>NC_139223.1:62717246-63317246 GCF_055691185.1 Crinia signifera | reverse complement strand
TCCCTTACCCAAGGGCATATATGAGCCAGCTGGGTCGCCCAGTAATACATCTTAAAATTCGGGAGTGCCAGCCCCCCCCTTGCTCTGTCCCTCCACAAAGTAGTCATTTTAATTCTGGGTCTTTTATCCCGCCAGATAAAGGAGGAAATAATACTGTTTAATTTTCTAAAATGCTCCTCTTTTATATATATTGGTGATTGCTGGTTTATGTATAGTAATTTGGGGAGAACGAGCATCTTGACCAAATTTACTCGGCCTATTAACGTTAGGGGGAATTTAGTCCAGCACCTACACTTTTTCTTCAGTTCTTCTAGCGCTGGATTAATATTATCCTGTATATACTCCTCTGCCTCCTTAGATATTAGTACCCCCAGGTATTTAAATCTCTCTACTCTCTCCAAGGGGATATTTCCCACCGTTATTCCCACCGAATCCTTATCCATTGACAACAAGTTCGATTTTTGCCAATTAATTATTAATCCTGAATACTCCCCGAACCTCTGTATTATCTTAACCACCTCCAGGAGATCCTTACTGGGTTCCGACAGTCCCACCAAGAGGTCGTCAGCGTACAGGGATACCATATTATACCTGAAGTCCTCCCCTGTGCCACCTCTACACAACTTCGACCTTAACAAGCATGCCAGGGGTTCTATCGCGACCGCAAATAATAGGGGGGAAAGAGGACACCCCTGCCGGGTGCCTCTGAATAATGAGAAAGAAGGGGCAGTATAACCATTAATTGATACCCTGGCCTTGGAATTTTTATAGAGTAATTCCACCCAGTTGATAAAACCAACCCCGAATCCAAATGCCCTGAGGCTATCCCATAAATACTTCCATTCCACTGAGTCAAATGCTTTGACTGCGTCAAATGACGCAATTGCCACATTTGACCTGTGGTAGTTAGCATACTGGATATATGAGAAAACCCTCCTCAGATTGATCAGAGTGGATTTCCCCCCCATAAACCCAGTCTGATCAGGGTGTATAATACCACTGATCACCTCATTAAGCCTATTGGCCAGGATTTTTGCAAATATTTTTGCATCTGTTGGGATCAATGAAATTGGTCTGTAGGATTCGACTTGGGCAAGATCTTTGCCGCTTTTCGGTATTACCACTATCGATGCCTCGACCATAGATGGGGGGAGCTTATCTTCCACTACCATATCCTGAAATAGTGCCAGTAGCCGAGGGGCTATAATACTTTCTAATTTCTGGTATACTTCTCCTGGCAACCCGTCCAGTCCCGGAGCCTTCCCTATTGGGAGTGATCTAATTACTGTCTTTATCTCCTCGAGCTTTATCGGGGCATCTAACAGTTTGGGGCGCGTCTACTGATAGTTTTGGAAGGCCTATTGACCCCAGAAAGGCGTCCGTTTCCCCCAGACCCACCTTTGATTGGGATTGGTACACTTTACTGAAATGTGCAACAAATTCCTCAACTATCTTAGGGGTAGTGGTCAGATCCTCCCCCGATCCCGTAGTTATTTTTAATATTGCATTTGGCGGGTTGTCCTGTTTTACCAGGTACGCCAGGAATTTGCCTCCTCTATCCACATTAGAGTACCATTGATGTGCATTTTGTGACATCCTACGGCTATTCACCTCCTGCAAATACTCTACCCAGTCTGCCTGTGCTTTTTGCCACTGTTCCCGATCGTATTCCAGGTTACTATCTAAGTATTTATTTTCTAGGTGAACTGTACTAGCTTCTAATTCTTCTATTTTTTCCTGTGTTGTTTTTTGAGGAAGGCTATTTTTTTAATGAACACCCCCCTTAGGTAGGCTTTGAAAGCATCCCACACATACATGTTTGAAGCGGACCCATAGTTAATTTCAAAGAAACCATCAACTTCGCTCTGCAATTCATCCAGGTTAATCTGAGACAGCCAAAAAGGCTGCAGTTTCCAATGTCTAAGGCCAACCCTTTCCTCTAGATCAATCTCCATAATCACCGGAGAGTGATCAGAGATTCCTCGTGCCTTGTATTCAATATTTAGGATCTTATTTATAACATTATCTGAGACGAGAATCAAATCAATCCCTGAAAAGGCGCCATATGTTGCTGAGTAACATGAAAATTGTTTGAGATTGGGATGTCTCAACCTCCAGGGGTCCCTCCAACCTATCCTTTCAATAAAATCTGCAAATTTACACCCTACCGCCCCCACTTCCTTCCCATTCTTGGACCACCTATCTAATGAGGGTGACAGAATCTTATTAAAGTCCCCCAGACAGATGACATTATTATTGGGGAACGCTGCCACAAATTCTACAGCGTCATTCAAGACTCCATATGAAAAAGGAGGGGGAATGTAGACTGATAGCAAACAGAAACTTATGTGGTTTATAGTACATTCCAGGAAAATATATCTGCCACCGGGGTCGATCTTGACAGTACGGCACTCAACCACCACTGATTTCCTTACTAATATTGACACCCCTCTTGAAGATGTAGTGAAGGGGGCGTGAAGTATAGTGCCCACCCACGGGCGCTTAAGGGAGTTAGTTCGTTCTCCACAAAGATGCGTCTCCTGTAAGCATATGATGTCAGCTTCTGAACGTTTACACTGGTTTAACACCAATGATCTTTTAATTTTGTTGTTAAGGCCTCTGACATTCCATGTCATTAACTTAACCATAACTGTGGATATCCTCTTTTTATCCCTTTATGGTCCTTCGCAGTTGGGGTGGGACACCATAGATAAAGCCTGTACCTTACACAAATACAAACAAAGAAATACATACACCCCTTACCCCCCACCCTCCACCCTGTATAGCCTAACCCACTAGGCATACCTGAATACCAGCCCTACCCTACCACTCGCCTACCAACTAACTTTTTCTTGCTGAGGGGCAATTGACTAATGACCACAAGCATGCGGCCGGCTCTCCTGTGCCTTAAAAAAATAAATAAAAAAAATAAATAAAAATAAAATCCAAACTACCATACAGCCCAATTGCTGCCCCCCCCCCCCATTTCCAGCAATGCAGCCCATTGAGAATTATCTGAGATGACATTCAGAAGATGACTTAACGTCCTCAAAAATATATATACAACTACATTATTCCAAGGCATCACTCCGCAGATCCCCTCGAAGTTTCATGATCTAACTATTTTCACCACAATTCACATTACTTAGAAGCCATTTGCTTCCCACTTGGGTAGGAACCATCGAGCCAACTGGCCACTTCTCCTGGTGTAAAGAAAAATTTAGTTATACCGTCCACCTCTACCCTCAGCTTAGATGGGTACATCATAGAGTATTTGAGATTTAATTCTCTAAGCCTGGCTTTCATTTATCTGAACTTTGCTCTGTCTTTCTGAATCTCAGGTGGAAAGTCCGGAAAGACAGAGATTTTTTTTCCACCATAGACAAGATCCCCCGAAGCACGTGCTAATCGCAGGATACCATCCCGATCTTTAACCCCTTCCCGACATTTGACGTATATATACGTCATGGCCGGGAAGTACTTCCCGACACATGACGTATATATACGTCATGACTTCTAACTGTCACTGCGTCTAGAGACGCAGTGACAGAGGGACGATGTCTGCTGTCCCTGACAGCAGACATGTCCCTGCATGCCCAGGGGGGGCTGCGATGCCGCCCCCCCGTCGGCGATCGCTGTGATTGGCTGTTCAGTGTGAACAGCCAATTACAGCGTTTTCTGTGTCACCGGCGAATAACGTTCGCCGGTGACACGGGATCGGAGGTGATTGGTGCTGTAAAGTACAGCACCAATCACCGCGGGGTGTAAGGGTGACACTGGTGTCACCCCACCTCACCCCGCCCGCCCCCAAAGGCCGTGATTGGTCCGTCGGACCGACGGACCAATCACAGCCATGGAGGGGGGTTTAAACTAACGGTGACTGCACTGCAGACGCCATTCCGGTCTGGAATAGCGTGCAGTGCGGTCACCGTGCCCAGCTGTCGCCATTTACTGACCAGAACTTGCTAAATACTTACCTGATCACTGCCTGGATCTTGCTTCTTCTTGTGACATCCTGTGCTGTGTTGTGCTGTGTTGTGCTGCTGCGAGTTATTAGATAGAGAGATAGAGAGAGAGAGATAGAGAGAGATAGAGAGGCCTAGTGACAGAGAGTGCTATATTTTGTGCTGCTGCAGTGTAATAGAGTTATAGATAGAGAGATAGAGAGAGATAGAGAGAGATAGAGAGAGAGAGATAGAGAGATAGTGACAGATTGTGCTATATATTTTTTATATAACTGACTGCTGCCCCCCCTTTTGTGCTGATCAGTATAAATTAACTGATCAGCAACTTTTTGGGGGCGCAGGGTATTTTTTATATATATATATACCTGTCAGTGCTGCTGCTGCAGTGTCATAGAGTGATAGATAGTGAGAGATAGAGAGATAGAGAGAGATAGTGACAGAGAGTGATAGAGACTGCTATATTTTGTGTCTGCTGCCCCCCTTTTGTGCACCCCCAGCAACTTTTTGGGGGTGCAGGGGTTATTTTTCATATATATAACTGTCAGTGCTGCTGCTGCAGTGTCATAGAGTGATAGATAGTGAGAGATAGAGAGATAGAGAGAGATAGTGATAGAGAGTGCTACATTTTGTGTCTGCTGCCCCCGCCTTTTGTGCTGATCACTATATCTGAGGTGATCAGCAACTTTTTGGGGGTGCAGAGGTTTTTTTTTTTTATATATACCTGCCAGTTGCACTGTCAGTTGCACCAAAGGTTGTGCACCTGCTGCCCCTCACTGGTAATCAGTGTCGCATCACTGATCACCTTTTTTTTTTTTTAGTGTGCTGTGGGGTCTTTTTTTTATTTATTTTTTACACACACTGTGATTTTGTGGGTGTCCTGTGGCCACTGTGCGCTGATCAGTGACGTACATCACTGATCATCTTTTTCGGCACAGGGTTGATCTATTTTTTTTTTTTTGATCAAATTCCTGTTGCCTTTGAGCGCTGTTCAGTGACGAACGTTACTGACCAACATCTGTGCTCAATTTTTGGCGCAGGACCTTTTTTTTTTTTTTTTTTTTAACCCCTTCAATTTTTTTTTTTTAACCCCTTCAATTTTTTTTTTTTTAACCCCTTCAATTTTTTTTTTTTGTATAAAGTATTTTTTTTTTCTGCACTACATACACACTACACACTACATACCCCCCGGGTTGAAATAAAGTTTGTACCCCCCCTACACTATACACGTGTTGAAACATTTCACTACCAGTAACACAAAAATAAAAATGGCATCCCAAATGTCATCCCAAATGTCATCCCAGTCATCCAGAAGAATGTATTCAGCGGAGGAGGCATATGCCATGCTTGCCTCTGACTCTGACACAGCCAGTGATGCAAGCGGGGAATTTGAAGGATTCGTCTTAAGCTCCTCTTCCTCCTCTGGTGATGAGGGACCCCCTCAAAGACGCCCCCGTAGAGCAGCTGAGACCCACCCCCCAATAATTGATCTCGTATGGACCCCACCACCAGACAATTTTGAGCCCCAGGTTCCTGAGTTTTTGGCCATGCCAGGAATCCAATTTGATTCCACAGGTCTCAGAGAAATTGACTTTTTCAAATTATTTTTCTCTGATGATTTTATAAATTTAATGGTGGACCAAACTAATTTATATGCCCAGCAGTTTATTGCTCAAAACCCCACGTCATCATTTGCTAGGTGGACCCCTGTAGATGCAGTAGAGATGATGACGTTTTGGGGTCTGGTGTTTCATATGGGCATAGTAAAAAAGCCAGAAATTAGGCAATATTGGAGTACAGATGTTCTGTACAGCACCCCATTTTACCGTATGGCCATGCCCCGGGCTCGATTTGAGACGATCCTTAAATTTTTGCATTACAACGATAATGCACAGTGCCCACCCAGAGATGATCCCACCTTTGACCGGCTATTCAAAGTCAGGCCGGTCATTGATCATTTCAGTGCCAAATTTGAAGAGATGTACATCCCAGATAAATTCATTTGCATAGACGAGTCCCTTATACATTTTAAAGGAAGGGTTAAATTCCGCCAGTACCTTCCCAGTAAGAGGGCAAGGTATGGCATAAAAATGTATAAGCTGTGTGAAAGCACCTCAGGGTACACTCACAGGTTTAGGGTATATGAAGGGAAGGATTCAAGAATTGAACCGCCAGAATGCCCCCCCTCCCTCGTAGGTGTTAGTGGAAAAATTGTCTGGGATTTAGTGCACCCCTTCCTGGATAAAGGTTATCACCTCTATGTGGATAACTTTTACACTAGCATCCCCCTGTTTAAGGCCCTTGGTTCAAGAGGTACAGCAGCTTGCGGTACTGTGCGCAAGAACCAAAGAGGCCTCCCAAAAACGCACATTGCCCAAGTAATGAGAAGGGGTGAAAGCAGGGGAATATGCACCGAAAATATGTTGTTGGTCAAATATAAGGACAAGAGGGATGTCCTTATACTGACAACAATTCACGGAGACAGTACCACCTCCGTCCCTGTACGAGGTACCAGTACCCACACCTCAAAACCTAATTGTATCCTGGATTACAATAGGTACATGGGCGGAGTGGATCTTTCAGATCAGGTACTGAAGCCGTACAGTGCCCTGCGGAAAACAAAAATCTGGTACAAGAAGCTGGCCGTGTATATCATCCAGATGGCACTGTATAACGCTTACGTGCTATTCCGTTCTACCGGCCAGAGGGGGACATTTATGCACTTTCAAGAGGAAGTCATAAAGGGCCTAGTATTTGGGAACTAGCAGGCAGAGGGCCCCAGTACTTCTAGTACTGGCCCCCGTATTGTACCAGGGCAGCATTTTCCGAACGAAATCCCCTCCACTGCAAGAAAGGGCAGGACACAAAAAAGGTGCAAAGTTTGCTATAAAAAGGGAATAAGAAAGGAAACTATTTTCCACTGTGAAACTTGCCCCGACAAACCCGGCCTATGTATAAAGGAGTGTTTTAAAATATACCACACATCTATGGATTATTAGGTTCATCATTTCACCGTGCTTCGGGGGTCTTGCTAATGCCACATAGCACCCACCAACATTCCACCAGAATCTGAGCTGCAAAATCCAAAAATCACTCCTTCCCTTCTGAGTCCTGCCATGCACCCAACTGGTATTTTTTGGTCACATATGAGGCATTGCCATACTCGGGAGAAATTGGGGCACAGATTTTGGGGTGCTTTTTCTCCTTCATACCTTATGAAAATGAAAAATTTTGAGCCAGAACTGCATTTTTGTGTAAAAAAATGTAATTTTTCATTTTCACTGCCCAGTTGTACCACAATTGGTGAAACCCCTGGGGGTTTGAAATGTACACTATACCCCTAGATGAATTCCCTGAGGGGTGTAGTTTCCAAAATGGGGTCACTTGTGGGGGGGTTCCACTGTATTGGTGCTTTGGGGGTCTTGCTAATGCGACATAGCACCCACCAACATTCCACCAGAATTTGTGCTGCAAAATCCAAATATCACTCCTTCCCTTCTGAGTCCTGCCACTTTTTGGTCACACATGAGGCATTGCCGTACTCGGGAGAAATTGGGGCACAGATTTTGGGGTGCTTTTTCTCCTTCATACCTTCTGAAAATGAAAAATTTTGAGCCAGAACTGCATTTTTGTGTAAAAAAATGTAATTTTTCATTTTCACTGCCCAGTTGTATCAAAATTGGTGAAACCCCTGGGGGTTTGAAATGTACACTATACCCCTAGATGAATTCCCTGAGGGGTGTAGTTTGCAAAATGGGGTCACTTGTGGGGGGTTCCACTGTATTGGTGCTTTGGGGGTCTTGCTAATGCGACATAGCACCCACCAACATTCCACCACCAAAAATCACTCCTTCCCTTCTGAGTCCTGCCATGCACCCAACTGGTATTTTTTGGTCACATATGAGGCATTGCCATACTCGGGAGAAATTGGGGCACAGATTTTGGGGTGCTTTTTCTCCTTCATACCTAATGAAAATGAAAAATTTTGAGCCAGAACTGCATTTTTGTGTAAAAAAATGTAATTTTTCATTTTCACTGCCCAGTTGTATCAAAATTGGTGAAACCCCTGGGGGTTTGAAATGTACACTATACCCCTAGATGAATTCCCTGAGGGGTGTAGTTTGCAAAATGGGGTCACTTGTGGGGGGGTTCCACTGTATTGGTGCTTGGGGGGTCTTGCTAATGCAACATAGCACCCACCAACATTCCACCAGAATCTGAGCTGCAAAATCCAAAAATCACTCCTTCCTTTCTGAGTCCTGCCATGCACCCAAATGGTATTTTTTGGTCACATGTGAGGCATTGCCGTACTCGGGAGAAATTGGGGCACAGATGTTGGGGTGCTTTGTCTCCTTCATTCCTTGTGAAAATGAAAAATTTTGAGCCAGAACTGCATTTTTGTGTAAAAAATGTAATTTTGCATTTGCACAGCCCAGTTGTATAAAAATTGGTGAAACCCCTGGGGGTTTGAAATGTACACTATACCCCTAGATGAATTCCCTGAGGGGTGTAGTTTGCAAAATGGGGTCACTTGTGGGGGGGTTCCACTGTATTGGTGCTTGGGGGGTCTTGCTAATGCGACATAGCACCCACCAAAATTCCACCAGAATCTGAGCTGCAAAATCCAAAAATCACTCCTTCCCTTCTGAGTCCTGCCATGCACCCAAATGGTATTTTTTGGTCACATATGAGGCATTGCCATACTCGGGAGAAATTGGGGCACAGATTTTGGGGTGCTTTTTCTCCTTCATACCTTATGAAAATGAAAAATATTGAGCCAGAACTGCATTTTTGTGTAAAAAAATGTAATTTTTCATTTTCACTGCCCAGTTGTACCACAATTGGTGAAACCCCTGGGGGTTTGAAATGTACACTATACCCCTAGATGAATTCCCTGAGGGGTGTAGTTTGCAAAATGGGGTCACTTGTGGGGGGGTTCCACTGTATTGGTGCTTTGGGGGTCTTGCTAATGCGACATAGCACCCACCAACATTCCACCAGAATTTGTGCTGCAAAATCCAAATATCACTCCTTCCCTTCTGAGTCCTGCCACTTTTTGGTCACACATGAGGCATTGCCGTACTCGGGAGAAATTGGGGCACAGATTTTGGGGTGCTTTGTCTCCTTCATTCCTTGTGAAAATGAAAAATTTTGAGCCAGAACTGCATTTTTGTGTAAAAAATGTAATTTTGCATTTGCACAGCCCAGTTGTATCAAAATTGGTGAAACCCCTGGGGGTTTGAAATGTACACTATACCCCTAGATGAATTCCCTGAGGGGTGTAGTTTGCAAAATGGGGTCACTTGTGGGGGGGTTCCACTGTATTGGTGCTTGGGGGGTCTTGCTAATGCGACATAGCACCCACCAAAATTCCACCAGAATCTGAGCTGCAAAATCCAAAAATCACTCCTTCCCTTCTGAGTCCTGCCATGCACCCAAATGGTATTTTTTGGTCACATATGAGGCATTGCCATACTCGGGAGAAATTGGGGCACAGATTTTGGGGTGCTTTTTCTCCTTCATACCTTCTGAAAATGAAAAATTTTGAGCCAGAACTGCATTTTTGTGTAAAAAAATGTAATTTTTCATTTTCACTGCCCAGTTGTATCAAAATTGGTGAAACCCCTGGGGGTTTTAAATGTACACTATACCCCTAGATGAATTCCCTGAGGGGTGTAGTTTGCAAAATGGGGTAACTTGTGGGGGGGTTCCACTGTATTGGTGCTTTGGGGGTCTTGCTAATGCGACATAGCACCCACCAACATTCCACCACCAAAAATCACTCCTTCCCTTCTGAGTCCTGCCATGCACCCAACTGGTATTTTTTGGTCACATATGAGGCATTGCCATACTCGGGAGAAATTGGGGCACAGATTTTGGGGTGCTTTGTCTCCTTCATTCCTTGTGAAAATGAAAAATTTTGAGCCAGAACTGCATTTTTGTGTAAAAAATGTAATTTTGCATTTGCACAGCCCAGTTGTATCAAAATTGGTGAAACCCCTGGGGGTTTGAAATGTACACTATACCCCTAGATGAATTCCCTGAGGGGTGTAGTTTGCAAAATGGGGTCACTTGTGGGGGGGTTCCACTGTATTGGTGCTTGGGGGGTCTTGCTAATGCGACATAGCACCCACCAAAATTCCACCAGAATCTGAGCTGCAAAATCCAAAAATCACTCCTTCCCTTCTGAGTCCTGCCATGCACCCAAATGGTATTTTTTGGTCACATATGAGGCATTGCCATACTCGGGAGAAATTGGGGCACAGATTTTGGGGTGCTTTTTCTCCTTCATACCTTCTGAAAATGAAAAATTTTGAGCCAGAACTGCATTTTTGTGTAAAAAAATGTAATTTTTCATTTTCACTGCCCAGTTGTATCAAAATTGGTGAAACCCCTGGGGGTTTGAAATGTACACTATACCCCTAGATGAATTCCCTGAGGGGTGTAGTTTGCAAAATGGGGTCACTTGTGGGGGGGTTCCACTGTATTGGTGCTTGGGGGGTCTTGCTAATGCAACATAGCACCCACCAACATTCCACCAGAATCTGAGCTGCAAAATCCAAAAATCACTCCTTCCTTTCTGAGTCCTGCCATGCACCCAAATGGTATTTTTTGGTCACATGTGAGGCATTGCCGTACTCGGGAGAAATTGGGGCACAGATTTTGGGGTGCTTTGTCTCCTTCATTCCTTGTGAAAATGAAAAATTTTGAGCCAGAACTGCATTTTTGTGTAAAAAATGTAATTTTGCATTTGCACAGCCCAGTTGTATCAAAATTGGTGAAACCCCTGGGGGTTTGAAATGTACACTATACCCCTAGATGAATTCCCTGAGGGGTGTAGTTTGCAAAATGGGGTCACTTGTGGGGGGGTTCCACTGTATTGGTGCTTGGGGGGTCTTGCTAATGCGACATAGCACCCACCAAAATTCCACCAGAATCTGAGCTGCAAAATCCAAAAATCACTCCTTCCCTTCTGAGTCCTGCCATGCACCCAAATGGTATTTTTTGGTCACATATGAGGCATTGCCATACTCGGGAGAAATTGGGGCACAGATTTTGGGGTGCTTTTTCTCCTTCATACCTTATGAAAATGAAAAATATTGAGCCAGAACTGCATTTTTGTGTAAAAAAATGTAATTTTTCATTTTCACTGCCCAGTTGTACCACAATTGGTGAAACCCCTGGGGGTTTGAAATGTACACTATACCCCTAGATGAATTCCCTGAGGGGTGTAGTTTGCAAAATGGGGTCACTTGTGGGGGGGTTCCACTGTATTGGTGCTTTGGGGGTCTTGCTAATGCGACATAGCACCCACCAACATTCCACCAGAATTTGTGCTGCAAAATCCAAATATCACTCCTTCCCTTCTGAGTCCTGCCACTTTTTGGTCACACATGAGGCATTGCCGTACTCGGGAGAAATTGGGGCACAGATTTTGGGGTGCTTTTTCTCCTTCATACCTTCTGAAAATGAAAAATTTTGAGCCAGAACTGCATTTTTGTGTAAAAAAATGTAATTTTTCATTTTCACTGCCCAGTTGTATCAAAATTGGTGAAACCCCTGGGGGTTTGAAATGTACACTATACCCCTAGATGAATTCCCTGAGGGGTGTAGTTTGCAAAATGGGGTCACTTGTGGGGGGGTTCCACTGTATTGGTGCTTTGGGGGTCTTGCTAATGCGACATAGCACCCACCAACATTCCACCACCAAAACTCACTCCTTCCCTTCTGAGTCCTGCCATGCACCCAACTGGTATTTTTTGGTCACATATGAGGCATTGCCATACTCGGGAGAAATTGGGGCACAGATTTTGGGGTGCTTTTTCTCCTTCATACCTAATGAAAATGAAAAATTTTGAGCCAGAACTGCATTTTTGTGTAAAAAAATGTAATTTTTCATTTTCACTGCCCAGTTGTATCAAAATTGGTGAAACCCCTGGGGGTTTGAAATGTACACTATACCCCTAGATGAATTCCCTGAGGGGTGTAGTTTGCAAAATGGGGTCACTTGTGGGGGGGTTCCACTGTATTGGTGCTTGGGGGGTCTTGCTAATGCAACATAGCACCCACCAACATTCCACCAGAATCTGAGCTGCAAAATCCAAAAATCACTCCTTCCTTTCTGAGTCCTGCCATGCACCCAAATGGTATTTTTTGGTCACATGTGAGGCATTGCCGTACTCGGGAGAAATTGGGGCACAGATTTTGGGGTGCTTTGTCTCCTTCATTCCTTGTGAAAATGAAAAATTTTGAGCCAGAACTGCATTTTTGTGTAAAAAATGTAATTTTGCATTTGCACAGCCCAGTTGTATCAAAATTGGTGAAACCCCTGGGGGTTTGAAATGTACACTATACCCCTAGATGAATTCCCTGAGGGGTGTAGTTTGCAAAATGGGGTCACTTGTGGGGGGGTTCCACTGTATTGGTGCTTGGGGGGTCTTGCTAATGCGACATAGCACCCACCAAAATTCCACCAGAATCTGAGCTGCAAAATCCAAAAATCACTCCTTCCCTTCTGAGTCCTGCCATGCACCCAAATGGTATTTTTTGGTCACATATGAGGCATTGCCATACTCGGGAGAAATTGGGGCACAGATCTTGGGGTGCTTTTTCTCCTTCATACCTTCTGAAAATGAAAAATTTTGAGCCAGAACTGCATTTTTGTGTAAAAAAATGTAATTTTTCATTTTCACTGCCCAGTTGTATCAAAATTGGTGAAACCCCTGGGGGTTTGAAATGTACACTATACCCCTAGATGAATTCCCTGAGGGGTGTAGTTTGCAAAATGGGGTCACTTGTGGGGGGGTTCCACTGTATTGGTGCTTTGGGGGTCTTGCTAATGCGACATAGCACCCACCAACATTCCACCACCAAAAATCACTCCTTCCCTTCTGAGTCCTGCCATGCACCCAACTGGTATTTTTGGTCACATATGAGGCATTGCCATACTCGGGAGAAATTGGGGCACAGATTTTGGGGTGCTTTTTCTCCTTCATACCTAATGAAAATGAAAAATTTTGAGCCAGAACTGCATTTTTGTGTAAAAAAATGTAATTTTTCATTTTCACTGCCCAGTTGTATCAAAATTGGTGAAACCCCTGGGGGTTTGAAATGTACACTATACCCCTAGATGAATTCCCTGAGGGGTGTAGTTTGCAAAATGGGGTCACTTGTGGGGGGGTTCCACTGTATTGGTGCTTGGGGGGTCTTGCTAATGCAACATAGCACCCACCAACATTCCACCAGAATCTGAGCTGCAAAATCCAAAAATCACTCCTTCCTTTCTGAGTCCTGCCATGCACCCAAATGGTATTTTTTGGTCACATGTGAGGCATTGCCGTACTCGGGAGAAATTGGGGCACAGATTTTGGGGTGCTTTGTCTCCTTCATTCCTTGTGAAAATGAAAAATTTTGAGCCAGAACTGCATTTTTGTGTAAAAAATGTAATTTTGCATTTGCACAGCCCAGTTGTATCAAAATTGGTGAAACCCCTGGGGGTTTGAAATGTACACTATACCCCTAGATGAATTCCCTGAGGGGTGTAGTTTGCAAAATGGGGTCACTTGTGGGGGGGTTCCACTGTATTGGTGCTTGGGGGGTCTTGCTAATGCGACATAGCACCCACCAAAATTCCACCAGAATCTGAGCTGCAAAATCCAAAAATCACTCCTTCCTTTCTGAGTCCTGCCATGCACCCAAATGGTATTTTTTGGTCACATGTGAGGCATTGCCGTACTCGAGAGAAATTGGGGCACAGATTTTGGGGTGCTTTTTCTCCTTCATACCTTCTGAAAATGAAAAATTTTGAGCCAGAACTGCATTTTTGTGTAAAAAAATGTAATTTTTCATTTTCACTGCCCAGTTGTATCAAAATTGGTGAAACCCCTGGGGGTTTGAAATGTACACTATACCCCTAGATGAATTCCCTGAGGGGTGTAGTTTGCAAAATGGGGTCACTTGTGGGGGGGTTCCACTGTATTGGTGCTTTGGGGGTCTTGCTAATGCGACATAGCACCCACCAACATTCCACCACCAAAAATCACTCCTTCCCTTCTGAGTCCTGCCATGCACCCAACTGGTATTTTTTGGTCACATATGAGGCATTGCCATACTCGGGAGAAATTGGGGCACAGATTTTGGGGTGCTTTTTCTCCTTCATACATTATGAAAATGAAAAATTTTGAGCCAGAACTGCATTTTTGTGTAAAAAAATGTAATTTTTCATTTTCACTGCCCAGTTGTATCAAAATTGGTGAAACCCCTGGGGGTTTGAAATGTACACTATACCCCTAGATGAATTCCCTGAGGGGTGTAGTTTGCAAAATGGGGTCACTTGTGGGGGGGTTCCACTGTATTGGTGCTTGGGGGGTCTTGCTAATGCAACATAGCACCCACCAACATTCCACCAGAATCTGAGCTGCAAAATCCAAAAATCACTCCTTCCTTTCTGAGTCCTGCCATGCACCCAAATGGTATTTTTTGGTCACATGTGAGGCATTGCCGTACTCGGGAGAAATTGGGGCACAGATTTTGGGGTGCTTTTTCTCCTTCATACCTTCTGAAAATGAAAAATTTTGAGCCAGAACTGCATTTTTGTGTAAAAAATTTAATTTTTCATTTTCACTGCCCAGTTGTACCACAATTGGTGAAACCCCTGGGGGTTTGAAATGTACACTATACCCCTAGATGAATTCCCTGAGGGGTGTAGTTTGCAAAATGGGGTCACTTGTGGGGGGGTTCCTAAATTTTAGCATCTTATGGTGCCTAGAAACCTACATGGTGCCTAAAAAATAATCTCATAAAAAGGAGGCTCCAAAATCAAGTAGGTGCTCCTTCTATTATGAAGCCTGTGGTTTGGTCAACGTGCACACTAGGGCCACATATAGGATATTTATGAAAACAAAAGAATTGGGGGAATCAATTTTTAGTCACATTTCTCTAGTAAAATGTACTGTGTTCCTTAGAAAAATGTATTAAAATTGCAAATCTGCAAAAAAAATGAAATTTTGAAATTTCACCTACACTTTGTTTTAATTCCTGTGAAACACCTAAAGGGTTAACAAACTTCCAAAATGCTGTTTTGAATACTGTGAGGGGTGCAGTTTTTGAAATGGTATCATTTATGGGGGTGTCTCACATACAAGTCCCTCAAAGTCACATCAGAACTGAACTGGTCCCTAAAAAAATCAGTGTTTGAAATTTTCTTGAAAATTTGAGAATTTGCTATTCATATTGTAAGCCTCCTAGTGTCCAAAAAAAATAAAAGGAAGTTGAAATAATGATGGAAACATAAAGTAGACATATGGTCTATGTTAGTTATTAACTATTTTGAGTGGTATGTTTATTTGTATCTCAAGCAGAAAATGTGACATTTTGCAAATTGCTAAATTTTCCATTTTTTCACGACATTTTGGTATTTTTCACAAAAAAACACAGACTGTATCGACACAAATTTACCACTAATTTGAAGTACAATGTGTCACGAAAAAACAATCTCAAAATCACTGGGATAAGTAAAAGCAAAAAAAAGTTATCCCCACTTAAGTGATACATGTCAGATTTGAAAAAAAGGGCTCTGTCAGGAACGCAAAAACTGGCTCTGTCAGGAAGGGGTTAAAATGAAGAATCTTGGCGATCATAGTGCGCGGGGGTCAGAGCCGGCCTTAGGCATAGGCAAACTAGGCAATTGCCTAGGGCATTTGGAATGCCTAGGGGCATCAGCAGCTTCTGCTGATTAAAATGATATGCAGCATGCCTATATTCTGTGTGTGACTGAGGCTGAATCTGCATATGAAATAGTGTATTCATGGAAATCCCTGTAACATAGCATTCCGTATGCAGGTACAGCCAGAGTCGCACACAGAATATAGGCATGCCGCCTATCATTTTAATAATTGGAAGCTCCTTGTGTGTGCTGGTCATAACAATGCAAATAAGATGAATTTTCAACAAAAAAGGCACCCAACGTTAGCAGAACTGGCAGGAGCTGCATGGCCTATTGAGGCAAGATGTATGAGGAAACATCTGTATCCAAGCAGAGGCAGAGGTCACAGTGTTAGCGGCTGTGCGAGTGCTATCTGCGGGTGGGTTGCTTGTGCAATAGTTTTCGGCATATGTGTAAGGGGCATTATGTGTGTCATGTATAAATGTATTAATAATGTGCAACATATGTATAACAGGCATTATGTGTGTCATGTGTATCAGTTCATTAATAATGTGCAACATATGTGTAATGGGCATTATGTGTGTCATGTGTATAAGGGCCTTAATAATGTGCAACATATGTGTAAGGGGCATTATGTGTGTCATTATGTGTATGAAGGGCATTAATAAAGGTTGGCTTATTGTGTAAGGGGCATTATGGTTATAAGGACATTAATAATGTGTGTCATGTGTAAGGGGCATTACTGTGTGGTATTATCAGGGGTACAGAGAGAAAGGGGTAGGGGCACAAATTACCCAGGCCAAAGGCTCCCCTTAAGCAGCAGCAGCAGCAGCTGCAGCTCTTCTCCTCTGTCCAGCACAAACTGCTTTGTGCTGGGTTGCAGTGTGGCCATGGAGGTGCTTAAAATACAATATTTTCTCAGGATTTTTTTCTAAGGGTATAATGTGAATAATGTACATAAGGTAAAGTGGTACTACTGTGTGATGTAATGTGAATAAGGGACACCATCGCAAGATATAATGTGAATAAAGTTGCACTACTGTGTGGCATAATTTGAATTGGGGGTACTATTGTGTGGCCATGCCCCTTCCCAGCAAGAACACACCCCTGTTTGGGCTGAGCACTGAATGTGTGCACTGTTTCTATTTAAAATATTGCGGTTAGGAGCACCAAAATGATGACTGCTATGATGAGGGTTGATGGTGCTGGGAAAGGGGAGCAGGGTCAGAGGCGGAACTAGTCGCGGTGCTAGGGGGCACCAGCCAAAATCTTGCCTAGGGCGTCATTTAGGCTAGGGCCGGCTCTGGCGGGGGTCCCCCAGGAGGGAAAGGACGGGCAGGCACACGATGGGCTCTCTCCACAGCAAATTGAGCAGAAAATGCCTCTTTCCCAAATGAACTTAGCAGCCAGTCCTCTAAGAATTTTTCCGGTGTGTTGCCCTCCACACGCTCCTCGAGCCCCACAAATCGCACATTATTGCGTCGGAGCCTACCCTCCATATCGGACATTTTATACCTCATATCCGATAGTTGACCAGATATTATCTTTACTTGTGATTGTAGTGGGGCCACTGTATCCTCTATACTAGAGATGCGGTTTTCCACCTCTGTGACCCTTTCCCGGATTTTTTGGGCATCATTTCTGAGCAGCATTATGTCCGACTGGACTTTGTTTATTTGTTCAGTTAGATGTGACTCGCATTTATTAACTGCCTCAAGCACCTGTTGTAGTGTGACTTCATTATGAGGAAGTTCTTTTGTCGCCTTTGTAGGGGTAGCGTGGGGAGTGTTAGGTTGTGAGCTGTTTGCAGTCTGTGCCTGTGAACGAGCATACTTCTCAAGGTGTGCTGCCGCTGTGCTTTGGCCAGTTTTCCCCATTTTTTTTTTTAACTGAATCTGGGGTGCTGTTGTTTAACACTATCTGTGCCACCAGGATCGGCAAATCAGGGTTTTTCTCAGCCTCCTCCCGTCAGTGAATTTATGACCTGCTGTACAGCTGCCCCCTGTTTAGGTTTTAAACAACTATACAGACCAGTACACGATACATATGAGGTTTAATCCACTTCCCAACCCCTTATAGGCACCGCAGTCAATGTGTCCAACAAGTGTTCCAGCAGATTGTTAAATATCCTGTGTCACTGGTCAGCTACCAACAGTCCACCAGCCCATTAGCCAATGCTATTAACCAGATACAGTCAAGTGCCCAACTGACCTAAACGTCCGAAGCCTTCCTCCTCTGCATATACATCAATGTACTAGCAGATATAGTGCACCAGCATATACTTGGCTCTTACCCCGTGCTTCTGAGTGTCTGCACAGGCTCACCAGCTGCCAACGTCCATCCATGTGTTCCTCTGTTTAGGACCGGAGAGAGGCAGAGCAGCATGCAAGGGCGCCGGTATGCTGTTATCCAGGTGGCCGCTGGTCAGGACAGAACCCGGCTCGCTTGCTGATGTTTGGCGGCGGCCGTTCAGAGCAGGAGTATCCGGGGGCGCGTGCGCTGGCCGGCGCGCTTGGATGACGCACAACCCGGCTCGGCACACTGATGACCTTCTATGTGCGGCGGCGTTAACAGCAGGCAGGCAAGTCACCCTGGAGGCACCAGGTTAGACCTTACACCGTAAGGTCCCGTTGTGGTGTCCGACTCTTCTGCTCACTCGGGCTGCGGCAGGTCGGGGCTAGGGCTTGGGGGACAAGGATATGCACAGGATATGCACAGGAGAGCCGAGTCTTCCTCCCCTCACTCACGCACCGCCGTGGTCACGCCCCCACATATTGCGCTCTTTAGCCACGCATCTTTCTTATAACATTGATTTAATGCACCTTTTCCATTTTTTTGTACTCTTGCTAATGTATTTATACCCTTCTGGAAACATGGGGCCAAATGTAATAGGGTGAGAGTTTCAGAAAGTGAGAGATTTTGGGAGAGTTTTCCCCTTATTTTTAAAGCAGCAATCAATTACACTGCAAAACCAGGTTGATTTTGGCATGTAATTGATTGCTGCTTTAAAAAACATGGGAAAACTATCCCAAAATCTCTAACTTTCTGAAAGTCTCACCCTATTACATTTGGCCCCATGGTCTCCAGAACTGAATACAGTATTTTAGATTTGGCCAAATAAATGACCTATGTAGTTCATTATTACTTATTTTATCCTTCTACTGATTCATTTCCCTATGCAAGCACTCATCTGACTTGTCTTCCACACTGCTTTGTTACATTAAATACCTCCATACAAGTCATCTTAAATGGTGACTCTTGGATCCCTTCCTTAATCTGTATTTTCCATCATTGTACCCTTGATACTATATATAGCCTTTAGGTTTTGAGACCCAAGGCATGAGTTTGCATTATTTTTTTTACCTTAGACTGTAGTTGCCACATTATTCCCATTCCTCTAGTCTACCATCAATCAGTTGGTGTCTCTTTCTTGGGGTGTCTACTTTTGGATCATCTGAAAAAAAAAAAAACATATTTTCCCTTCAATACAATTGGCCCTTACTGTGCAGTTTATACATTCTCCACATAATTGCTGTCCAAAAATATGCACCCACTTACCAAAGGCTATGTGACCTCGTCAGATGGGTCCCTAAAATTCCTAAGGTTCAAGGGCCTGTTTCAGTAAAGCAAAACAGTAAGTCATTTGGTGCATGTAACAATCCATGTTGCTATGCAAGGTCGGCAAATACATTTGTATTGTTTCTCTGCAGGGTAAATGATTTTGCATGTAACCCACAGCCTTTATTTTTAAGGGGCATGTACACATAGAGATGTGCGCTAAGCTATTTTGCTAAGCTTTTCAGGGTACGTGTTTCCCTGTGTCCAGATCTCCCATGGGGAGCACATACACATGCAGTGATTTGTGCTAAGCGATTTTGCTTAAGCAAAACAAAGGCCGGGTAGTGGTTCAGAATGAGAGATTGCGATCAATATCTCTCATTCTGTACACACAGAGAGATTTGCAGTTACTTGCTAAGCAATTTGACTAGATTTTGACTGCATGCACTGACTTAGCAGGCAATAGCGTAATCACTTGGGGAATACATACGGAGAGATCTATGCTTACTTTCTAAGCAACCTAGTCAGATTGCTTAGAAAAGATCACAAAAATGCTCCGTGTGTATTCCCCTATACACTGTAATTTAGATTTCAGTTTGAACACACCCCACCCAAATCTAACTCTCTGGGCACATGTTACATCTGTCACGCCTACATTGCAACATGGTTTTGCCCATTTCAGTTCTTTTTTGCTTTGCAAACAAAGCTGAATCAGGCCCCAAGTCCAGAGCCCGGTCTCAGCATCGCTGCTCCTCTTATTATGTTTAGATTTGGAGTGGGCAGTCTAGCCCATCATATAATAGAAAGAAAAGTATTTTATTAATATAATAATTACACCTTTAAATAAAGTAGACTAACGCGGCATAGAAAAAAAAGTGGCGACGGATCCTCTATGCTGAGGGTAGCTCACATCGCTGGCACACATGCGATGCACCAGCGATGAACACTGGTGAAAACTGACGATGACTAGATTTACACTGCATTCAGTATAAATCTAGCCTGGCGATGGCGAACCGCTGGACCGCGCATCGCCATCGCTGGGGGCTTACAGCGTCAAATAAGGCTACAATCACCCTGTGTGTATGCTCCATTACTCTGTAACAGCAAGTTACAGAGTAATGGAGCAAATTCAGGCCCTTCTGGCCTGTGTGCGCATTAGTCGGGCCCTCTTGGCCCGTGGCTCATTTGTTTGTTGGGCCCTCCTGGCCCTCTAGGTGGGCCCTTTAGTTAGGAAGCTGGGCCCTCCAGCATAGGTGTTGCACTGTGGGCAACACCTGTGCTGGAGGGCCCAGCTTCCTAACTGTGGGGGCATATGTTTGGCACTGTGGGGGCATATGATGTTTGGCACTGTGGGGGGCATATGTTTGGCACTTTGAGGGGCATGTGATGTTTGGCACATGTGATGTTTGGCACTGTGGGGGGCATATGATGTTTGGCACTGTGGGGGGCATATGATGTTTGACACTGTGTGGGGCATATGATGTTTGACACTGTGGGGGGCATATGATGTTTGGCACTGTGGGGGGCATATGATGTTTGGCACTGTGGGGGGCATATGATGTTTGGCACTGTGGGGGGCATATGATGTTTGGCACTGTGGGGGGCATATCTGGCACTGGGGGCATAAAGTTTTGTCATGTGGCCACTCCTTGTGTCATATGACATTTTTGGCGCGCGCGCCTTCGGTGCGCATGATGTTGGCTCTTTGGCTTGACTGATGATATTTTTCGGCTCTTTACCTCTGACCGGTTGGCCACCCCTGGTCTATAGGATACACATAGATGATCCCACTGGCTGGGTCCATGCACACCTTTCTCTGCATTCAGCCAGAGATGCTATGCAGGGGTAGGGAGTGTTATCTTGGGATAGGGGTAATTATCACAGGGCTCTCTGCAGTATATTTTACTTTTTTGTGTATATTTGACACATCGCATTTCACATTGTAAGTATAGGAAAGATGATTTGGCTATTTAAAAATATGAGAATTAAAGGGTTCGGAGCAGTTTTTCACAAAAACTGCCCCAAATGTCCTTAATACATTTAAGCGATATTAAATTAATGTGAAAATGGTGTGAAAATACCCCATTTCACATTATTTTAGTAGAAAAGAATGTTTGTAAATATGACCTTTAGTTTTTTTTTTCATGTTTGGAGAATCAGATTGTATTACTTTAATGCAGAATTATTTTTATTCCAAGAATAATTATAAGCAATTCAGAAGTAGCTGTCACTTCTTAGATTGTGACTTGGGTCTAATTAGTTTTAGTGGTTTTTTGAGTTTCCAATTATTCTTTTCTATGACACTTTTTGCGGCAACAGGTTATATAAAGCTTTCTCCTGAAAGAGTAAAGGTGATGAAACGCAGAATGTTTCAGAAAGATAAAAGTACATCAACAAGTTACCATGTTATCATTATTCTTTCATTTAAGCATATGGGCCCTTATTCTGATCGGTGCGGCCGGATCCGAATATGCGGCCAGCACCGTGCGTCCTAAACCCCGCCTTCCATACGGATCGCCAACTCCGTCCGTACGCGGTAAGAAGCTGTCCGAACGGACCGCACGTGTATTTCTCATGGAATACGCCTCTTCCATCTCAGGGAACCTCCCCCATCATTCGATGGTCGCAGACCATCGAATGCAGGACCGAGTGGTCCACCAGCTCCCGCAACCTCAGACCACACGGACATTTTTCCGTGCAAAAGCAGGGATCTGGGCGGGCAGCTGACATCCGGCGATGTCATATGTCCGCCCCCTACACGTGCGTCACGGCCGCATTACCATACGTACGCCCAGCGTTTGCATGGGAACGCCCATGAAACGCGGGGCATATGCATATGGTAATGAGCCCAAATAGCCCTTCACGCCCCTCTCCACCCCCTGTTCGGAGTGTTCACATTTCATGCGGGATTTGGCCGTACGCCCCGCTCGCACATGCGCAGAGACGCCTCTGCACATGCGCAGACACAAAACATCGGCGGCACGAACGCACGCGGATATTACCGCACCAACCAGAATAAGGGCCTTGCAGAGGAAAATATCTCTGTATGTCTCATAGAGCCAGATCATTTTTATAAAAGTGAGTTAACAAAAAAAATTCCTAATATGCATAATAGGCATGTGCTGAAAACTGGACATACAATGGGCTTGATTCAGAACCAGTCGGAAACTTTGATAATGTCATAATTAAGCTATTATGTGCAGACTGCGCATGTGTCACTGCCGCCAAGGTACAGATGGAGCCGGCCTCATTCAGCAGGGGTCTGGCGGTCAGATTGCCAACTGCCAGCCACTGGAAGGGCGCGTGCATCCCCTTCCGACGGAGGTACCCATCGCTCCCCGCCACCTCACTGTCACTGTCTGCCGGTCCCTGTCACCTCCCCGCACCCGACCTAACCCTGCCCGTCTTCCTGAAGTGGAGATGGGCAGGGTTCTGGCACCCCCCCCCGACGCCAAAAAACTGGGAAGCCCGTGCATGTGAGACGCTTGCGTGTCCAAGTCAGATGGAGCGCATCTCCACCGGCGATTGTCAGCGGGGACATTCTGGTGAACCCTGGCATTGGCTGAGAGGCGATCCATCTGTACTGTATATCTGCAATGGAGGAATCAGACAGAGAGTGATTGACAGGAAGAGACTATTTAGGGGAGGTAACTGGGAGTGTCTGCAAACACACAGACATGCGCTAACCATTTTCTGGGGCGCGTGTCGGCATGAGACTGCGATCTAATACGCATAAAACATCGCTGAGAATTCTGCTGAGAATGTTGTGATGGCTTCAGTGGACATCGCTGTTCATTTGTGGATGGCTGCTACCCAGCGGCGGAACTCCCGGAGGCAATGGAGCCATCTGCCGCCGGGCGCCAGCCTTAAAGGGGGTACTGGCTCCATATGCACTGGGTGCATAAACTTATGTACAGTAGGTTCCTTAATGTAGTGTACTCAAAGGTCACACACAAAGCTGCAAACTTGCAGGGCTACTGTGCAAATAACTGTGTGTCTGTGTTTATGTTTTAATGATACCCCTTTCAAACCGAATCCACGACCCAGGTTATTGACGGGTTGATGAAGTGTCAACCCAGGTCCAGGTGCGGTGTGAAAGCAATACAGTTTATAACCCAGATCAATCAAACTGGCATTTGGACCTGGGTTATCAGAAGGGTGAAATCGGTGCCGTCCTCTTTATAATGGGTGACTTGGGTTTAGTGTGTAAGCGCCGGACCCCAGGTCTGTCCAGGCATTGGGATCTGAAAGGGGTATGATTGAGATTAAAAAAAGAAACGTGGGACAATGTTAATGCAACATTGTCATTACATTGGCTGCAGAAATCTCCGGCCTTTACTTGAGACACTTGGAAATTCATTTATAACTGCAGTAATATAATATATATAAGTCAAACAAATCCTTGATGTTTAAAGCATTGAATCCTCAGAAATTATTAATTGCCTGAACCGCAATGCAAGTTAATTATTTATTCATTGAAACCATTGTTATAGACTGTTTACCTGGGAATCCAGTCAGCTCCCCCATGGTAAACGTCTACAGTCTCACTGTCTGCAGCCTGTGCAATTTCATTGCCTGCTGATACATCTCAGGGATTATATTTGGTGAAATAAATATAATTGACTGGTGAGAAAAAAGCAAATTATCCCTCAGTGATATTACTTATTACTGGGTGTAGCGGGTTTAATTCAGATGACAACTGTGCTTGAAAACAAGTAAGATTTAATTCCAGGGGGAAAAAAAGCACAGACAGTGTAATGGAATTTTACACAGGAGTATCAACTGCAATTCTGGAACATACTGTAGAACTACAGGTCTGCAAAGATGGCATTCACAGGAGCACAGGAAATGGGTACTGTTGGCCAGGGTCTGTAGTTTCCACCCAGCTAGGCAATAGAAGTCACAGGGAAGAACCCTTGAGGGACTGTGTGCCTGTGGGGCTGCCTGTGGCTGTGAGAGGGCCACTTTTTGTAAATGGAGGAATCTCCCCACGCTACTGTGGGCATTATATGTATAATGGGGTGCTAATACTAAGGGCATTGTGTATAAGGGGTAGTACTGTTGGCCTTTTGTGTATAATGAGCACTAATGTGTAGCATGAATAAGTGGTGTGTGGAGAGTCTAGGCACAACCGCATCATCAATTTACCCGCAATCCCTATCATCTACTTTACAATGCCCAGACTAGTGGCATTGTAAAGTAGTATATATATATATATATATATATATATATATATATCTTCACAAACAAAAAAGGTGGCACTCATCAGTCTTAATGAACAAAAACTTTTATTCCAATTCCAGCACGTTTCGGGAGTGGTGTCCTCCCGTCGTCAGGGATAAAACAGTAATGACAGAGATCAGCTTAAATCATACCTCCCAACTGTCACGATTTTAGAGGGACAGTCCCGATTTTCGGGTCCTGTCCCGCTGTCCCACCCGCGGCAGGCATTGTCCCGCTGCGGGGGGGTGACAGTTGGGAGACCCCCCAATCTAGTAGAATAGACGCTGTGCGCATGCGCACAGCGTCTATTCTCGTATGAAAATGAGGTCGCGGCTAATTAGCATAAGCCGCGCCCTCATTTGCATACGCCCCACCCCCTTTTCGGGCGCTCGTGAGTGTCCCTATTTGTTCAAGACAAAAGTTGGGAGGTATGTTAAATTCACCTCCAGTGCTACCTCCACCAATTAAGTTCACATACTCAAGGGGCCACACCTCTCCACCTGTGGGTATGCAAATATCACTACCTCACAGCAGTGATTGTGCAGAAAAGAATGCACAATCACTGCTGCACTTCATTTGTCCGTCCTGATGAAAAGTCTATCAGGCCTTGAAACGTTGACGTAATGTGACAATTGTTTTCTTAAATACCACTAATACCACCAGAGAGTGCTGCTCATTATTCCTAGGGTGACCTGGGGTAGTTGCATTCTACATTTCACATTTCAGTGAAGGCACCCCGGCACCGTGACTCATTATCCGACAGTGCCGAACAACAAACTATATATATATATATATAGGCAATAGTAGGGAAACCCGGCACTACTTTGCTGACTGATGCAGCCTCTATGCTGGTCCAGGTGGCCGCCTATAAGGGACTATGCCCCTAAAACTATAGAACAAAGTTATAGGCGTCACTCCGGGACTGGTGAACAAAAAAAATGGTACTTATGTATTATCTGGACTCCCATGTTAAATGCACCCCATTTTTTCATACCCCTACTATCCAACTACACATGGAGTTGATTTTATATAGTGTGGCGAGCGCAGCGAGCCCCGCGAGAAAAAAACGGAAGCCCAGATATTACATAAGTACCAAAAAAATATTTGCAAAGGTCTACGCTGTTTCGGGCATATAGCACATCTTCAGGACGCCCTGCCCAAACATTTTTGGCAGGGGGGAGCAAAATTTACAGTTACGCCACTGTCCTCAGCTTTTTTCGGGACAGAAACTCTGCAATCATACTCATGCATCTCTGTCATTGATGCCTCTCATTGATAACTAGAGATGAGCTGGGCCGGATCTCCGGGATCCGACAGATCCGAATATGGTGATCCAAATCAGGATCCGAGCCGGCTCGGGAGTTCCCGCCTGAATTCCGGACCGAAAACGAGGCAAAACGTCATCATCGCGCTGTCGGATTCTCGCAGGATCTGGATTCTAAATAAAACGCACGTGCGCCCCGCCATCTTCACTCAATTATAGGAGAGGGCGGTTGTGATCAGTGCTCCGTGCTCCGTGCTCTGTGCTCCGTACTCTGTGCTCTGTGCCTTGTGCCCTGTGCCCTGTGCTGTGATTTATTTAGTGACTGATTTTTTATTTTGTTGTAAACTAGGTGCTGCAGTGCTCACACGCAGGGGCTGCAGTGCTGCTGACTGGACACTCAGTGTACAGGGGCTGCAGTGTCCATAATACAAGGGGCTGTGTCCAGTGTGTCAGGGGCTGTGTCCAGTGTACAGGGGCTGTGTCCAGTGTCCAAGAGCTGTGTCCACTGTCCAGGGGCTGTGTCCATTGTCCAGGGTCTGTGTCCATTGTCCAGGGGCTGTGTCCGTTGTCCAGGGACTGTGTCCAGGGTGACTGGCTGTATCCAGTGTCCAGTGTAACGGGCTGTGTCCAGTGTGAGGGCATATATATCTAGTGTCCAGTGTGACGGCCTATATCCAGTGTCCAGTGTGACGGCATATATCCATTGTCCAGAGTGACGGCATATATCCATTGTCCAGTGTGATAGCATATATCCATTGTTCAGTGTGACGGCATATATCTAGTGTCCAGTGTGACGGCATATATATCTAGTGTCCAGTGTGATGGACTATATCCATTGTCCAGTGTGACAGCATATATCCATTGGCCAGTGTGACGGCATATATCCATTGGCCAGTGTGACGGCATATATCTAGTGTCCAGTGTGAGGGCAAATATATCTAGTGTCCAGTGTGATGGCCTGTGTCCAGTGTGACGGCCAGTGTCCAGTGTGACGGCCTATATCCATTGTCCAGTGTGACGGCATGTATCTAGTGTCCAGTGTGAGGGCATATATATCTAGTGTCCATTGTGACGGACTATATCCATTGTCTAGTGTGGTGGCATATATCCATTGACCAGTGTGTATCCATTGTCCAGTGTGATGGCATATATCCATTGTCCAGTGTGAGGGCATATATATCTAGTGTCCAGTGTGACGGCCTGTGTCCAGTGTCCAGTGTGACGGCCTGTGTCCAGTGTCCAATGTGACGGCCTGTGTCCAGTGTCCAGTGTGACGGCCTATATCCATTGTCCAGTGTGACGGCATATATCCAGTGTCCAGTGTGAGGGCATATATCCAGTGTCCAGTGTGACGGCCTGTGTCCAGTGTGACGGCCTATATCCATTGTCCAGTGTGACGGCATATATCTAGTGTCCAGTGTGAGGGCATATATATATCTAGTGTCCAGTGTAACGGGCTGTGTCCAGTGTGACGGCATATATCTAGTGTTCAGTGTGATGGACTATATACAGTGTCCAGTGTGACGGACTATATCCAGTGTCCAGTGTGACGGACTATATGAAGTGTTCAAAATTGACTAGAAATGAGTGGAAATTAATGTTGTTGAGCTCAATAATACTTTAGGGGCAAAAACAGGCCCAAAATCTGTTCTTTTAGCAATTTTTAGCATTTTTCCCAAAAAATCCAGTTCCAAAACCAAAACCCGCAAGGGTGGTTTTGCCAAAACCAATCCAGATCCAAAACACGAAGGCAGATCCAGATCCAAAACCAAAACCAAAACCCGAAAAAGTTCCCACCGCTCATCTCTATTGATAACCTGTTCTCATTTTCTCGGTGAGATAAGGGAGATTGTAAGACTCTTCAGGAAGTCATGGAAATTGCTACTACTTCAAGGAGTCTCCTGCAGGATGCAGGAGGGTAGGCAAGTAATAAGTAATACTTGTTAGTGCTTGCTCGTAAATTATGTTTTATAAGGGGTTCAATATAAGAGGCTACATGAAACCTTATTTTAAAATGTAAGTAGGAAGTTACATAAAGGGTAAAGTGCAATCTGGGAGATTACTAGACTCTTCAGGGAGCCAGGGAGAGTACTACTATTTCAGGGAGTCTCCCTGACAAGGAGAAAGAGTCAGCAAGTTTGCATGCATGCCTGTTGCTGTTTAAGAAAATGCAACAACTGTTACATCACAGCCTTCATGATGGTTTGTTTAGGATTCTTGGAACAGGACTCACCTGATACCACTCTGCCATGCCTTCCTCAGGCCAGTGTTCTAATTAACAGTTTTCAAATGTTGGGAGTTATGATTTTATCAAGATGTACAGATGGAGCGCCTGCCCGCCAGCCTGCAGGATCGCCAGATATTCTGAGCTGGCACAGGCTGGCAGACAGGAGCCCCATACAAAAAAAAAAAGACAGGAGCTCCATCTGACGGGGACGCGCGAGCGTCTCACACAATTGCACGTCCCCATCAGCTAAGCGGCAGGGAGCGCCTTCCTGGGCCATCTCCACTTCAGGGAGAAGGGCAGGATGAGTGGGGGCTGCAGGGGGTGATGGAGGAGCAGCGGTGAGCTGCAGGGAACCGACAGAGGGCAGTGGTGGGCTCCTACAGAACGGGGCCTGCGAGTATTTTACGCACGCGTCCCCATTATGTCGGATGGTGCGAGGTGGAGAATGGCGATTTTATCTCCAGGAACAGCTCCATTGGGAGGTTCACCATTTGTAATATCGAGAAAGAGAAGGCAAAACCAAAAAATGTTAACAAGCATATGCATCACAGTATACAGAAGCCATGAAGTGACAGTTGGAAGTGCTTAGTGCAAACTTTTTGGAGTAAAGCTTGAGTCAGACCTAACAGCCAAGCGGGACCCATTCAGCAAGACCTGCTTGGCCAGAAGGAGCCTTCAGAAGGGCTGCTATGCGGCCTCCCACACAAATGCGTCGGGGCTACAGCCTCCGGGTCCTACCGCAGAATGCATGTACAAGACTTTGGGACAACCAAGTTCCAATGTATGTGTTCACACAGTGTAGCTAACCGAGGCAGGGGCTCACTTGTTAAACTTCAGTATAATCCTGATTTTTTACTATAAAAATTATTATAATAATACAAAGAAGATATTTATAACTTATATTTGGTTATAATCATACCAATATTATATAACTCTAATCATTTTATAGTCTGTGTAGATCTAGAGCTAGATTTACACACAATCAAGGGCGCCGACAGATCGGTTGGACCCCGATAAAATGGAGGGGGCAGGGCCACCGGCAGGGGCATGGCCACACCCTATAAAAAAAACTAGAGGTAGAGAGACGGGACAGGCTGCTGCAGCTGTCTCTTTCCCCAGCTCAGCACTGAGCAGGGTGTGCTGAGCTAAGGAGAGGGGCTGTGCTGCGGCAGCAGCCTGTCATCTCTCTCCCCACTGCCCGGCTCTCTACAGCAAAGGGCAAGGGGGGTGGGACGCAGGCCCCTCCAGCAGACACAGATCTGGTAAAAAGTATCCCCCCCTCCCTACTCTCGACACCACTGCACACAATATATGAACCCAAGGATTCATGTGGCTATTATACTCAGGTGCAGCCATATGCTGTATACAGCTGTAACTTTGATGAGCATTGATCAGAGGGGATGCGGTTACCCGGCGGTCGGGATCCCGGCGGTCGGAATCCCGACACTGGAATCCCGACCACCGAAATCCCGAAACTTTCTCCCTCCGTGGGTGTCCACGACACCCATAGAGGGAGAATAAAATAGCGTGCCGAGCGTAGCGAGGCACCGGGCCCGCTGCGTGGCGAGCGCAGCGAGCCCGCAAGGGGGGGCGATCCATGTCCCCCCCTTGTCGGGATTTCGGCGGTCGGGATTCCAGTGTCGGGATTCCGACCGCCGGGATCCCGACCGCCGGGAAATCATATCGGATCCGATCAGAGATGTTCAGTAAAGATAGGCACTGCTTCCCCTGCCATAGACCTTGTACTCCAGAGTTTTAACAGCAAAAATAATTACAATAATGCAAATAAGATATTTAGAAGACATTCTCTGTATTTTACAGTCAAAACTCTGGCTTCTACTAGAGTACGACAGGAAAGGCTCTGCCTCACCTGTCTCACCTCGCTGCACGTCACTGTAACTGACCTATCCTCTTACTCTCCTAAGTAGGACATTGTACATCAGTGAATGTAGCCCTTAGGGTCTTAATGTATTTCCACCAAAGTTACGGTTTGTACTATAGACATTAGCTTCTATTTAACATTGATCGACACTAGATCACGCTGCACTGCGTTCATGTCTGAATAGGCTGCAGGTGCTGCAGTCTTTTAGCAGCCGTACAGAAGAGCATTACTATAATTGAAATTCATCTTGAAAAATATGGAACTTTGTTCATTGTGTCTTTAAAGATCACTGGTTATAACATAACAAAAAATATTGCTGGGAAACATTGCCTTTCAATGTGCGCTGGCAAAAACTCAATGATAATTAGTGAACCTTATCATAAGGTGTAACCCTGCCTTTGTCTGGCGAAACATTTTATGTCTTCTAAAACTGCCAGGAACCATGGCAACCCTTACAGTATATTGTGTCTGCAATCTAATTTACTAAATATAATAGCCTGGGGTGAGTTTTACTCCCACTTGTAGTTATTCATCATCACAAGTCCACATTGCAGAGTGTGAAAATGGAAGGTTATTATAGCTTAATCATTTAATATTTCTCTGCTCATTTGTTTCATATACACATAGGTAAGCAGGCATATGGTTCTATGCAAATTCCTGATCTGCTTATATATTACTGGATCATTTCATTAAAATACATTAATATTACTTATGGTCCATACACATTGGGCGATTTTGCCCGGCGCGTATGGACAGAGATGATGGGGAAAATCGCTGGGCTGAGAATCGCTCAGTGTATACACACATTTTCCTGGTCATGGATGGCTTTCCATGGCAGAACACAGGTCCGCTCGATAAGCAGCAGTCAGTTGCAGCTTAGCTAGGGGATAAACGCAGTTCACCAGGTAAATGAATGCCAACCCCACCACCCAGTGAATATGGAATCGGTACATCTGTCAGAATAAACTTAGGTCTACAGTCATTAGGTCTAACCCATTAGGTCGACTGGCTGGAAGGTCGACCTGATTTAAGGTCGACATGGGCCAAGGTCGACATGACTTAAGGTCGAATTTGCATAAAGGTCGACATGAGGAAGGTCGACTGGTCATAAGGTCGACATGGGTTTTTCACTGTTTTTTTATCCGAATGTCGACACAGTCGACATGGACACAGTTGGCAATGAGAATTGGACCCTCGCATCGCTCGCTTCGCTCGCAATGCATCGGGCACGGTGGCTCGCTTCGCTCGCCACAGCTTTAATAGCCTCCTCCACGCACTAGTGGATGGTAGGGCATGAAATACCGCCTGTCGGCACATGTCGGCTCAAAAAACAGTGAAAAATATCATGTCGATATTATGACCAGTCGACCTTCCTCATGTCGACCTTTATGCAAATTCGACCTTAAGGCATGTCGACCTTGGCCCATGTCGACCTAAAGTCAGGTAGACCTTCCTGCCAGTCGACCTAGTGGGGTCGACCTAATGACTGTAGACCTAAGTTCATTCTAGTAGATGACGCTTCCTGTGAATATATGCGGCGGCATGTGAATGTTATGTACACTCACACATATGGTCGCCGAATAAAAGTCAGTATGAACTGTTTTTTATTTGCTTTATTTGCGTTTTAAACTAGATCGCATCTGGCTGAAAACGCATGCGATTTGCTAAAGCTGCTAAAGCAGCGGGCATTTTGAACTAGGTGCGATGCGATCTACAGTAGTTCAAAAACTACAGGCAGCACATTCCTTATGTGCCCTGCGATGGGATGGGCGCAAGCCTAGTTCATTGTTCTACTTGCCCTACTTTGGTACTGAAATTGAATGACAAGTAACTGAATTGTGGGATGACATCACTTTGGTTGGTGTGTTATGATATGTATACATATGTTAACATTCATGTCGACATGAGACTGTTGACATATTTACCATGTCAACCATGTTGACATCCATTATTAGGGATGAAATGTTAACAAGGTAGCATGTCAACATATTATCCCTGTGACCCAGCATTCACTTACCTGCTTCTAGTTGCTACAGTGGCCCTAGTGTGGCCTCCAGGCCGCAGTGGTCAACTGACTATATTGTGCTCTTGTGGCGATCTCCTCTGTCCTCTGTCATCTGTATATGCAGTTGAATCTGAAGACATTGTCAATGAGAGCATACTACTGGATGCGGCTACTGACAGTGGCAGCAAGAGGGGGAGAGTCATTTTTAATAGCACCGGCGACTACTGGGGGCCCCGAGTCCCACTCCCTCCTTGCAGCGAGCTGGGCAGTGGGGTGAGAGATGACAGGCTGCCGCCGCAGCACAGCCTCTCTACCCAGCTCAGCACATGCTGCCCAGAGCAGTGTACTGAGCTGGGGAGAGAGGCAGCTGCAGTTGCAGCCTGTCATCACTCACTCCCTCTGTATGGGCAAGGAGGCAAGTAGGCACTTGCCCACCACCCCACACAATTTACATTCCCATTCGGTGCCCACGCCCCCTTTATTTTACCGAGGCCCGGACGACCTGTCGGCGCTCCTGGCCACTGATGATGTCCTTTGTGAAATTGTTCAGTGTGAATGCACTCTATGCTTTATTCAAGGAGTTCAAGGTAAATCATGAGTGACATCTTATCGTTTGCATTGTCACCTAATGTGTACTCAGCTTAACCCTTTGAACACCTGTTTGGAAGATAATGTGATTTTAACCATAGGCAGTAGAATCTCCAGCAACATATGAAATTGTTTTCTGACGATCGGGTCAAAACAATCTCGGCCTACACACATGCCGATATTAAGGGTGAGATGAACTAAGCATTGAAAGTGATAAAATTGAGAGTGATAAACCACCAGCCAATCAGCTCCTTACTGTCTTTTTTCAAATGCAGCCTGTAACATGTTAGTCAGCTGCTGATTGGCTGGTGGCTTATCACTCTCCATTTTATCACTTTTCAAGCTTAGTACATCTGGCTCTCAGGCATCTTCTAAGAGACTTTGATTAGTTTTGCAAAGTCCTTTAGAACATGCCCCTACATCGGTGTGTGTAGGGGCTATAGCGACAGCAATGCGCATCCCCGCGAGTCGCTGTTTACTGTTAAACATACAACACTGAATCAGGCCCTTTGTCTATGGAGATTTGGGCAACTTAGTCTTTCTAAACTAAATTACATTGGTAAGCTGCTTGCAAAGTTGTGTCACGCAGCTAGGTGCAGCTGTCAAACAGCAGACACATGATAAGCACAAAAATAATTGGAATCTTTGGCTGGACAGTTCCTATGCAGCAACATTGTAAAGTTCTTCCCATGTCTTGCAGACTTAATACTGTATGCTTCGCTGTAACAGTCATTATTAATTTACTGACTCCAGCAACTTTGTAAATGCAGTACACTTGCTGTGCAATTCCCTTGCTTTAAAAATCTTGTTCTTACTTGAATCATTTTGTGGTAAGAAAAAGTATAAACAACTATAAGGGTGTATGTACAGTATGTGTTATAAGGGATACAAACTTTAGGGGAAGGAAGATAAGTGGAGGTTATGCCCAAAGTAACCAATCAGCTTCTAATTATCATTTGATAGAATGTACAAGATAAATAATTACTAGAATTTGATTGTTTACTATGGGCTACAACTCCATATCTCCTCTTTGTTGACGTGGTTAAATGTTACAAGCTGTCTCTTCATTAAATGTTATTGACTCTATACATGGCATGCGCCGGTGATATGGCATGCGCCGGTGATAGAGACTGGGGCGCGCGTGCATCTCACGCGCACCTGCGTCCCAGTATCACGGCTGTTGGGCAGAGTCTACCTGCCCGTCTCTGCTGCAGGGTGATGCTGCCCAGTTCGGGGAGGAGGGGTCGGGCGGCGAGGGGGACCGGCGGTGACGGCGGGGGAGTTGGCGGGGACCCCTGGCAGGCTCCATTGCCACGGGGCACGCGAGCGTCTCGTGCGTGTACGTCCCTGGCGGTAGATGGCTGCTGGCGGGGGCTGGCGATAGAATCACCAGCCCCTGCAAGGACAGCAGCAGCTCCATCTGTACCATAGGTGCAAGGGTTTAAGCTGCTATGGGGCCCAGAGCTGAAGGGGGGGCCATCTTTACTGTCTAAGTAATATATTTTACATACATTTATCACATCAATTGCTAAATAGGGGCCCTTACAAACTTTTGCTATGGGGCCTAAGAATATCTAGTTACACTCCTCTCCATCTGCTTGGGAAATTGACACGATCAATGTACACTTGCAACAGTCATATATTTGATGTAAGAGAAAATAGGGGTAATAAGACATGCAGATTACTCATCAAAGATGCCTCATCAGAGTAGGCACTTCCTTCAGATGCTGTTTAGTCTTTTGAGAAGATGGACCCAGATGCAGAACTTAGGGGGGACATTTACCAAAATGGATTCGTAGAAAAAAGGTGTATTCGTATTCCTAAAGATGGAACATTCGTATTTGTATTTACAAATACGAATGTCTACACCATCGATAGGATACGACAGAAATCACCATTCAAAAGAATGGTGGTTCCTGATGTACTAAGCAGCCGTACTGATAATACGGCTGCTAAGTGGTGTAAAACACCCACGCAAATACGACAGGAAAATAGAACACCATTTTCCTGTCGTATTTGCTTTAAGCCTGCACGGATCAGTCAGATCCGTGCAGGCTTTAGTGTAAAAAAATAGAAAAATAAAATAAATAAAAAAAAAAAACGGCGTGGGGTCCGAGAAAGTCGGCTCCTGATTGGCCGCTAGGCGGCCGATAGAATTCATCCTGAGGAGAGGCGCCGAGTATGAAATATCTCAGCATCTCTCCTCAGCGCGATGCGGAGACAGCGGGGACCGGCGACAGCTGTGAACATTACCTGGATTACGTCGGACCAAGAGAAGACTTCTTCAGCGCAGGACCAGGTGAGTAGGATTTCCTTCCACAGCTCCAACATGGATTTCTTCGGACCTGGACACCGCCATGGACCTGGAGGACGACACGGACCGTCGACATGGACCTGGAGGACGACGCGGACCGCCGACATGGACCTGGAGGATGACTCAGGACCAGGGCTACCTACGGGATCAAGAAAGGTAAGTATCAGTATGTGTGTAATGTATGTATTAAACTTTTATTTTCATTGTGTCAGTGTGTTTATTGTACTATTTTTTTAACTGTGGAACTACAAGTGCCAGCGGGCCCTTTAATGCCCAGCAGGCTGGGACTTGTGGTTCTCCAAGTCCCAGCTTGCTGGCACTTGTAGTGCCACAGTAAAAAACAATAGTTTAATCTTTTTTTTTACACCTGAATCAGCCCGATGCCCACCGCCCAGGGGCATCGGGGACAGCACCAGGCTTCAGCCTGGTCAGGTAAGTCCTGGAGTGGGGGGACCCCTTCATTGGGCCTTGGGACATTGGGCCTTGGGACTTGTATAAAAAGTCTCCCCCCGGCTGTGGCATTACCCTGCTGGCTGGTTTTGCCTGGGGCTGGTTCTTAAAATACGGGGGACCCCTAGTCATTTTGTCCCCCGTATTTTGGGAACCAGCCCCAGAGCAGGAGCCTGGGTCTGGTTGTTAAAAATCGGGGAACCCCTATTTGTCGGGTTCCCTGATTTTTAATTACCGGCCCCGGCTCTGTCAGCCTGGTGCTGGTTTCGGCTGTGGGGGGGACCCCACGCCGTTTTTTTTTTTATATTTATTTATTTTTCTATTTTTTTTTACACACTGCAGCCTGCACGGATCTGACTGATCCGTGCAGACTGCTAGAAAAATTCATATTAGCGGCCGTATATATGGCCAGCTAATACGAATTGTTACACCATCGGAAGGTTACAAAGCAGTCGTATCTGACTGCTTTGTAATTTCCCCTCCGGAACATGACTTTGCATACGACTAAAACAGTCGTATGCAGCCGTAGGGGAAATACCAATACGAAAAACTAGGTTTTTCATATTGGTAAATTTCCCCCTAGAAATCAGATTGTTGTGACATTTCCAAAATCCTGAATGATCATCACAAGCACTGAGATCTCAGCCCCCCTATTAGCACATTTGAGCTATGTGAGACTTTGGCCTTGCACAGATCACCAAAACCCAGTATGAAAAGGAGTGGGAAGGGGACAACGATCCTTATTTATTAAGGATTGCATATGATAAGCTGATTGCAGTACCTTAGCATATGTGATCCTTAACCCCTTCATGACAGAGCCAGTTTGTGCCTTCATGACAGAGCCCTTTTTTTCAAATCTGACATGTCTCACTTAAGTGGGGATAACTTTTTTTTGCTTTTACTTATCCCAGTGATTTTGAGATTGTTTTCTCGTGACACATTGTACTTCAAGTTAGTGGTAAATTTTGGTCGATACAGTCTGTGTTTTTTTGTGAAAAATACCAAAATATCGTGAAAAAATGGAAAATTTAGCAATATGCAAAATGTCACATTTTCTGCTTGTGAGACAAATAATCATACCACTCAAAATAGTTAATAACTAACAAAGACCATATGTCTACTTTATGTTGCAATCATTATTTCAACCTCCTTTTCATTTTTTTGGACACTAGGAGGCTTCAAATATGACTAGCAAATTCTCAAATTTTCAAGAAAATTTCAAACACTGATTTTTTTAGGGACCAGTTCAGTTCTGATGTGACTTTGAGGGACTTGTATGTGAGACACCCCCATAAATGATGCCATTTCAAAAACTGCACCCCTCACAGTATTCAAAACAGCATTTTGGAAGTTTGTTAACCCTTTAGGTGTTTCACAGGAATTAAAACAAAGTGTAGGTGAAATTTCAAAATTTCTTTTTTTTTGCAGAGTTTCAATTTTAATACATTTTTCTAACGAATACAGTAGATTTTACTAGAGAAATGTGACTAAAAATTGATTCCCCCAATTCTTTTGTTTTCAAAAATATCCTATATGTGGCCCTAGTGTGCACGTTGACCAAACCACAGGCTTCATAATAGAAGGAGCACCTACTTGATTTTGGAGCCTCCTTTTTATGAGATTTTTTTTTAGGCACCATGTAGGTTTCTAGGCACCATAAGTGCTAAAAGTTAGGAACCTCCCCCACAAGTCACCCCATTTTGCAATCTAGACCCCTCAGGGAATTCATCTAGGGGTATAGTGTACATTTCAAACCCCCAGGGGTTTCACCAATTTTGGTACAACTGGGATGTGAAAATGGAAAATTACATTTTTTTACACAAACATGCAGTTCTGGCTCAAAATTTTTCATTTTCACAAGGAATGAAGGAGACAAAGCACCCCAAAATATGTGCCCCAATTTCTCCCGAGTACGGCAATGCCTCACATGTGACCAAAAAATACCAGTTGGGCGCATGGCAGGACTCAGAAGGGAAGGAGTGATTTTTGGATTTTGCAGCACAGATTTTGGTGGAATAAATGGTGGGTGCTATGTTGCACCAATACAGTGGAACCCCCCCACAAGTCACCCCATTTTGCAAAGTACACCCCTCAGGGAATTCATCTAGGGGTATAGTGTACATTTCAAACCCCCAGGGGTTTCACCAATTTTGGTACAACTGGGCAGTGAAAATGAAAAATTACATTTTTTTACACAAAAATGCAGTTCTGGCTCAAAATTTTTCATTTTCACAAGGAATGAAGGAGACAAAGCACCCCAAAATCTGTGCCCCAATTTCTCCCGAGTACGGCAATGCCTCACATGTGACCAAAAAATACCAGTTGGGCGCATGGCAGGACTCAGAAGGGAAGGAGTGATTTTTGGATTTGGCAGCACAGATTTTGGTGGAATGAATGGTGGGTGCCATGTTGCATTAGCAAGACTCCCAAAGCACCAATACAGTGGAACCCCCCCACAAGTCACCCCGTTTTGCAAAGTACACCCCTCAGGGAATTCATCTAGGTGTATAGTGTACATTTCAAACCCCCAGGGGTTTCACCAATTTTGATACAACTGGGCAGTGAAAATGAAAAATGACATTTTTTTACACAAAAATGCAGTTCTGGCTCAAAATTTTTCATTTTCACAAGGAATGAAGGAGACAAAGCACCCCAAAATCTGTGCCCCAATTTCTCCCGAGTACGGCAATGCCTCACATGTGACCAAAAAATACCAGTTGGGCGCATGGCAGGACTCAGAAGGGAAGGAGTGATTTTTGGATTTGGCAGCACAGATTTTGGTGGAATGAATGGTGGGTGCCATGTTGCATTAGCAAGACTCCCAAAGCACCAATACAGTGGAACCCCCCCACAAGTCACCCCATTTTGCAAAGTACACCCCTCAGGGAATTCATCTAGGGGTATAGTGTACATTTCAAACCCCCAGGGGTTTCACCAATTTTGATACAACTGGGCAGTGAAAATGAAAAATTACATTTTTTTACACAAAAATGCAGTTCTGGCTCAAAATTTTTCATTTTCACAAGGAATGAAGGAGACAAAGCACCCCAAAATCTGTGCCCCAATTTCTCCCGAGTACGGCAATGCCTCACATGTGACCAAAAAATACCAGTTGGGCGCATGGCAGGACTCAGAAGGGAAGGAGTGATTTTTGGATTTGGCAGCACAGATTTTGGTGGAATGAATGGTGGGTGCCATGTTGCATTAGCAAGACTCCCAAAGCACCAATACAGTGGAACCCCCCCACAAGTCACCCCATTTTGCAAAGTACACCCCTCAGGGAATTCATCTAGGGGTATAGTGTACATTTCAAACCCCCAGGGGTTTCACCAATTTTGATACAACTGGGCAGTGAAAATGAAAAATTACATTTTTTTACACAAAAATGCAGTTCTGGCTCAAAATTTTTCATTTTCACAAGGAATGAAGGAGACAAAGCACCCCAAAATCTGTGCCCCAATTTCTCCCGAGTACGGCAATGCCTCACATGTGACCAAAAAATACCAGTTGGGCGCATGGCAGGACTCAGAAGGGAAGGAGTGATTTTTGGATTTGGCAGCACAGATTTTGGTGGAATGAATGGTGGGTGCCATGTTGCATTAGCAAGACTCCCAAAGCACCAATACAGTGGAACCCCCCCACAAGTCACCCCATTTTGCAAAGTACACCCCTCAGGGAATTCATCTAGGGGTATAGTGTACATTTCAAACCCCCAGGGGTTTCACCAATTTTGATACAACTGGGCAGTGAAAATGAAAAATTACATTTTTTTACACAAAAATGCAGTTCTGGCTCAAAATTTTTCATTTTCACAAGGAATGAAGGAGACAAAGCACCCCAAAATCTGTGCCCCAATTTCTCCCGAGTACGGCAATGCCTCACATGTGACCAAAAAATACCAGTTGGGCGCATGGCAGGACTCAGAAGGGAAGGAGTGATTTTTGGATTTGGCAGCACAGATTTTGGTGGAATGAATGGTGGGTGCTATGTTGCATTACCAATACAGTGGAACCCCCCCACAAGTGACCCCATTTTGCAAACTACACTCCTCAGGGAATTCATCTAGGGGTATAGTGTACATTTCAAACCCCCAGGGGTTTCACCAATTTTGATACAACTGGGCAGTGAAAATGAAAAATTACATTTTTTTACACAAAAATGCAGTTCTGGCTCAAAATTTTTCATTTTCACAAGGAATGAAGGAGACAAAGCACCCCAAAATCTGTGCCCCCATTTCTCCAGAGTACGGCAATGCCTCACATGTGACCAAAAAATACCAGTTGGGTGCATGGCAGGACTCAGAAGGGAAGGAGTGATTTTTGGATTTTGGAGCACAGATTTTGGTGGAATGAATGGTGGGTGCTATGTTGCATTACCAATACAGTGGAACCCCCCCACAAGTGACCCCATTTTGCAAACTACACTCCTCAGGGAATTCATCTAGGGGTATAGTGTACATTTCAAACCCCCAGGGGTTTCACCAATTTTGATACAACTGGGCAGTGAAAATGAAAAATTACATTTTTTTACACAAAAATGCAGTTCTGGCTCAAAATTTTTCATTTTCACAAGGAATGAAGGAGACAAAGCACCCCAAAATCTGTGCCCCCATTTCTCCAGAGTACGGCAATGCCTCACATGTGACCAAAAAATACCAGTTGGGTGCATGGCAGGACTCAGAAGGGAAGGAGTGATTTTTGGATTTTGCAGCTCAGATTCTGGTGGAATGAATGGTGGGTGCTATGTGGCATTAGCAAGACCCCCGAAGCACGGTGAAATGATGAACCTAATAATCCATAGATGTGTGGTATATTTTGAAACACTCCTTTATACATAGGCCGGGTTTGTCGGGGCAAGTTTCACAGTGGAAAATAGTTTCCTTTCTTATTCCCTTTTTATAGCAAACTTTGCACCTTTTTTGTGTCCTGCCCTTTCTTGCAGTGGAGGGGATTTCGTTGGGAAAATGCTGCCCTGGTACAATACGGGGGCCAGTACTAGAAGTACTGGGGCCCTCTGCCTGCTGGTTCCCAAATATTAGGCCCTTTATGACTTCCTCTTGAAAGTGCATAAATGTCCCCCTCTGGCCGGTAGAACGGAATAGCACAGAAGCGTTATACAGTGCCATCTGGATGATATACACGGCCAGCTTCTTGTACCAGATATTTGTTTTCCGCAGGGCACTGTACGGCTTCAGTACCTGATCTGAAAGATCCACTCCGCCCATGTACTTATTGTAATCTAGGATACAATTTGGTTTTGAGGTGTGGGTACTGGTACCTCGTACAGGGATGGAGGTGGTACTGTCTCCATGAATTGTTGTCAGTATAAGGACATCCCTCTTGTCCTTATATTTGACCAACAACATATTTTCGGTGCATATTCCCCTGCTTTCACCGCTTCTCATTACTTGGGCAATGTGCGTTTTTGGGAGGCCTCTTTGGTTCTTACGCACAGTACCGCAAGCTGCTGTACCTCTTGAACCAAGGGCCTTAAACAGGGGGATACTGGTGTAAAAGTTATCCACATAGAGGTGATAACCCTTATCCAGGAAGGGGTGCATTAAATCCCAGACAATTTTTCCACTAACACCTACGAGGGAGGGGGGGCATTCTGGCGGTTCAATTCTTGAATCCTTCCCTTCATATACCCTAAACTTGTGGGTGTACCCTGTGGTGCTTTCACACAGCTTATACATTTTTATGCCATACCTTGCCCTCTTACTGGGAAGGTACTGGCGGAATTTAACCCTTCCTTTAAAATGTATAAGGGACTCGTCGATGCTAATACATTTATCAGGGATGTATAGCTCTGCAAATTTGGCACTGAAATGATCAATGACCGGCCTGACTTTGAAAAGCCTGTCAAAGGTGGGATCATCTCTGGGTGGGCACTGTGCATTATCGGTGTAATGTATAAATTTATGGATTGCCTCAAAACAAATCCGAGTCATGGCCATACGGTAAAATGGGGTGCTGTACAGAACATCTGTACTCCAATATTGCCTAATTTGTGGCTTTTTTACTATGCCCATATGAAACACCAGACCCCAAAACGTCATCATCTCTACTGCATCTACAGGGGTCCACCTAGCAAATGATGACGTGGGGTTTTGAGCAATAAACTGCTGGGCATATACATTAGTTTGGTCCACCATTAAATTTATAAAATCATCAGAGAAAAATAATTTGAAAAAGTCAATTTCTTTGAGACCTGTGGAATCAAATTGGATTCCTGGGATGGCCAAAAACTCAGGAACCTGGGGCTCAAAATTGTCTGGTGGTGGGGTCCATACGAGATCAATTATTGGGGGGGGGTCTCAGCTGCTCTACGGGGGCGTCTTTGAGGGGGTCCCTCATCACCAGAGGAGGAAGAGGAGCTTAAGACGAATCCTTCAAATTCCCCGCTTGCCTCACTGGCTGTGTCAGAATCAGAAGCAAGCATGGCATATGCCTCCTCCACTGAATACATTCTTCTGGATGACTGGGATGACATTTGGGATGACATTTGGGATGACATTTTTATTTTTGTGTTACTGGTAGTGAAATGTTTCAACACGTGTATAGTGTAGGGGGGGGTACAAACTTTATTTCAACCCGGGGGGTATGTAGTGTGTAGTGTGTATGTAGTGCAGAAAAAAAAAATACTTTATACAAAAAAAAAAAATTGAAGGGGTTAAAAAAAAAAAAATTGAAGGGGTTAAAAAAAAAAAAATTGAAGGGGTTAAAAAAAAAAAAAAAAAGGTCCTGCGCCAAAAATTGAGCACAGATGTTGGTCAGTAACGTCCGTCACTGAACAGCGCTCAAAGGCAACAGGAATTTGATCAAAAAAAAAAAAAAATAGATCAACCCTGTGCCGAAAAAGCTGATCAGTGATGTACGTCACTGATCAGCGCACAGTGGCCACAGGACACCCACAAAATCACAATGTGTGTAAAAAAAAAATTAAAAAAAGACCACACAGCACCCACAAAAAAAAAAAAAAAGGTGATCAGTGATGCGACACTGATTACCAGTGAGGGGCAGCAGGTGCACAACCTTTGGTGCAACTGGCAGCAACTGACAGGTATATATAAAAAAAAAAAACCTCTGCGCCCCCAAAAAGTTGCTGATCACCTCAGATATAGTGATCAGCACAAAAGGCGGGGGTAGCAGACACAAAATATACACTCTCTATCACTCTCTGTCACTATCTCTCTCTATCTCTCACTATCTATCACTATCTATCACTATCTATCACTATCTATCACACTGCAGCAGCAGCACTGACAGTTATATGTATAAAAAAAAACCTGCACCCCCAAAAAGGGGGGGTAGCAGACACAAAATATACACTCTCTATCACTCTATGTCACTATCTCTCTCTATCTCTCACTATCTATCACTATCTATCACTATGACACTGCAGCAGCAGCACTGACAGTTATATATATAAAAAAAAAACCTGCACCCCCAAAAAGGGGGGGTAGCAGACACAAATCTCTCTATCTCTCACTATCTATCACTATCTATCACTATCTCTCACTATCTATCACTATCTATCACTATGACACTGCAGCAGCAGCAGTGACAGTTATTTATATATAAAAAACCCCTGCACCCCCAAAAAGGGGGGGTAGCAGACACACAATATAGCTCTCTCTGTCACTATCTCTCTATCTCTCTCTATCTCTCTCTCTCTATCTCTCTATCTCTCTATCACACTGCAGCAGCAGCAGGAAGTCTCAGGAAATCAGATCCAGGAAGCGTCCAGCACGCTACAAGCAGTGATCAAGTGATCAGGTAAGGTATTTGCAAGGATCAGGTAAGTATTAGCAAGGATCAGGTCAGTATCACGGCAGATAGGCACGGTGACCGCTCTGCACGCTATTCCAGACCGGAATGGCGTCTGCAGCGCAGTCACCGTTAGTTTAAATGTCGCGCCTTGGCTGTGATTGGTCCGTGGGTCCCACGGACCAATCACAGCCTTGGGGGCAGGTGGGGTGAGGGTGGGGTGAGGTGTCATCGTCACCGATGACCCCCTCATGCCCCCTGACGCCCGGCGGTGATTGACACCTGTGTTACCAAGCGTCTGATTCGCTGGTAACACAGGAAAACGCTGTGAATGGCTGTTCACACTGAACAGCCAATCACAGCGATCGCCGACGGGGGGGCGACATCGCAGCCCCCCCTGGGCATGCAGGGACATGTCTGCTGTCAGGGACAGCAGACATCGTCCCTCTGTCACTGCGTCTCGAGACGCAGTGACAGTTTAAAGTCATGACGTATATATACGTCATGTGTCGGGAAGTACTTCCCGGCCATGACGTATATATACGTCAAATGTCGTGAAGGGGTTAAGCAATGCAAATGCATGAGGAGGTGCATACAACACCCCGCCCAGAGGCAGACCTACCATTGGTGCAACAGGTGCAGTGCACTGGGGGCCCTGAGGACTAAGAAGCCCATCTGTCACCCACAATGTTTCCTCCTTTTCACTCTGCCTCCCCCTCCCTCTCCCTGTCACCCTCTGTCTCTCCCTGTCACCTATTGCCGTGTTGCATATTGTGAGCTTGAGTTAGGGTCGAGGAGGAAGGCCCAAATTATATTTTTGCACCTGGAGTCACCACCCACAAGTGCATCCACTTACATAGTGGTAATGCAGTAATGATAAAAACCCATTCGTCACATTTTTTTACTGTAGGTTCTTTATCAAAAACTCAATCGTGTAAGTGCCAATTATATGGTGATCATAGCAAGATTAAGGAGGGGGGGGTCGGGGTGAGACTGCTGCTATTCTTGCACATGACAAGATAGATGGAATTCCTTTAGGCTTTGGCCACACACAACAGCCAAGCAAGTCCTATAGCGGCCAAGCAGAACCCATTCATTGTCCAGTGTGTATGCACTGTAAAGGTGCATACACGCTAGACTGGTATATGGTCATCAGGTTGATCCTATTAAGGTCGCCATGCTTTGGTTTTACCACTGACAAGCCTTAGGTTAACACCTGAAATAGGTCGACATGGGTAAGGTCAAAAGGGCCGGAAGGTCAACACAAGCATCAGGTTGACAATGGGAAGGTTGACAGTCAAAAGGTTGACACAAGCTTTTCACATTTTTTTTTATAGCCGACAGGCGGTATTTCATCCACTACAGCTTGGGGGGAGAATAAAATAGTGTGCCGAACGTAGCGCAGGGAGCCATGTGAGGGGACGCGGTACACTTAGATGGTCCATGTCGACATTCCGGACCAAACATACTGAAAAACTGACGCCGACCTTTTGACTGCCGATCTTCCCATTGTCGACCTAATGATTGTGTCAACTTTCAGACCCTGTCGACCTTACCCATGTTGACCTATTTCAGGTGCCGACCTAAGGCCTGTCAACTTTCTGTGGTCAACCCAATACTAGTTGACCCAATGACCCATACCCACTAGACAATATGTGCAGTGAAAGATATTGGTGAATGATTTCCCTTGAACTTCCTAGTGACATGGACAAAGGATATTGGCCCTCATTCTGGTTGACCCGCAATGCTGTGAAAATTGCAGCTTTGCGGGTCATCTAAACGCTGCCCGCATGAATGCGCCCCCCTCGCACGCTGATTTCCCTGCATGCATGCAAATCAATGTTTAGCATAAACACTCATTCGCAGCCTTTTTTATGTGGGGGCAAATTATTTTGATGGTCTGTGTCCATCAAATGATTTCTACAGCACTCGCAGACCTGAGACACCTCTCTGATGTCTTAGGTCCCTGTACGGGAAGCGGGCGGACAGCTAACATCTGGTGACATCAGCTGCCCGCACCTAAAATTTCAGCTCCAGGCCCATCTGCACCTTAATCTGGCAGTGCCTCTTCTCCAAGTAGAATCCAATAGGGGTACCTGTTGAAGTAAATTATACTCACCCACGGGCGCTGTCTCCGGTGTACATTGGTTGCATTTCTGGCTGCACGTACTCCCAGGAAATCTCTGCTCCTGATTGGCTTGTGGGCAGTCCTAACCCCCAGTTTGTGGGAGGAGCTGAGAATGTAACCACTTATTCTCGCTCCTATCTCAGGGTAAGTGCAGCCAGAGAAGCAACCAATGTACACCGGAGGTGGCGGGTGAGTATAATTGGGAATTACACAAAACAGGTGAATTCAGACATTTTTTGAATAAAAATTTCAAAAGTCAAAAAATCTCACCCAAAGTCGCTACATTTTGATTCAATGTTTTACTGATGAAAAATAAACCTTTTTTTTACCTCCTATGTAGGAATCATGTTATGGTACAGGATGGTGGTTTTTACCCCTGTGTATTCAGTGTCCGGGTAATTGAATTTAAGCAGCTTTGCATGCTGTACAAGCATAATGTGTGCGGTTCTCCTCAGTTATACTGTATATACATCGCAGGCTTGAGGACTCCCTATACCTATGTCTTCGCCAGCAGATGAATTTGTCCCAGTTAGGAGTGTGAGGCTGCACCTGCAATCTTGCTTTTATCTAGATCATTTTTTTTTTAGAAAACATCACAAATCTGTTGCTACGGCAACATCAATTATAACGAGAAAACAGTACCCCGTGAACACCAGATGTGTCTGTTTGATCCGCGTGTTGTGTTGAAGACTAAGTTATGTTTAAAAGCATAAATTCAACATTTACTGTAACATTTTCCTGTTTGTGTATTCAGGAACTTCTGCATGTTTGATATGCACTAGATATAATATTCATTATGATAGTATTAAACCAAACTAGAGTAAAGTAATTTGATATTTTCAAATGCCAGCCACACGGTACTGGAAAAGACAGATGAAAAGTGCATCTCCTATCAGTGTTTCCTCATTTCGCTCACTGTGACCACCTACTGTGATACAATATCACCTTCTTGGAAAACCAAGTCAAATTATAACTACAGGTTATTGAATATGGTGAAAGTATAATCCTTTCAGGCAAGCAGTTCAGGGGCTCTCAACCGCCTTAGAAAATGTTTAATGTAATATAGAATTAAATGTTATAGAATGGAATGGTATCCGGGTGGCTGGCAAACAATGGGCCAGATGCAGATCAGCCAATCAGCTCCTGTCATTTTTTAAATCCAGCCTGTAACATGACAGCTAGGAGCTGATTGGTTGTTTATATCCACTTTATTACTTTTTTGGGTTATGGTATAGAATAGATGGTAGACAGAGCCGGCCCTAGGCATACTAGGCAATTGCCTAGGGCATCGACCTATGCCTAGGGGACGCAGCCTTCTATACCATTGATGTTGGGGCTGCCAATTGTCGTCACTGTTGAAATTAACATTGCCCGCCCTGTCTGCTTGGCGAACGCCTGCCCACAGGTGCTCGGTGCTGCAGCTGCCTTAGGGTCTGCGGCCGTGAAGCAGTATATCACAAAAGGCAGCAGCTGCCGCTAAGAAAAATAGCTGCTTTTCAAAAGGAGGGCTACTGCGCATGCCCAACTGCAGCCCGTCCTCCCATGGTCCTTTGCGGAGTCAATCTGACTCCAGGCAGGCAGAGTTACCGGGCGGGAGTCTCCCTAGTTTGGCTGCACAGACGCAGCAGCAGCACACCGGTGTAGGTGAATGCGGCGGTGGCAGCGGCACTGTGGGGACAGCTCAGTGTGGTGAGCAGAGGGAGCAGTACAACCCACCGAGCAGGGCCACTGGCCTTAGTACTTTTTGGAAAATGGGGATCTGTGGGGACAGGAAGGTCCTAGGGGTGTTGAGGGGTGCCTTTATGGGTCTGGTGGGTACTTTGCTTGGGACTGGGGTGGGGGGTGCTCTCATAGGTACTATTTCTGCATGTATGGAAGTGCTCGTCTGGAGGCTGGGTCTACAGTGTGCTAAACTGGGTGGTGGTTTTTTTGTGTGTGTGTGTGTGTGGGGGTGGGGGGTGGTCTCATCTGGGTGCCAGATCTGTGTGTGAGGGGTGCTACTCTGGTTGTCGGATCCTTTGGTGGGGATGCTACCCTAGGTGCTGGATCTGTGGGGGGGATTCTGCTCTGGGTGTGGGTATGTGGGGACAAGGGGTAGTACCTCCCTGGTGCTTGGTCTGTAGGAGGAGGGCAGTGCCTCCCTGAGTGCTGGCAGTTCCATAACACACATTATGCCACACACACCTTAATCCCAATTACACATTATGCCACACACAGCAATGCCCATTACACATTATGCCACAAACCATTATGGCAATTACTCATTATGCCACACATTGTATTGCCTATTATTGCGTATTACATACTGTATTATGCCATACACCATAATGCTCAGTACATCTTATGCCACACATTGTAATGCAATTACACATTATGCCACACACCATATTACATATTATACCACAAACCGTAATGCTCATTACACATTGTCACACAAGATAACCATATCACATTATGCTAACAAAAAGAAGTACGTGGGGCGCTCAAAGGTGAACAAGGATAATGAATTTATTGGAAAACACATACACATAAAAAATATCACAATACATATATAAAAACTCTAAAATCGAAGTGGATCACTGTACCATAATTTTTAAGCACTGGATGAATGTGCACAAAAGTGTGGACTTTCTTCCCTTTTCAATTGGGGAAGGATGGTATATATTTGTTAGTCCAATTATTGTTAGGGCTTATGTCCACTTGTATTTTAACCATATGGATTTGAAATAGATGACTAGTGTGCACACTTAGCAGTCCATAACAACAGCGCTTTGCTTTTAGTAAAAGTATCAATTTTGAATGGGTAAACAAGGACTTCTGTTATAGAGAATGCAAACAGTGTCCGTCCTGTTACCACAGATATTAAGCTCTTACCGCTCCGTGGTGCTGGGCAGTATTGAAATGCTGTCGGCAAACTGGTGCATGCAGCAGCGCTTGCTGCCTCCTTCTCTCTTGGCTGACCTGTTGCTTTGACCGGATCAGCCGGCTGGATGGTCCCGGCAGAAGCCGCCTCCTCGCTGTTGCCTTCCTTTAGTGAAATTCCCACACAGCGCTCGTGTTGCTTAGGGGAAATCTGCGGCTTTGGCGTGGAGGCAATTCCGGCTCTTTGTGTGTAGCGGGTAATGGGGAGACGGGAATGCAGCACTTCAGATGTCCATCAGAACGCGTTTCGCCGCACACTGGGCGGCTTTCTTAACCAGGTATAATGCCTAGGTCCTTTTGAGGACCTAAGGTTAACCTAACCCTTGCCAGCAATAACCCTTGCCAGTGTCTGTTTCATCTATACACTTGATTTATCTAAAGGAACCCCACTCCTAAGTGGTTCACTACAAGCTTTATTGGGAGAACAAAGTGGACTGGTTATACTACCACCATCCGTGGCACACAGAATTTCTTGGAGGTACACCACCTCCTAAAGGCCCGGTATTTCCTTGTGGAAGCACCAGAACATCCCCACTCTTCCTAAAGTATACCAACTAATTGGATTACAAATCTTGTGTTCCTTGGACTACCATACCAAAAGTACCCCTTGGGGTTTCCTTTCAAGGACTGGCATAAGAACATCAAAATGGGTGACTATTAACCTCCTGTCCAAATTGAATTTTAAATATTGTGTACTTTACTGTTTTTTATTGTTTTGCATATTAAATTGTACATTCCCCTTTCTCACACCTGACCAGGTTTTTCTTCCATATAATTATAATGGTATAAGTGTTCATTAGCGCATCCTATCACCCCCCTTTTTTTCTTGTGTATATTGTATTGGAGGTGGCTCCTCCTTTTTACTGGATTGCTGCTTCTGGCCAAGCACACCCATACCAAGCGCCTTAGTAATATAGTTTATCTATATTTTTTCCTTTGGTTTACACTTCACACAAAAACCACTACAGTGCTGCTAGATCAGACTTTCTATTGCCCCCCTCCCCCATTCCCCTCTGTTTAAGTCTCATCTAGAAGCAGGACTACTGTTTTTTGTCAAAACTACTGTGTGGCATACCGTGTATAAGGTGTACTACTGTGTATAAGGGGTACTACAGTGTGGCATACTGTGTAAAAGGCATGGGCATATTGATCCTGTGGGATCAGGTGCTGGTTGGCCAGGTTCCTTGATCTCCTTAGTGGTTCTGCTCCCCACAATGCTGGGTAACCACTGGGTAACCAATGGTCGAAAGCGACTGGGAAAATACCTAAGAATGGTCGACATATCCTATTAATAAGAACCATAAATTCAGTGTTTATCAGAGCATGTCTGTAAGTTTATACTGCTTTCAGACAGCGGCAGCCGAATAACCTGCCATTTACCTAGCATTTGAACGCGTGTGCAAAAAGGTTCAACCCGGATCTTAAACTCTGGGTCTCTGACCCTGGTCATTTGCAGGGTCGGAGACCCGGAGTTTAAGATCCAGATTGGCCCCTTTCACACAGAAAAAGGAGCAATGCATTTCATGAAATTATCGGGTGGAACTGTTTCACCTGGGAATTTCATTATGTGTGTGAAACGGGTGTTAATAAAGTTTATGTAAAAATACCAAGGAAACCTCAAAAACAAAAAACATTTTTTGTTTGTAGCCACTGGCACACCAACTATAATAAAAAGATCAGAATTTAGAGGTGTAATAAAAATAAAAATGTTCAACTTAAATGATCATAAAAATATTAATTAATAGTTACTCCAAATTAACTGAATTGATGCAACCAACCAAAATATTTTACTAAAAAGTATAGAAATAGAAGCATAAAAAAACTCTTCATGAAAAGCACAGCATTAATCGTGATGTGAAAATGAAATAGGATTATACAATGGGGGTGATTCAGGTTGGTTTGCAAAGCACATTGTGGGTGATTCAGGTCGGTTTGCAAAGCACATTTGGGGATTTTATCAGATTTTTGTATGCACCAAAACCTGCACGCTTCTCTTTGTGGCCCCCGCCGCCCCACACCGACCCCAGTAGCCCCACACTGCCCGTGCCTCCCCCCTCACCTGATGTCTGGGCAGCCTCTTGCTGTGCTGCACAGACTAGTGAACTCATCCTCCCTAGCAGCTTCTGGGTGCAGGGAGGAGGAGAACTGACTGTCACTGTCTCCCCTGCCTCCCCAGTCACTTACTATCTCCGTCACCGCCCCCCTTCCCCACCCCGCCTCCCTAGTCACTTGCTACATTTGTAACTGCTCCCTCTCCCTCCCCAATAATGTACGGGGCATCAATCATGTCTGAAAATATACTGCCATGGACAGGGCCGTAACTAGGGAGGGGGGGGGGCTAGGGGGTCACGTGCACCAGGTGCTGGACGGTGGGGGCGCTAGTGTGAGGTCCCGGCAGTGGCGTAACTATCATGAGGCCGCAGATCCCGCGGTGGCTTGGGGGAGCCAGTGCCGCGGGGTCTGTGGGGAGCGCTGGGATTTCCAGGAAGTGCGGCGCCTATGAATGAGGCTGCTGCATGTGTATGTCCCCAGCCGAACACTGCGCCCTCCCGGCTCCCGCCCCTCATGCTGGCCGCCGTCTCCATACTAGTCTACACCTGGTAGAGCCGACTCTAGGCGCCTGCACCCCAGAAAGTTTAAGGAGGCAGCACGGGAGGCAGAGGCAGAAGTGACTTGATGGAGACAATGACCCCCGCGCTGCACTTTCCTTTTCAGTTGTCCTCGTTCTGCCCGCAGCCCGGCACATAGCCTATTTGCTTTAATACAGCAGCCGCAGTGTGCAGTGCCTACTAGCGGCGTGCGCTCATTGGTGCCCTGTCAGGCCAGGGTAAACTCTGCTACTGTCCTGTGTGCTCTGGTGACGTCACGTGAAATCTGACTGCGACGCGACCCACAGCCAGAGTAAGGAGCTGACATGGCCAGAGCTTGCACTAGCTGGGGAGTCTTTTTGGGACTTCAGAGAAATAGTGGCCAGGTAAGAGGACAAAATGTTAATATACTTGGTAGGGGGTTATATTGGTGGGAAGGAGCTGGGGGGGGGGGAGGGGGGGGGGGCGACCAAATGACTGCCGCCCCGGGCACAGAAACACCTAGTTTCGGCCCTGCCATGGATTGTTTGAAGGATAAGCAATATCTAGTTTAGGGCCCCATCTCTGTTGGTTGCTACGGGCAACAAGCCATCTTTAATAGAACGCCCGTCTTAATTAGTTTACCCCAAGTTTATAATAAGTCAGTTACATACAATGATGTTTCCAGCTGTTATCTATGGAGAGTATTATCCATATGTCCAGATAGGGTATATACAGTATTTATATTATTACTCCATGAGCACACAACTTTGTAATGTATGAATGTGGTAAAGTACAGATTTCTGTGTGCATTCATTTTTCCATGCTAATTTGTAACCAAAATATTTGTGTCATTAATTAATTGACTTTGCATTACATAACAGTGACGCTTTTTACTACACACAATTTTTTGTGCCTTCATCTAATAATTTAGCATACCACATATCAGGGTAGTGTTCCCCTTATGTGCAGATATGTACAATAATCTCCCATTAAAGCTCTCATGTGAACCTAAGATTGTAATAATATCTCAACAGTATTATTTTTACTTGATAGATACTGTATATGGATGTAAGCCAAACCATTTGACTTGTATATTAACCTTGCACAGCTTGCATAATACTGAAACATAACTAGACTGGAGCTTCCCCTCATTCTTACCTACCTTGGAGAAATTACATGCAGGGAACTTCGGGGGAGGGAGGGGGTGTTCGTTTTGGACCTATGACAATGTCAGAACCCACCCCACATAGTTAAAAATGCCACAATTTGCGGGTCTGCAGGAAGGAGTGATGCAAATTGTATCTTTAACCCCTTCCATGGACCAGTGAATGCCCATGATCATCGCTTCACTAAGGTGCGGGCAGGAAGTGGGAGATAAGCATGCTCAGGAGTTGAAGAATTGGGAGCCTCCCACATCAGTTGTCTTCGAAACACATAGTAAACTGCTAGTGACAATGACATTTATCAGTGCATAAAAAATGATGTGAAGCTACAGTACCTGTATTATTCATGATAACAACCAAAATCCTCTATATACTATATATAGTAAATATCACTGTGACAGGAACAGGCACAATTCAAGTGATATTGGCCGGGGGGGGGGGGGATCTACTTCTTATTTATTTAGTACAACATAGCAAAACTAATGCAAAGCATCCTGGGATGTGTAGTTCATCAACAACTGGAGGGCCGCAATTGCCCAGCTCTGTTCTAGAGGGTACTAAATAATTAAGAAGTAGATTGATTGGTTGCCCATAGCAACATCACATGTGAAGTAGAATACACTTCTTAGAAAATTTCCCCCAGTATCTGATTGGTCTCCCATAGCAACATCCCATGTGAAATAGAACTCCCCCCTAGTAATTTCCCCCCTATGCCTCTGATAGAATAGCGCATTGGTTCATTTTAAATACAATATGAACATATACAACTAGTTATGGCCCTGTTCAGGCTCTCCATTTACATGTTATTAAGCTCAAAGTGCTAACTTAGCTGGTTCAATGTATTGGTTGCTGTAATTGTCTTGAATCTTAGAGAGGAGACACAAATAAGGCATCCACAGTTAGGCCCTGTTCTCAGAGGTGCAGAGTGTGCAGTCTCTCCAGTCATACGTGTCATTGCTATCTCAGTGCTGCCTGCTGGTGAAATCTGTTCACTGACTCACTGCGTGACAATTTGGTTCCTGCACCTCTTGCCACAATCTACAGTTTCATAGTAAGTGTATTATAAAGTCATTATTATGTCATCCATGTCTCTATAAGACTGACACGTATTTCATTCTTGGTTTAATTGCTATCTATTCACTTATTTTCCTTCATTACCACCAGTCAGTCCACCTTATTAGTAATCCTTTCTGTATTTTGTATGTAATTAATAAGTTTGGTGAAATGGGAAATCAGGATAAATACAGTGGGTATATGCATAGCACATCTGGAAATCTCTGTGATTTGTTTACAGTTAACCAAAGTTACATAGAATATATGGGCATACATTGCACAGAGGTGGATTTTCCATTAGGCAATATAGGAGCCTGCCTAGGGTTCATCTTCTCTTGCTGCGGTGATAAGCAGGTAGATTCTCACAGTGAGGTGGATATTTCAGCCCCCCCCCCCCCCCCCCAAAAAAAAAAATATTTATGTATATAACATGTTTCTCCGCCCCCCTGGGGTGTCCATGGCTCCCTCAGATAGTAGGCCGCTGACACCCCAGGGATACGGAGAAACGCATTATATACACAAATATTTTTGGGGGGATGAAATATCCACCTCACTGTGAGAATCCTCCTGCTTATCACCGCAGCAAGAGAAGAAAACCTGTAACCAAAAGAGCAATCCCAGCGACATGTAAAAAACTCAGGTACTCTAAACTTGCAATGTGAAGTCACCATCAACAGAGCCCCAGTTGGGGTGGACTACAATAAGCAGGTATTTGGAGAATTGTCCTATTTTTATTTACTTCCCTGGTAATGTAGGATTGCCATCACCTGTGGTGAAACACCTTTCTTATCAATTACCTATCTCCCCACATGTGATGGCAATCATACCTTACCAGGGAAGTCCAGGAACAGAGCTTTTTCTCCCTCATGGAGAGGGTCAGGTAGGCAAGTATGAACTAAGGTAGTGCAGACAGGGCCATCTTTCCCATTGGGCTTAATGGGCAGTTGCGCAGGGGCCCAAGGATTGTAGGGGCCCACCCCAATGGGAAAGAGGACCCTGCCCTGGGGAACGACGGTGGGGATCCGGGCAGCAGGGGGGCTGGGAGCAATGTGGCGATTAGGGCGGAGGCAGGTCCTGGGCGGTGTGTGGTGGCAGGTGCCGGGCGGCGTGTGGAGAAGGTCCCGGGCGGCGTGTGGAGGCAGGTCCTGGGCTGCATGTGGAGGCAGGTCCCGGGCGGCGTGTGGAGGCAGGTCCCGGGCGGCTGTCAGCTGTGTCCGTGCAGGCTGCGGTGACGAAGGCCTGGATATATCGCAATTTGCTCGCCCCGGCAGATGCTGATTGGCTGGACGCTCAGCCAATCAGTGTGCGGCCAGTCTTTTCAAAATCGACAGCGCTTCCTGCCCGGCGGCAAATATAGCTACATCAAGGTCTCTAAGTCGCCGCTGCCTGCCACCCGCCACTGCCCGCATCGCTATATTAAGCTCCCATCCCCCCCACTACTGCTGCATAGGTGGGTGGAGGGGGTTGTGAGGAGGAGGAGGAGGGGGCCCTCAAATAATTTTGCCCAGGGGCCCACTGTATTATTAAGATGGCCCTGAGTGCAGATGGTACTCGGCACATATTTCCTGTGGGCGGATAACAGCCCGCATCCACATGCGATTGCCTACATAGGCATTGTAATGGCAGGCTGGAGCCTAATATTACTGGAAGTGTGCAGTGGGTGGCATAGCTATGATGACGCAATTCATCATAAAATAATGTAACCTCTAAAATTTGTAGCATAACAGATACAAATTAATAAATGAAAATCATCCATGGGTGAAAATACTGTACAGCAGTGGTTCCCAAACTTTTTCAGTCCAAGGCACCCTTTGGGTCTCCATGACTTTTTCAAGGCACCCTTAAGCCAAAATATTTACTGAACTGTCCTTTTTTTTAAGTAGCTGGGTCAAAACAATGCTATCAGTCTTTAGAGCAGGAAAAAAATGATTCATTAATTTGGTTGTAAAAATAATAACAGAAATCCAAGAAAAAATATATTTCTTTGATTTCTTTCAAAGAACAATTGACGGCACTCATTAACAGGAATAACATTTTAAAAAATAAACAATGTACTATGTATGGCCATGGGTGCTTTGCTGATTTATGCCCAGCGCCCAGCACCCAGCAATAGCTCTGCTCCCTGACCACTCTGCAGTGTCCCAGGACCTCTGCATGTAAAGAGGGACCTGCCAGCTGAATCCAACACCGCAGTGGGGGACCGAAGGAGAAAACAGCGCTGCTGGAGCCCCACATAACACACATTGCCAGAAAGGCATCAAACCAATGCAATGTATAGTGATAATAGCAATTTATTTTACATAGCAAACATAAATACTCCACTATGTCATTTTTGCAGTGCAATACTGGTCACCTGCATCCATTAAAAAAAAAAAACAGGCTTTGTATAAAATAACAGTTTTTTTTTTTGCAGTCAAATAAATCAATTTAAAAAGGTTCCTGTGCATCCATGCACCAAGACCAACCCCTCCCCCCACCTGCTTACCAGCTTGTCCTCTCTCTTACCTACTGTATAACATTGTATAATACCCCTTTTAGACCTGCGACCTGGCAATTACCAAGCATCATTTTGCCGGATGCATTCTGACCCCTTTTCACACCGAGTGGCAAATTTTCTGAATAACTGTTATTTCTTTGGTGTGAAAGGGTCAACCCAGGTCTTAAATTCCGGGTCGCTGACCCTGGAGAAGAGCAGGGTTGTGACCTGAGATTTAAGACCAGGGTTGACCCTTTCACACCAAAGAAATTTCTGTGTTAAGGTGCCTACACATGTAGCGATGCTGAAGCGTTGGATTACTGGATTGAAATGTTTAACCAGGTAATTTGCTGCTTGGTGTGAAAGAGGTATAAGTCATTTATAGTAGGCACCTCACTCCTATAGATTTCCCTATGCAGCACCTTACATATAACATTCATTTTTTACTAACTTTCTCAGCCAGAATTTGAATTAGCCGCCAGGACCCTTGTCCAGTGCACTCTTTGGCCTCTGCAGCATAGTTCAGCCCAGCCTGCTCGCACCAGCAGTCTTTGCTGGCTACACCCCTTGCCCAGTCCTGAGCACCCCACCTACCCCAATCCCCCACTCCCTCCCCCTGCACACATGAGCTGTTGGCTGACTCAGCACTGAGCACAGGTCACTGCCGCAAGCTAGTTGCTCGGCTCCCTGTACTCCAATCCCCCCGTTACACCTGCTGCACGGCCCGCTGCTCCACTCCCTGCACTAACCCCCACTCACTCGGCGCCGATGTACACACTGCCCGGCCTGCTGAGTTGGCACGGGCAGCAGCTTAGCTCCCTGCACTCCATTTCCCCCCGGCATACACCCGCTGCACAGCCCGCTGATTCGGCACCCTCTCCAGTGCAGGTGTACACACTGCCCGGCCTGCTGACTTTGGTATGGGCAGCTGCTCCGCTCCCTGCACTAACCCTCACTCCCCAGCGCCAATTTACACGCTGCCCGGCCTGCTAACTCGGCACGGGCAGCCACTCAGCTCCCTGCTGCACTCCAATCCCCCCCCCCCCCTCATAACCCGGTGCACGGCCCTCTGAGTTGGCACACACTCAGCCCCCCCTCCTGCACAGGTGAAACGCTGCCCGGCCTGCTGACTTGGCACGGGCAGCTGCTCTGCTCCCTGCACTAAGCCCCGCTCCCCCGGCGTCGACGTACTGTACACGCAGCCCGGCCTGCTGACTCGGCACAGGCAGTCGCTCAGCACTGCACTCACCCATTCCCCACGCCGGCTAGCTCCACAAACACTGCCCAGTTTGCATGAAAAAAAAAAAAAGACATGCGGCTGAAAGGCTGTGGCGGCGGCACCCTTGTGACAGCACCGCGGCACACCAGGGAGCCGCGGCGCACAGTTTGGGAACCACTGCTGTACAGTATCTTTAAATGACCGTACACCTAGAAACAGAATAAATATGGATATTATACAATGGAGAGATGCACTACATTCTAATTGGTCATTACAGGAAGGATGTATCTTAAACTCCTGGGTCTGTCCATTAAAACAGGGGCCCAACTATTGAAATGTCTTTAAAGGACCCATATACAATGCAAACTTAGTAGGATATTAACACCCAGGATCGCATTGAAATATGCAATACTATCAGTGGTATGCATTCTGAAGAAGACACAGCAAAAGGAGTTTCCAAAGGACCTGATAGCAGAAGCTGCTACCACAGGCAATGCAATGTACATGTTACATAAGATGCATGATGTGGCGACATCTCTAGTATTACAGTATATAGCATTGCTATTATTGTCATAATTTGAGCCACTTGCTAAGAGAAGGGTGGTTTCTGGGCAACCAGAAAGCCCCCTTGCATTTGCCTATGGGTGGTACCTAATATTTACATCTAACCCCCCAAAAATGGGTGTTTTCGGGGAATTGACTGCAAAATAAATAACAATGTGTCATCAGGTCATAGAGATCATTGGCACCTGATGCTGTAAATAGTCCCCCTGCATCCTGACACATCCTTGTGACGTATCTAGTGACGCATGAAGCCACTTCAATATGGCAATGCAATTACATTTTACAAATCCAGCGAGGTAATTGTAGGTACTGGGATTTTAAATGGCAATTGTTTAAAGCAGCGAGTGGCTACCACTGCTATCTGCTTCCACCTGAATGCAAACCTGATCTGTTTAATTATAAACCACACAAATAATGAGGAAAGGGCTCACAAAGCAGGGACCACAGATATCAATGAAAGGGGGTATAATGTTTCGGAGGGTTAGCAAAAAAAAAAAAAAAAGATTTATAAACAGCCTTTATTATGGTTAACTCTGCCAAATGTATGTAAATGGTGTTAGAAAGTAGTGCGCTACTGCCCTTTATCCTTTTTGTGTACATACATGCAGGGGCGCTGACAGATCGGTTGGGCCCTGGAAAAATGGAGGGGACGTGACCACTAGACAAAAATGAAAAATAAATAAGAGGGAGAGAGAGAGGGGACAGGCTGCAACTGCAGCTGTCTCTATCCCTAGCTCAGCACACTCACTTAGCAGCATGTGCTCAGCCGGGGAGAGGGAAACTCCCTGATATAGCAGCAATCTCCCTCACTCCCTCATTAGTCTAGCAATCTCCCTCATGTCACCTAGCCCACATTACACTGTTACATTTTTGGGGATAAAAGGAATAAAAGATGGATACATTTACATTGAATCATCAGCACCATTTCCCAGCACTTTAGCAAGTACAGATGTAGTGCCGCTCATCCAGCGCCGGGGCTAGTCAGACCAGCCCCACTGGCGAGCGGCGCTACATCTGACTAGGACAGCGGGGCGGGGGCTGGTACGTGGCGAATCCACCACCAACCCCTACAAAGATTAAAGCAGCTTCATCTGTATAGTAGCTCTTAATAACTGCTTTGGGGATCATTTATATTTGGATATAAGTCATTTTAAAAGATTTAAAAAGATTTAAAAGATTCAACTCAGATGTAGCAGTACACACCAACACTTCTAGGTGTCACATTCACAATCTCTTTTCACAATCTCTCCATATATGGGACTAGACACGCCCTTTGGGTGGAGCATGACATGCCCCCTCAATGGGACGCGGTGCAAAATTCTACTACCAACTATAATCTCCCTGAAACTAGTTTTCAAAAGTGGGCAAGTATGGCCTATATACCCCTGCATAAAACTTCGGTATTTGTGTACAATCACGGCTCCTACGATGTCCATCGCATAGCAAAAAATCGCATGCGATTTTGGTACTTGTGTACTTTCACGGCTCCCATCGCATGCCATTGCATGCCATATGTAGTGGCATGCGATGGGATGCGATTTTTGCCATTTTAAGCATTTTTTTAAAGATCGCATGTGATGCGATCGCATGCGATGCGATCGCATGCGATTTTTAACAGAAATGCATCCAAATGCATTGAAATTAGTATCAAACATGTTCATTGGCCCCCAAATGTCATTTTTGAGGCTGTACCACCCCCACTATCAACGCGTACCCGAAGCGTGGCGAGCGCAGCGGTACACGTCCTACGACCTTTTCATACCCCCACTATCCACGTCGGCGTGGAGTTGAGAATAGAAAGTGTGGCCAAGCGCAGCGAGCCACCGAGCCCGAAGCGCGGCGAGCGCAGCGAGCCCCGCGAGAGGACACGGATACCTTCACAGGTATACGCGTCCCCTCGCAGGCTTCACAGGTGTCCGCGTCCCCTCGCTGCGCTCGCCACGCTTCGGGCTCGGTGGCTCGCTGCGCTCGCCACACTTTCTATTCTCCACGCCGACGTGGATAGTGGGGGTATGAATAGGTCGTAGGACGCGTACCGCCGCCGCTCGCCATGCTTCGGGTTCGCGTTGATAGAGGGGGTGGTACAGCCTGAAAAATGACATTTGGGGGCCATTGAACATGTTTGATACTTATATCAATGCATTTGGATGCATTTCTGTTAAAAATCGCATGCGATCGCATCGCATGCGATTTTTTAAAAAAATGCTTAAAAACTGCAAAAATCGCATCCCAACGCATGCCATTACATATGGCATGCGATGGGAGCCGTGAAAGTACACAAGTACCAAAACTTCTTTACACACATCATTACCAACAAATGTAACCTGATGTGTCATACAGTATATAAATTGCAGGTAATTCACCTGTCTAATCTTTGATATGTCCTTTCATTTCACCAATACATCACTTCTTTGTTATGAATCATGGACATAAATATAAGGTTGAGTTTGACCTGACTTTCCACTTCACCTCTCTTGCGAATTAAACAATTACCTTCACACACTATTACACTAAGTTCAGTTAACCTGATGTCACCATCTGTACTCTAGTTTCTGAATCCAAAAATACACATAATACATTTGTACCCTGCAAGTATGAAGAGCTGTCCAGTCGCTGTTTGCTTACTGTACTTAGCAAAGTACCTTCACCCTAACAGTGGAAGGAAAGAGTATTTTGCCATAGTATAAATACTAGTACAGGTTGAGTATACCTTATCCAAAATGCTCGGGAACCAGAAGAATAGTACGCGTTCTCCCAACCTTTTCATACCCCCACTATCCACGTTGGCGTGGAGTTGATTCTATATAGTGTAGCGAGTGCAGCGAGACACCGAGCCAGAAGCGTGGCGAGCGGATGCGGATAACTTCACATGTATTTCTCATCCCCTTGCGGGGCTAGCTGCGCTCATCATGTCACCGGCGCGCCTGGGAACTCAAGCAATGCAGTCCTGGGACCGCTGGAGACACCAGAGATGAAGCTGAAGGCCTGCCATGGATGCCGGAGGACTCCATGGATGACGAGGGACCATCAGGGACCCACCAGGGGACAGGTAAGCATGTAAAAAAGAAAATATTCCAAAAACCGTAAAAATCCCTTATTCGGAATGCTCATGGTCCCGAGCATTTTGGATAAGGGATACTCAACCTGTATGTATGTATGTATGTATGTATGTATGTATGTATATACTGTATGTATATATATAACCCAATTGTGGTGTGGTGCCTAAAATTTGTTAGTATTGTCCATATATATGAGATGAGTCAACATGAAACTTGTTTTTGTTTATTTTTAGAAGCTCTTGTAGTCACAGGCAAAACAATGAATTACCAACGCGTTTCGCCTACAATGACTTCATCAGGGGAATACAGTGATACATCTAAAAATACAATTGCTATATTTTAATATACATACAACAATGAATACAAAAATTATAAAAATAAAAAATTTAATTAAGGCTTTGCTGACGATCCATTAAACTTTGAAGATATAAAAAAGAATATGAGATGACCGGTTCTTGAAGAAGAAAGATGGTGGAAAAAGGTGGTGGTGAGAAAAAATTGGTGAAATCAAGGTGAATTTAAAGTAGACAGGTTAAGAAGTGATTGTACCTTCCTAGAGGATTTTTGGAAATCCCACAGATTCCTGGGTGAGAAAGATAACTCTTCCTTCTTAGCTGTATCTTGTGTCTAGAATACAATGTGATACTAAGTGTAATCCAACCAGTGTTAGGAGGACACACGGTGGCCATCTTGGAGGATAAAAACTATCACCTCCATAACAGTGGGACTAACTAGCTGGATGCACCTGCACTTTCTTATAAATAGCCCTGCAGAATAATTGCTGTATTAGCCGCATTAAGTCTGTGTGGTGCCTGTATGTGTGCAGGTTTCAAGCCTATATTACTCTCCTGTGTGGCCCTGCCCTCTTCAATTAAAGGATGTAGCTGTTCGCTTTAATGGTCTCCTAACAGTCACCACCCCGCAACTACCAGTTTTATGCTGATTACTTGACCTGCTTTGAAGTCAACACACTGCACCCCTGTCACTGTGGGATATATTCATCTGTTTTTTTTTTTTTTTTACTTCTGCAGCTTCTCCTGTGCTTTGTTCCTTTCTCATAATGCCTATGAAAAGGAATAAGGTATCCATATCTGTCTTACAAGTGGCCTTTTTTAAACCACCACGCTGCTCCGACACTCAGAGACCATCTACATCTAATCTGGGCTCTGACCCCCCTCCTCCCTCAAGCACCCCTCTTCTTGCACAGTCTTCCCTGCTTGGATCTCCTAACATGAAGGAAGTAGATGAAAACACTGTGTTAATGGTTGGCACCTTAAAACTACTATTTAACCAATTTATAGAGAATATTGCAGTGGAATTCCGTAACTTATTTCAAGCATGCCAGCACTCCATAGATGATTTGAGAGATCGCACCAATACCTTGTAAGCCAAAATGGAGGAGGGAGATGGCTCCCACAATGCCCTGATTGACTCACCTGCAGCTCTAGAAGAGGAGATGGCTGCACTGTGAGATAAGGTAGCATATCTGGAGGACAGATCCCGCAGAAACAACCTTAAACTAAGGGGTATTCCTGAGAGTGTTTCCAATAGTAATCACCATGACTTTGCCCTGGACATTTTTAGGAAGCTCCTACCATCAGTTCCAACTCCTGATCTTCTGCTAGATCGGATACACAGACTGCCCAAACCCAGAGGATCCCAGAGGGAGCCCCAAGAGATGTCCTAATGCGTGTCCACTTCTTTCATATAAAAAAGCTCTAAGCTCTACTAAAAGCTGCTAGACCTGCTTCAGACATGGCTGTGGCTCTGAGATCCTACCAACTCTTGGGGGCTTGTCTTGGCCAACTTTATCCAAACGGCGCTCCCTTCAGCCCATTACGGCCACACTCCAAAAAGCTGACATTCTGTATTGATGGGTGTTTCCTACCAGGTTACTTATATCCCGTGAGGGCTCTATTATTTTATTTTAGGGCTCCATAGCTTATTTTTTCTATTGTACAGGTTTGTAGTTGGGAAATTTCTCCTTTCCGATTATACTTATATCAGCATACGCTTAGCTTATGCAGTGTAATGTCTGCTTAGAGTCTATAGGCCATCTAACCTATACATTAAATGTTTTTTCCCTTCCGTAGCATTTATGGTACTAATGTTTTCTATATATAACAAGGCTATTGTCTGGAATTGCTATTATTCATTTTATTCTATCACAGATTGCCTTTCCTGTTTTATTTGATGGGCTTGGTCTATTTGATGTGTTATTTATATTGCATTGTCCTCTTTGTTTAGTTGCGGGGTGGGTAGCCACTACCCCCCTTAGAATTTTGGGTGAGGCGCTTTCTTTCTGGTGTCTTACTACGGCTCTGGCTAGAGTCGCTGTTTCTGTGTCTTATTGTAGTAACCCCTTCTGTCTCTTGTCTTTGTCCCCGCACCCCTGTGCCTCAGCTTTGCGCCTCCACAGTTTACAGTTATGCTGTTTAATTTTATTGTATTACTTTCATGTTTGAGTAATGGTAACATTGTGTCTTTGAATGTTAAAGAGTTAAATTCCCCACAGAAGCGTAAATTGGCTCTAAACTCATTCCACAAGTTGAAGGCTGACATAGTCGCGGTTCAAAAAACGCACTTTTTGAAGTCTGCACCTCCTAATTTTTTTCATAATAGATTTCTCCATTGCTATACTACTAATTGCCCTTTTCTGTAGACTCCCAGCACACAGATCCTGGTGGTAGATATCTTATATTAGTTGGTAAGATGGAGGGATTTGAGGTAACGATTGTTTCATGCAATGTTCCTAATTCTAAACAGATGCCATTTTGCAGGAAGCTCTGTGCATTGGTTAGGAGACACGCCAAGGGGGCTATTATAATTTTGGGGGATTTTAATATGGTCCTTGACCCTTTGGTAGATATATCTAAACCCGCTGGAAGTAGTCACACCCCTCTCCCAAACCAGTCCCCCTAGTTTTCGTCACCTACTTGGTGAATATGATCTATATGATGCCTGGCGGGCAAAAAAACCATCCATTCGGGAATATTCCTTCTTTTCCCATGCACACCAGTCATACTCCAGGATAGACTTAGTGCTGACTGACAAATGGACTCTAGCTTCTATTCTTAGAGTGTAAATATTGCCTATGTCTTGTCAGATCATTCTCCAATATTGGTCAAGTTGGATTTGGGTTCCCGTAGAATCTCCCCGGGCCCCTGGAGGTTGGGGGGATTTTACTCTATCTCAATCGGAGATCTATCAGGCCATTCATGACTGCCTATTAGCTTACAATTCTTCTAATAATCCTGACAATACCAATGTATTTATCCACTGGTGCTCTCTCAAAGCTGTGATTTGTGGGACAGCTATTCAAGCTGCAGCTAGATTAAAAAGAGCAAGTATACTTGTGGCCTGTCTGGCAGAAGAAGAGGCTACGAGATTGGAAGCCGCCCAGAAGGCGGATCCACATAATAAACATCTCTTTAGTCTCCTTCTAAAAGCCCGGGAGAAACACTCTTTCCCTTAGAGAAGTACAGAGGAATTTGTTCAGTTTAAATCAAAGATTCTATGTATTTGGAAATAAAGCGGGACGCCCATTGGCCAAAAAATTGAGAGGGCGTCAGGCAAGAGCAAGGATGCATCATTTATTTAATTCTAGTGGCACTAAAGTTTCTGACCCTTTTGACATTGCAAACACCTTCACAAATTATTATTCTCAACTCTATAATCTTACTTCTGATGTTAATACCCCCCAGCCTCTCCCTTCTGACATTGAGCAATTTTTTTGTAGCATTTCTCTCCCACAGTTAGACTCTGAGGCCTGCCTGTCCTTGTGCTCTGCCTGGACTATTACAAAAGTGGAGGGGGCTATCGACTCTATGCCCAGAGCCTGTATAGGTATCCGTCTAATTTCTATAAATGCTTCAAACCAATCCTAGCCCCAATACTATTAAATGTTTTTAATGAGGCTTCCAATACTGGAAGTTTCCCAAAGGAAATGCTTGAAGCACGTATAGTAGCGATCCCTACGCCCGGTAAGCCTCCCAAGTCTGTTCAGATCTTCTGTCCAATAGCCCTCTTTGTGGGGATACCCCATAAAATTAGTCTTTTTGCAGATGATATCCTTCTGTTTCTTTTACAACCGGAAGTTTCTTTGTTTGAACTGCATAAGGTCTTGAGAAATTACTCTAGCATCTCATATTCGGGCAGATGTATTAAGCCTTAACAAGAGATAAATGCAAGGGTGATAAGGAGAGATAAACATCCAGCCAATCAGCTCCTTACTGACTTTTTTCAAACACAGCCTGTAACATGGCAGTTAGCAGGTGATTGGCTGGACGTTTATCTCTCCTTATCACCCTTGGATTTATCTCTTGTTAAAGCTTAATACATCTGCCCCAAGCTAACACTTCAAAAACTGAAGCTCTTCCTTTCAGTATGCCCCCAATTGTCTGATTAGGCTGCAGTTTAGGGTGCCAGAACTGCAGGTGTCAGCCAAGTAATAAAATTAAGCCCTGATTTGCTCCATGCTTGTTAGCTATCACCTGTCCCGATATACTGTGTGGGGGGATAAAGTTCTTAAGGTGACTGCCAGATGGCTGTGACTTAACTGCTGTGACTTAGCTGTGGCTGTAACTTACTGGTGGAACCATTACATTACCAGTACATTGTGGTACAGCGCCAGCTGGGCAGCCTAAAGCCAAAGTCTCCTTCCCACGCCACAAGCATTAGATCCTACATGCCCATTGTGTAACCTTCATTACATGCACATGAGAAGTATGATTGGCGAGTCCCTGAGCGCCCATACACATGTATTTAGAAGCATTGCAAGGGGAGCTACAGATGTATTAGCCTAGGGCACATGTTCTCAAACTCGGTCCTCAGGACCCCACACAGTGCATGGTTTGCAGGTCTCCTCACAGAACCTCAAGTGAAATAATTAACTCCACCTGCGGATCTTTTAAAATGTGTCATTGGGCATGAATGCCCCTGTGCACCTGCCGAGTGACCGGGAAACCGCAAACTGTTTGGGGTCCTGAGGACCGAGTTTGAAAACCACTAGCCTAGGGCACCTGGGACCTTTAGTTAGGCCCTGAACAGAGTACACAGTTGTTTAGCAAGTTGCAATGGCTTTGGTGCATGTCTCTATTCACTTGTGGTGGTTGCCTTACTTGCGTGACCGTCACTTCAAATGGTTGCTGCAGACTGCATTTGAATTATGCCCCTGTGTAATATTTCTATACAGTTGATATGATCATTAAAGGGGAAAATGATACCAGTCATTTAGCGGATGAGGCAGAAGTTCGACAGGGACTGAAGGTCAACAGGGTCCTTAGGTCGACCGGCGGAAGGTCGACAATGCAGAAGGTCAACTTGGGACAACAGATGACAGTTCATGCCCTACCATCCACTAGGGCAGGGGTGGCCAAACCAGTCCTCGAGATCTACCAATGGTCCATGTTTTCCAGGTTACCTAGCTGGTGCACAGCTGTAGTCATTACTAACTGTCACATTTTTAAACATGCTGCATTCAATAACACTATAGATCCACAGGATGCCTGAAAAACATGAACTGTTGGTAGATCTTGAGGACATGTTTGGCCACCCCTGCACTAGGGCATGGAGGGAGAATAGAATAGTGGGCCAAGCCTAGCGAGGCACCGTGTCCGAAGCATGGCGAGCGATGCGAGGGGCTGCCGTACACTTAGACAGTGTCCGGAACTAGACGTCTAGATCTAGACGCCTAAAATAATTAAAGAATACGTGTCGACCTTCTGCATTGTCGACCTTCCGCCAGTCGACCTAAGGAACCTGTTGACCTTCAGTCCCTGTTGACCTTCTGCCTGTTAAGCTTACGGTGTCGACCTTTCTTGGGTCGACCGAATGATCCATACCCGCCATTAAGTGCTTATATAATAACCAATTTCCAAATGAATCATTTAGCTGTAAAAAAAATGTATTGCTCATTTATCACTTCACTAAAAACTGACTGTGAGTCCGTAGAGGCAAAACAATTCAGCAGGTGACTTATCTACTGTTCATTCACTGCTCTTGTAATCAATCAATAAACTACAATTAAAAAAGCTCCCCTTCACATAAATTGGTAATTGTTTTTAAACATTGTTTGTTGCGTATGCTCTTAGCAATTAAGACAGATGCGCTAACCTAATGATTCATTGTGATTAAATCAATGCAAACTATGAGCTGCGTATGAGGCTCTAGTTGTTTTGCTGGAAACACTTGACCAGGACTGAGAGGGCGGATTCATTCTCAGATGTTTTATCTGATCTGATTTTCTGTGATGTAGCTGATTTCTGAATACAATAAAAAGAATAAATCTTGTTTGATTGCTAACAATGCTGACTTCTCAAATGTCATATGTTTGGGGAAGACAGATTATTGTAGATTTAATGACCAAGCACACGTCAATTATTTACAGCTAGTGTGCTATTCTGTTATAGGCATCTTCTACAGAAAAATGACTTAAATACTTTGGGCCATATTCAAAGTGGCCGGCGAGGGGGTTAAACGGCCGGTATAGCCGTAAACAAGCAACCTTCGCCGATTAACCTCCCTATTCACCCTATTCAATGTTCCGGAAGAACCCTCACTGTCAGATGATGGCGAGGATTCCCCCACACAGCGAGGCTCACTGCTAATGCAGGGAGACAGCTGCATTTAGCCGCAGGCCTCGCTGTTTTAGCGGCCATACACGCCGTTTCCATGTTGCTGTAAAAACCTGGTGGAAACGTCGTGTGCAGGGGGTCAGTTGAATACTGACCATGCCAGTGGTCGAAGTGGAAATTTTGAAGTGGGGGTATGGAAATTTTGAAGTGGGGGTATGGAAAAGTAAAGAGTGAATATAGTGCGCACCTTCGGACACCCCCCTGTCCATCAACGTCCCCTGCCAGACTGCCCCGTTGTACAGGGGTATTACAAAAGCACAATATGCGCTGCTGAGTGATCAGAGAGCATCCTGAGGGGGAAAAAAAGTTTTTTTTTTATCTTCAGATTAAAGTGGCGGTATGGCATACCCCCGTATACCGCCCCATTTCGACCACTGGACCATGCGAGATGTGACAGTTAGCAGTCAGTACTGCTCGCTGTTACAGCCTGCAAAAAGCATTGAATATACTTTAATAAGTACATGCTGAGTAAAGGTCAGATACGTTTTGTACTACAGGAATTTAGAAGCCATGCAGGTATGAAATAGGTAGGCATGGGTAAGGTCGACAGGGTCGGAAGGTCTACACAACGAAACAAGCATTAGGTCGACACTGGAAAAAGGTCGACCTACTCACCATGGACACCGTCATAGTGTACTGCTGCACTCGCCATGCTTCGGATGCGGCACACTATTTTGTTCTCCCACTGCACCGTTGTGGATGGTAGGGCATGAAATACCGCCTGTCGACACATGTCGTCTCAAAAAAAATTCAAAAACTAATTTTGACCTTTTAAACCTACAGTGAAGTAACATAAAATAGACCTTGCTAGTAAGGAGAGATTACCTTCCGCTATATACAATCGGCCTGATTCAGATCTGTTCACTAGATTGCGTATACCTGCAGCCTAGCGAAGAGGTTAGGGGCGAGATTATCTATCACAGAAATGCGGTAAAAACCCCTTTATCGGGGTTTTTACCGCATTTCTGTATTCTCTAACCCCCCTTCGCAGTGTCAGCGCTGCGGAGGGAATCGCCAGAAAAAGCTGGCGATCCCCTGCAGAAGCCTATGGGCTTCTTACCGCAGCGCTGTGTGAGGGATCCGTCACGGATCCCTCCCAACATGCCCCGCGGCCGGAGCGTCGGTCTGCGCATGCGCAGACGGACTCCCGGGTCATAGACCCGGAAGTCCAGCAACGGCGCCGCATCGCAAGGACAGCTCTTACCGCAAGAGCTGTCCCTTGCGTTAATGACCGCATATTTTAGAGAATATGCGGTCATTAGAAATGCGAATGCCGGCGATACTGGGCTGCGGATTTTAGAGAATCCCGCCCTAGCACTGCTCAATGCCCTGCCGAGCGCCTGCCCCCCCCCCCCAGGCACCTCCGTCATCCCGTCGATAGCATGAGGGGGGATGTGTACGAGAATACATCCCCTCACATATAGCCGGCCAGTGAAAATGAAGATGGCCGAAAAGGGGGTGGGCTCTGATATCATGTGATGTCAGCCACAGCTCCAAGCAGGCATCGTCCCCCCAGCATTCCCAGAGGAACGCCCAGCATTTTCATAGGGACACCCATAAAACGCTGAGGGGGAAATTTACTAAAGGAAATTTGTAAAAAATAGGTGTATTTGTATCCAGAAATACACTTATTTTTGACATTTACTATCCCGTAAATACAGCAATTCGTAATTGTATTGATGTGCTATCAATACGAATACGAATTGCCGTATTTTCGGGATAGTAAAGGTAAAAAATAAGTGTATTTCTGGATACAAATACACCTATTTTTTACAAATTTCCTTTAGTAAATTTCCCCCTGAGTGTTCCTCTGCTCCAGCCCCGCCCCCTCAGAAGTGAGTGTGAAACTCGCCAAAGCCATTCGCTCCTGGAGTTTGCACATGCTCAGAAACATGCATGCGCAATCTCCAAACATCGGGGAAGGGGCCAAATTCGGCCCGCTAGGAGTGGGTCTGAATCGGCCCCAATATCTAGAAGTTGTACCCTGTTGTAGATATCAGAGGGTTTCTTTCCAGTATAGAGCTATATAAAGGATTCTATTCTAGAGCAGCAATCATCCTTATCCACCTGAAAAAGATGGTAATTAAAGGCGTAATACAGACGTATGGCTTTAAACCACCCTGCAATAATAAAATTAATTTTAAGTATGTCACTTTGCAATCATGTTTCTCCAATTCAGAGACAACGTCAAAATTCAAACGAGAAGTAATTAACACAGTACAGCAAAAATCACCAAACAAAACATCAACAGGAATAATCAGACAAGCTAAAAGTATTTGAAATAATTAAAGATTAACATGACAAGGTGAACAACTAGGACGCATCTAACTCTTCATGAATATTCAGTTTCATTTCTATGTACCTTATTGCGTTTTGCTAGATTTTGTTCCCTCGCCTTTTATTTTGTTAAAGTGTGATTACTTTTCTAAGAAGTGTAGCGTACTGACTGTCCTGAAATCATGCCAGTTTTCACCTTCATTTTTGACACCAGGACATATTGAAACAGGCAAAATTTAAGACTGGTAAACAATAGCCATTGCCCTTGTTTGTGTGATATGCCTCAGTGTTAGCGCTTCAGGTAAGTAAACGGCTAAATGCATTGCAGTGGCTTGGAGTGCTGCTTGCTGCACCCCCCTCCCCCCCCCCCCCCCCCCATACATGGGAGTGTAGCCAAAAGGTCAACAATAACAATGTCCACCTTCATAATGTTGACATAACAATGTGGTCAAGTATGTTGTCACTGTTAAAATGTTGACAAGTGTCACAATTTCAACAGTCCAGTTATGCCAGGGTTGCCAAATCGGGTCCCCCTCCCGCCCCCCCCGGAAAGGTGGGCAACCCTCCCGGATTCCGGCGGTCCCCTCCCCCTCCTGTACCTGGTAGCAGAAGCTTTAAATTGCTGGCTTTTCAGCAGCGGCAGGAAGGAAGACTATACTGTCCCAATGGATCTCTACTGACGCTCTTACTATTGCTTTGCTGGTGCCCCGTATCACTTATTTATTTAACATGGACTGGTTAGAGATGTCCATAAATAAAGAAGCAAAAGCAGAAACATTTTTCAACATACGGTTGCCATATATACAAACCCTGCCTTCTGCACAGAAAGATACTCTCCGCAAAGCGATAAGGCTTACTTCTTGGTATAACTTAGAAATACTTTCTAAAAATTGCCCTCCTTTTTGAGTTAGGATACTGTTCTTATCTCCTTTTTACTAATATCGGTTTCTTCCATTTGCTTTTTACATAACTATAAATTTCAATGTTATTAGGATCAGAGGTACTGCTTTCCTAGCATGGCGCCCACGATCTAGATTGTATGTGTGGGGCTGATATCTCAAGCATCTCATGCATTCTTATGTGTTTGTGCGGCATAAGATGCATGAGATGATGCAATCGACGCAATCGACGAGATTTTTACATTGGAATCAATGTAAAAAGGCCCCAAAACCCCAATTTTAATTGCTAACCCCCCCCCCCCTCTCATGGGTGAAATGCCCCCCCCCCCATTGTTAACGCCACCCCACTATTGATGCCAACCCGAAGCATGGCGAGCGCAGCGAGCCAGCGAGGGGCGGCGGTACGTGTCCTCCGACCTTTTCATACCCCCACTATCCACATCGGCGTGGTGCTGATTTTATATAGTGTGGCGAGCGCAGCGAGCCACCGAGCCCGAAGCATGGCGAGTGCAGCGAGCCCCGCGAGGGGACGCGGAATATATGTAAAGTAGTCTGCGTTCCCTCGCGGGGCTCGCTGCGCTCGCCACGCTTCGGGCTCGGTGGCTCGCTGTGCTCGCCACACTATATAAACTCAATTCCACGCCGACGTGGATAGTGGGGGTATGAAAAGGTCAGAGGACGTGTACCGCCGCCCCTCGCGGGCTCGCTGCACTCGCCACGCTTCGGGTTGGCATTGATAGTGCTGGTGGCGTTAACAATGGTTATTGGGGGCTCACAATTTTTGATCTCATGGATCTCATGCATCTTATGGATGCATAAGATCCATGAGATTAAAAAATCGGGTCCATCGCATTGATTGTATGCCTTAAGTACCTTAAACTTAAGGCATACAATCAATGAGACGGGTGCCGTGCTAGGAAAGCAGTACCGGATCAGATGTAAATGTGGGTCTTATTCTTTGAAACCGTAGTGTGTGATCCCCTCTTCTCATTTTAGTCAATGTTAAGGTACAAGGTGCACCTTATGTACTTAAATCTCTTGTCAATGTACGTCAACTCTTTTATTCCTTTCTTTGCAATTTTGTCCTCTTTTCATATATGTGACTATTTAAATACTGTACCTTACTTGAATTGCCTGTGGTTTTTCAAAAAAAGGCAGGGAGCTGTCCAGCATCCCATGTCAGACAAATGGCAGGGAGCTGTCCAGCAATTCAGACCAGACAATAGGCAGGGAGCTGTCCAGCATTCCAGGTTAGACAATTGGAACGGAGCTGTCCAGCATCCCAAGTCAGACAATATGCATGGAGCTGACAGCATAAAAAATAAGACAATAGGAAGGTAGTTGTCCAGCATTTCAGGTCAGACAAAAAGCAGGAAGCTATCCAGCATCCCAGGTCAGACAGTAGACAGGGAGCTGTCCATCATCCCAGGTCAGACAAGAGGCTGGGAGCTGTCCATCATTCCAGGTCAGACAAAATGCAGGGAGTTGTCCAGCATTTTAGGTCAGACAAGAGGCAGGGAGCTGTTCAGCATCCCTCCAATGGGAGTTTCCAGACCAGCACCATATATGAAGGAATAACAACACCGTCTCTGTGCAAGTACCATTCATGCAAGGTCCTTTGCTTATTATAGACGGAATCAGATGGAAAGACGTACAGTATTGGGTAATATATACCTCCTACTATTTCCACCAAACTTTGGGATTTTATACTGGAACAGGCCTTCGAACCCTATTGCTTTGTGACATTAAATTATATGACCTTTACCATCATTAAGGAGCTGTGTGCTCTACCACAATATATATTGAGGTACAGTATACCTACACATACAACTGCTCTATATTTATTACAGGGCTGATTACCCTTGTTTTTTATGTTTAGTAAAAGGGAATAAATTATTTACTACTGAATTACCAGTAATGTATATTGTCTGACAATAAACCAAGCTCTGTTCCAAACCCCTTTTTACCTTTATATGTGCTCCTGCACTTTGCTAAAAATAAGTAATGCTCCTGCACAGCGTGCCCATGCACTGTGCTTCTGCATTGTACTTACAGTGTGCCCCTGCACTGTACTCACAATGTGCCCCTGCACTGTACTTACAGCGTGCCCCTGCACTGTACTCACAATGTGCCCCTGCACTGTGCTTCTGCACTGTACTTACAGCATGCCCCTGCACTGTGCTCCTGCACTGTACTTACAGTGTGCCCCTGCATTGTACTCACAATGTGCCCCTGCACTGTGCTCCTGCACTGTACTTACAGCGTGCCCCTGCACAGTACTCACAATGTGCCTCTGCACTGTGCTCCTGCACTGTACTTACAGCATGCCCCTGCACTGTATTCACAATGTGCCCCTGCACTGTACTCACAGCTTGCCCTTGCACTGTGCTCCTGCACTGTACTTACAGCGTCCCCTGCACTGTACTCAAAATGTGCCCCTGCACTGTGCTTATGCACTGTACTTACAGCTTGCCCTTGCACTGTGCTCCTGCACTGTACTCACAGCGTGCCCCTGCACTGTACTCACAATGTGCCCCTGCACTGTGCTCCTGCACTGTACTTACAGCATGCCCCTGCACTGTACTCACAATGTGCCCCTGCACTGTACTCACAGCTTGCCCCTGCACTGTGCTCCTGAACTGTACTTGCAGCGTGCCCCTGCACTGTACTCACAATGTGCCCCTGCACTGTGCTCCTGCACTGTACTTACAGCTTGCCCCTGCACTGTGCTCCTGCACTGTACTTACAGCGTGCCCCTGCACTGTGCTCCTGCACTGTACTCACAATGTGCCCCTGCACTGTGCTCCTGCACTGTACTTACAGCATGCCCCTGCACTGTACTCACAATGTGCCCCTGCACTCAGTGGTGGAACTTGTGAGTGGTTGGCCCAGGTGCAAAAATATAATTTAGGACTCCCACCTCCAGTCCAACCCAAGTTCACACTACACCACCCCAGCAGTGGGCTTCTTTGTCCTTATGGGCCCCGGTGCAATGCACCTGCTGCACCAATGGTAGTTCCGCCTCTGCCTGCACTGTACTCACAGCTTGCACCTGCACTTTGCTCCTGCACTGTACTTACAGCGTGCCCCTGCACTGTGCTCCTGCACTGTGCTTCTGCACTGTACTTACAACTTGCCCCTGCACTGTGCTCCTGCACTGTACTTACAGCGTGCCCCTGCACTGTGCTCCTGCACTGTACTTACAGCGTGCCCCTGCACTGTGCTCCTGCATTGTACTTACAGCGTGCCCCTGCACTGTGTTCCTGCACTGTACTTACAGCGTGCCCCTGCACTGTGCTCCTGCACTGTACTTACAGCATGCCCCTGCACTGTACTCACAATGTGCCCCTGCACTGTACTCACAGCTTGCCCCTGCACTGTGCTTCTGAACTGTACTTGCAGCGTGCCCCTGCACTGTACTCACAATGTGCCCCTGCACTGTGCTCCTGCACTGTACTTACAGCTTGCCCCTGCACTGTGCTCCTGCACTGTACTTACAGCGTGCCCCTGCACTGTGCTCCTGCACTGTACTCACAATGTGCCCCTGCACTGTGCTCCTGCACTGTACTTACAGCGTGCCCCTGCACTGTGCTCCTGCACTGTACTTACAGCGTGCCCCTGCACAGTACTCACAATGTGCCTCTGCACTGTGCTCCTGCACTGTACTTACAGCATGCCCCTGCACTGTATTCACAATGTGCCCCTGCACTGTACTCACAGCTTGCCCTTGCACTGTGCTCCTGCACTGTACTTACAGCGTCCCCTGCACTGTACTCAAAATGTGCCCCTGCACTGTGCTTATGCACTGTACTTACAGCTTGCCCTTGCACTGTGCTCCTGCACTGTACTCACAGCGTGCCCCTGAACTGTACTCACAATGTGCCCCTGCACTGTACTCACAGCTTGCCCCTGCACTGTGCTCCTGAACTGTACTTGCAGCGTGACCCTGCACTGTACTCACAATGTGCCCCTGCACTGTGCTCCTGCACTGTACTTACAGCTTGCCCCTGCACTGTGCTCCTGCACTGTACTTACAGCGTGCCCCTGCACTGTGCTCCTGCACTGTACTCACAATGTGCCCCTGCACTGTGCTCCTGCACTGTACTTACAGCATGCCCCTGCACTGTACTCACAATGTGCCCCTGTACTGTACTCACAGCTTGCACCTGCACTTTGCTCCTGCACTGTACTTGCAGCGTGCCCCTGCACTGTGCTCCTGCACTGTGCTCCTGCACTGTACTTACAACTTGCCCCTGCACTGTGCTCCTGCACTGTACTTACAGCGTGCCCCTGCACTGTGCTCCTGCACTGTACTTACAGCGTGCCCCTGCACTGTGCTCCTACACTGTACTTACAGCGTGCCCCTGCACTGTGTTCCTGCACTGTACTTACAGCGTGCCCCTGCACTGTGCTCCTGCACTGTACTTACAGCGTGCCCCTGCACTGTACTTACAGCGTGCCCCTGCACTGTGCTCCTGCACTGTACTTACAGCATGCCCCTGCACGATTCTTAAAGTGTAATCCTGCACTTTCCTTAGAATGTGCTCCTGAATACAGTGAACACAGACATTATAACATTATATGTATGGTTTTTTCCCATTCATTATGAGTCTTCTACGAAACTTTCCTGTTTTGAGCATTTCTGCAACAGACAACAATTCAGTAATGTCTGCATGCAGGACATCTCAAAAAAATTGAACGCATAATGATAACACAGTAAGCTATTGCACGTTCACAATGGACAAGTAGACACATTCACAGAAACAAAAGAGTTGTGCATTTGTATTTCCTTGGCTTGCAAATGACTATAAATTGGGTTCAAATGGTTTATGTCGTCTTTCCCTTAACAAACAATCCAGTGTGGTCACCCAGACCATGGGCCTTATTTTGGTTCATTCTTTCTGACAAAATCCTTCTTAGATGGACAAAACCATGTGCACTGCAGGGGGGCAGATGTAACATGTGCAGAGAGAATTAGATTTGTGTGAGTAATTTTGTTTCTGTGCAGGGAAAATACTGACTGCTTTATTTTTACACTGCAATATAGATCTCACTTTGAAGTAAAACCCCACCCAAATCTAATTCTCTCTGCACAAGTAACACCTGCCCCACCCGCAGTGCACATGGTTTTGCCCATCTAAGAAGGATTTTGTCAGAAAGAATGAACCAAAATAAGGCCCCATGTCCAGCTCCATGCACAGACTCTCTGGCCAGTAGCTGGTGACAGCAGAGGTGACAAACACACTTATTACTTATCTTTGCTGTCACTTGCTTCACCACACTAGAGTTACTTAGTGCTATCAACGCTGGAGAGATGTGTTCATAGAGCTGATGAAGCCTAGCTAGAAACTCCGCCTGGAGCACTTGCAGCGTTCTTTGTATTGTTCATAATATATCAAAGGTCTAAAAGCCCTAAGTAACTATTAAAACTTTATGCAGATCATAATGTGATGCAAAGACACAGTATGCAGAGATGTGTCCTCATACACGAAGCCTAAAGTACAATATGCAGTATAAGACAATGCAATGATTTTAAAAAACAACTTGCATTTTGTTGTGTACACCACAGATGAAGCGAAATGTCACTCATACCCCTTTCACATTGCAGCTTTAACGGTATATTGCCGTCTTTTTTACCGTTTTAAAACAGGTACAGCTGCAGTGTGAAAGCTCCATTGTCAATTTACCGGTTACAGAATACCGGTATTTTGAAACTTTGTTTATACTGTATTTCACAACTAAACTTTCTGTGCAGTCAAGCCCCTTTCACATTGCAGTTTTAACACGGCATATTGACATTTTTTAATTGCTTTATAACGGTACCAGCTGCAATATGAAAGCTCCACAATCAATTTACCAGTTACAAAATATTGGTATTTTGAAACGTGTTAAAAGCAGGATCCTACACGTTTCTGAGCCGTTTTCCCTGCAGTCTGAACTCAGAATCGTTATTTGCTACAAATGATAACCACACAAGGTGATAGGTTATCTCCCTGCATGATCGCCGCCCACAAGCAGGAAATAAACAAAGGAGATTCATTGCAAAGAAGCACTGCTTGAACTTGTTGCTTGAAATGGGTTCAATCTGATGCTAAAAACGGGTCTGCCAGCTAAAACCCCTTTCACACCGCATGTCTTTAAATGGTATTTCAGTGCAGTTTTTGTCCTTAAACGGTATTTCAATGCAGTTTTTGTTCCTTCACAACACTGAACCCGTTTTAACCCATAGAAAACAGTGGATAAAAAAACAGGTAAGAAACGGGTAGGACCCTGCTTTATTACCGTTTAGAAATATCAGTTCAATAGAACTGGTAAATTTACTCTGCACCTTTCAGACTGCACAAATTACCGTTTTAAAACGGTAAAAAAAGTCAAAATAACGGGTAAAAAGTGTGGTCTGAAAGGGGTATGAAAGGTACAAAAACGGTATTGAAACTGCAATATACCGTTTACAACATGCAATATGAAAGGGGTTTAACTGACTTTTGACCCTTTTTAAGACACGTTCACAAAAATGGGTTGAAAGCAGGTTTGCGATGTGAAACCACAATTAATCTGTACCAGAGATTCTGGGTTACAACTTTAACTGAACAGAAAGTTTAGTTGTGAAATATAAAATAAGTTGCAGATGAAGGACAACAGGATGTGGCATGAAAACAATCCACTGCATTGCCTCACTTTGTATACGGATTCAGACTCAGTTGCAATAGACATCAGCAATCTCTTGGGGAATCTGGGAAATTAAACCTGTTAAAAATGCCTAATTCCCCAATCCAGGCAAGCCCCACCCCCAGTACGGTACATTCCGCAATTAGTGGGGCTTTGAGGAGTGGGTGGGGCTAAAATTGTGCAATTTGCATAATTAACCTGGCTTCCTCCCCATGAAAAGCTGTGAATCACGCTATTTAAATGCCGCAATGGGGAAATGTAGCAGGGTCTGGGGGGTCCAGCGAAATCTGGGAGGTTTGCCCATCTTTACGGGATCCAAACGGAGGAGACGATTTTTGGGAGCCTCCCGGCTATTCCAGGAGGGTAGGCAACCCTGCCCCAATCTCAACCAAAAGTGCTTGGGATTGTGATTTTTAAACTTATTTAATGTTCCCGATACCCTGTCATGGCTTTTGAAGGATAAGAGCAGTATGGGGGTCATAACATACAGACCCCAATAAAATAGGGCTTTGCGCAAGCTTAGTTGTGCAAACCTGGCACATTAAAAACTGTGGCAATAGTGTATAAATACACCTCTGTATGTGATGCTATCACCATCTGATACAAAAAGCGAACACATCTCCACATCTTGTGCTGAATTGTGTTGGGATTTACTCACTTCAGCTAGATTCAGAGAGTGGATGCCATAGCTGTGGATGTGGATGCCATAGCTAATCAAAGTTGAGCGTATGCTCAGTTATAGCTTTTGTCCGATGGATCTCTCGCACCATGAATAGGTAGGGCAGATGGTGCTGGCGGCTATGAAACCAAATGTACAGATGCTGTCTGGCCAGATAGATTCCAACTCTCTACACAGGCCGAGGTGAGGTAGACCGGGGTCTCTATGCAATGCTTTTTCAATATCCCGGGTCAAGCAATCCGACCTGTGTTAAAAGAAGGGTTAATCAGTATTGCTGTGCAGTGTAAATGGGTAACCCGGGTCGAGCAACCCGTGTGCCTTTTACACTATGGAGGAGGCAGCGCTTGAAGACAGTCACCCCCGATGACACGCTGCCACTCTGCCCTGTCCCCATATGACGTCAGCAACCCAGCTTATTGCCAGGTTGCTGTAGACTTTTAAACATTGTAAATGCTGGGTTGCTCCAGGGTTGGACCCGTGTCCAAATCCTCGAAGTGACCCAGAATTTGCGATGTGGATGGGGTATATATAATGTTACATTTCCTGCTGTTCTGTAGCCTGTAAAGAGTTAATTAGGATTGCCACTATGACGTTCTCTTATAGCCCTTTCACATCGCCAAAATAACCCAGACCGGACCTGGGTCTAGGTGAGGTGTGAAAGCCCCGAACCTTAAAACCTATGAAAAGCAACTCAGCAATTTGACCCGGTTATAAGAAGGGTTAAAACATGGTCACCCTCTGTATTACAAATGAATAAAAAGGATAAGGTGTGCAGCTAACTGCAGCTGGTATAAGGATTGTCAGTAACAAGTAACAATTAAAGAAGAAAAAAGCAACCAGCGCTTGGTTTTCATTCCCGTCCCTGCTTTTAAGATTAGAGCTTTGCCCAGTTATTGGAATAGAAAAAGAAAAAAAGCGCTATTTCTGTTAATATACTGAGTAGTGATAAATATGTACAATGAGTGGTACCTGTAAAGGAAAATATGTTAAAATCAATGTTTACACCCTTTTGGGGAATTTTTGTGATTTTTAAGAACAAACAGCTCCGTGCGGCACTGTCCCTATCTCACCCTGTGTACCTCTGCCTTGTGTTACGGAAGATACAAGGCAGTGGTACACAGGGGGCGAGATTCTATATAGCAGAGATGCGGTAAAAACCCCGTTTTCGGGGTTTCTACCGCATCTCTATATGCTATATTGTGCCTCCGCAGTGTCAGCGCTGCGGAGGGAATCGCCAGCAAAAGCTGGCGAATCCCTGCAGAAGCCTATGGGCTTCTTACCGCAGCGCTGTTTGAGGGATCCATCACGGATCCCTCCCAGCGTGCCCTGCGGCCGGCGCCGGGGTCTGCGCATGCGCAGATGGACTCCCGGGTCACAGACCCGGAAGTCCAGCACCGGCACCGCATCGCAAGGGACAGCTCTTACCGCAAGAGCTGTCCCTTGCGTTAATAACGGCATATGTTACAGCATATGCCGTTATTAAAAATGCGATGTCCGGCGAAGGGGGGCCGCGGATGTTATAGCATCCCGCCCAGGGTGAGATAGGGACAGTGCCGCACGGAGCTGTTTGTTCTTAAAAATCACAAAAATTCCACAAAAGGGTGTAAACATTGATTTTAACATATTTTCCTTTACAGGTACCACTCATTGTACATATTTATCACTACTCAGTATATTAACAGAAATAGCGCTTTTTTTTTTTTTTCAATTTCTATCCCGTTATAAAAGCTGCTGAAAATAGGTTAGTGCAGAACCACACAACCTTACAGTTATTGGAATACCCAGTTTTGGCCAGCCCAGTGTTATCATAGTTCCTGCACCTGACCCAACAGGCACGTAAAGCAACGCACACTAACCTGCAACAGCCACCGCGACGTGCGGTAAAGCTTCCTGTATTCAATGGGTGGTGCTAAAACTTGACAGTTTGTACATGCTGAGTGGATTAGCAGGGTCTGTCTGTCACCCTTGTCTCTGGGTGACTATCAGGATTTGGTTAAGGACTCTCCATTTCTCTGGTTTATCCAGCACTCGGTATACCGGACCAATCATCAGATACTATCTGAATAATCTGTCTACATCTGGAATCGGCCACTGGTAATCGGTAATATTATTTGCTGCACTAAATAGAGACACCCACTGCCATTTATCCTGGATGTAGGAGTATCATCAAATTTGTCTTAAGGGTATATTAGCATTTTAATATCATATTTCTTAATCCATGAGAATGATCAACTCTTTATATGCTTTTTTATATTGTCTGGATAAATTTACTTATTTGAAAGAAACCGTCATATTTTCAAAATTATTTGAGAAACATAGCCAGCGCTGGTTGCTTTTTTCTTTTTTACCCTCTGTATTACCCCTTTCTCCTCGCAAAAACACAGGTCCGACCCAGGTCATTTTGGCAATGTTAAAGGGGTATATAGTGGGTGAATTGAGTTCAATGTGAATGCGCCAGATCTGGGTTGGAGCCACAGGATCATGGTCGACCTGTCTTTGCGATATGAAAGGGGTATTAACAACCTAATGGATTACAGTATACTAATAAGGCTTTATGCAATGAACATGAGCAAGATTGTGATGAAATGAGTTTTGATGGCGGTTGAATATATTGTCATCAAGCTCTGTGCCAGCGAGGCTGAGAAAATCATTAGCCGAGTACCTGTAGAAGGAATTTGTAGTCATTTTAGCTTATGAAGAAACCTTAAACATATTAGTGCAGAGTCTGCCAGATCAGGGATGACGTTGATGCTAATAGTATAATCCACAGTATTTACTGCAGTATTTTGCATTTACAATATCTTCTTGAATACAGGTGCAGACAGATTCAGTCTGAAGCATCTAATGACTTGTTAATATCTAAAGCTGGCCATTTGATTTAAATCCATTTAACTTATTTTGATTTTCATTTGCTCCCACAGATTACCAGTTTTTCCTTCCAGCCAACTAGCATGATGGTTGGAAAGAAAATGTTTAGGTGGGGTGGGTATCATAAGGTTGACAGTAATTGGGTCGACAATGTCTAGGTCAACCCTAAAAGGTCGACATGCTCACGGTTCATCATGGAAAAAGGTCAATACAAGCACAATGTCGACACATAAAAAGGTCATTATGAGTTTTTTGCATTTTTTGGTGTTAGTTTGTAGATTGCAGCATGGCTACCCTAGCACTGCTCGCTTCACTCACCACGGTGTGGGCCAGGTGCCTTCTTCCACCACCACTGTGCTCAGCACACATTACCATTTCTAATTCATGTGGATGGAAAATTATGAGTTGTTAAAAGAACATTTAAAAATAAAAAAATTAAATATTTCAACTTTTTCATGTGTCGACCAGGTTGATAATTACCTTTTGCTTGTGTTGACTTACTGTCCATGGCAACTGAAAGCATGTCAACCAATAGTGCTCAACCTATTAATACATTTCAACCCATAGTCCACATCTCCTTTTACGAAGCACATACACTAGGGCAATGTGTTGGACATAAGGGCTATGTGATGCATGGTCCTGTGGGTATCGCATCGGAGCCTGAAAAATGCAGGGGCTACACTACAGATATGTGGCATTGCAGCGGCGTAACTATAGCACCGCAGCCCCCGCCACCACGGGGGGGGCGCTGTGCATGTGGGGGCGCCGGGGGCTGCGGTGCTATAGTTACACCCCCCCCAATCCCCCGCAGACTTACCTATCTCGCTGGTCCCGGCGGCTCCGTTCTTCTGCTGAGGACCACCACAAAATGGCCGTCCCCATATAGCACACAGTTCTCTGAAACTGTCTGCTGTATGGAGGCGGCCATTTTATGGTGGTCCTCAGCAGAAGAAGAACGGAGCCGCCGGGACCAGCGCGATAGGTAAGGCTGCAGGGGATTGGGGGGGGGGGGGTTTGCATGGGCGGCGGGGGATTGGGGGTGCTTGGCGGGGCGGCGGGGGGGGGGGGGGTCGCCCCCCCCCCTAACGGCGGGGGGGCACCCAAAACTTAGTTACGCCACTGTGGCATTGCCAAGCCTCCAGCAGGTTTGACTGGAATCACATATGATACATCAAATGCAAAAGGAACGCAGGCAACTTCTTTCTTCAGAGAGGTTGACCTAGTGTATGGGCAACTTAAGGCATATGGCCAGCTTCATAAGGAACATAGATTCTGATGCAAGATTTAAGATTTACTACAAAATAACCTTGTTAAACCACAATACACAAAGTCATTCCATTCACTGTAAAAGTTTTAAGATGCATTTAACAAACTAACAAATGATTTTACAAGCCCAAGCTTAACAGCGCTCGTCCTTATTCATCACTTATAAAGGCTGCTCAGGCAGATTGTTTATGCAAAGTGGATTTTTAAAATGTGATATAGATGTGTGGACTCAAAAGAAAAAAGAAACCACTGAGATGGCTGCAGCAAAAGCCAGAGCCATTGCCGCCTCTTCACTCGAATCCAGCCATTTAGTTCACTTTTATTTGGTATTAGAGTGGCCAATCCCGAGATCAGGATCAGCAGGATTCCAAGATTTGGCACCAACTGGCTGGGATTTCATTCTCAGAATTGGCATTTACCAATCCCGGGACTTCAGAATTAGACTGCGCATGTACAGTCTAATAACGGGAAGCATCTGAGCAGTACTAACTTCTCCCGGCATTTGTTTAAGCAGCGCTGCCCAGCATAACCCAGTCAGATGTCATGCTGCATGCCTCCAGCCGCCCACCCATAGTGTTGTCCCAGCCCAGCAAGCGCCGCACACCCGTACCGGCTCCTAGCAGCACATCCTCCCGGCTCCCTGCCAGGCAAGGTAAATGTGTCGCAGCAGGGAAATAGGGAAGCCGATCCTGGGATCCCAGGAATTCTGGGATTGGGCATTTTTCAATACCAAATTCTGGGAATGAAAAAATGCCCCAGGATTGGCTTCCCTATCCCACCTTCCCTATCCCATTTATGAAAACTGCCCTATACTGAAGAATAGGGACATTGAACAGAAGTTAGCTCGCATTTTATAAACACTATTGGAAAATGACACAATTTGATTGGTTGCTATGGGCATCCCCAGTCTGTATTACGTCAAATGACCAGTTTTAATAAATGTCTCCCAATGTTTGCTTTGCTGTTGTTTTTCTGTGTAGGTTTTCTCTGTGTATTTTATCTATCTATCTATCTATCTATCTATCTATATATATATATATATATATATATATATATATATATATATATATATATATATATATATATATATATATATATATATATATATATATATATATATATATACCTGGCTGGACAGTGTAATGCTGCGTACACACACGTGTTTTTTTTTTATTTCTAACACACGATTATTACCTCTCCTCTACTTTATGCGACACTCCGGAAACATAGCACCTTCTTCTTTCTAATGTAACACTTGTTAACACTTAAACCTTTCACATGTGTGATGCCTTGAAGGGGTTAGCTTGTACTGGCCTGGTGGGGTCCTTGCTCTGGACTAAAATCTTGTCAGGGACCCACCAGATGGGGTCACCTGGTCACTGTGAATAGCCCATTTGACAAAAATGGTCCTTAGCACCTCACTTTTACTTTATGTTAGAGTATATGACAGCTTATTAGAATTATTCTGATTAGAAGTGTTTATTAGTTAGCAGGTGCACCTGCATATTGTCATTTTCTCCTGTGTGGAACTACAATCCTCAGCATGGTAGCAGCTCTCATTATGTTTAGAACTAGGGTGTACAGTCCAAGGCCCCTCTTCCATGTATAGTTATACAATCATCAGCCTGATCATCACTGAAGAATCTAGGTGCGAAGGATGCAGGAGCATTAGCCGATAAATCGCTGAAAACTCTCCTGTAACGGCCAGATCAGGTGGTTGTATCTAACCTCCTGTGTACACTGAGCTATTGCTAGCTCCTTGTATGGGGTCACAGGCAGAGGCGCCAACAGGTCTGCCAGGCCCTGGTAAAATAAAGGGGGTGTGGCCTCTGGATGCCCCCTTGAAAAAAAAAACTGTATTTTGTGCGGGGTGGTGGGCAGGTTCCTCCATGCACACAAACAATGAGAGAGAGTCAAAATGACAGGCTGCCGCTGCCTCCCTTCCCAGATCAGCACATGGCATTGAGCAGCACGTGCTGAGCTGGGGAGGGAGGCTGTGCTCCCTCCCCAGCAGACCCGGGCCCGGGTAAAAAGTACCCGCACCCCTCCCCCTCTGGTCACAGGGGATCATAATCATGCTACACTACTTGGCTGATCATAGGCATGTAACTTTATCAGTGTAGAGGCCCATACACACTGGGCGACTTTGAGCTGAAAGTCGCTCAAAACAGCAGATTTGAGCGGCTTTCAGCTCAAAGCCGCCCAGTGTGTATGGCCCCGCGATGAGTGGTGATCGCTGCAGTGCACTCCCGCTGGGAAAGCCATTCATCTGCTGGTTGTACCAGCAGATGAGCGGTTTTCAGGCTGCACTATGCAAAGCGGTCCCCTCTCCCTGATGACGTCGCCGGGTCGAGGGAATGCCACTCAGTGTGTATGCACTGATGCTTTTGCCGCAGCGATGAACGCTATCATCGCTGTCCATACACGCTGGGAATAGTCGCCCAGTGTGTATGGACCTTTAGTTTATCAGCAGTTTTGTAGATTACAGTTTACAAAAAAGGTAAGTAAAAACTTCCATCAATAAAATATCAAAAATAATAAGTCTTTATAAGTAAAAACAAAATTGTATGTTAACGGATACATGATAATAAAAGTCACTGCGCAGAAAAATTGGTGGTTTACAATAATGGAATTCTTTGAGTTACAGTTCTGCAAACAAATCTAATAATCATAGATGTGTCAATCCAACTGTCAATTTATAGGATTTTTACATACAATGTCAGACAGCAACAATTTCCATAGTAAATATGATAAATGCATCATGTGAAAAGACAGCTTTGTAACAAGTTAAAGAAATGAGTTGCACTGTGGACATAATGTTGCAGATCACAAGCATTCATCTGTAGCATTGAGCATTGATTACTGAATACTGTACTGTTTGTACACTGCCAGGCTCGGGTGGGAAGCAGGACAGTCCCAAAAAGTGGGAAGGTATACATATTTGCATGCAGGGGTGGGAGACAGAGCGGAGCCAAATTACTGCCTTGCCTCAGGTGACAAAAATCCTAGTGTTGGCCCGGTAAGTTATATGGTTATGCAAGAAGAAGAATTGCTATTTCTTGCAGGGAATATACCGCCTGACTTTGAGTTTAGTACACAAATACTGTGCAGCTTTATAGCTGTGATATTTGGAGCGTACGTGCTGCTGCCTTTTACAGTACTGTACTTTTCTACTTCATTAATAAATTCAGTAGTCGAGCTCACGGAGACTACTATGTGGCTGTGGTGTCACTTATCCCAGAGCACTGGATGCAATAAATGGGGTCTGGATTCACAGGGCAAAAAAGGGGGGTTGCTTAATTGGAAGTGGGTATGGCTCACACAACTGACCACTGTTTCCTACACTCGCACACAGTCCAGGCTACCCCTGAGCACTGCATCATTTGCAGTACCAGCTTCTACACGGTGCCGCGCTGTAACATTACGTGCAGGGAGCAGCAGTCGGCAACTTGGTGACACCCTTTAGCAGGTGACACCTTGGTGTGGTCTACAACCTCAGAACCTCAATTGTGATGCCACTGTTATGGGGGATGGAGCTATTTTCAACACTTAGTCATGCAATGCAGTATAAGCCCGTGTAGCTATGTAGCGGGAGTGTGGGCAAGCAAGCGTAATTTAGGGTTGAGCTAAGATATTGCACACAATTAAATCTGTCTAATGTCTGGTACACACTGGAGCGATGTCTGTCTCAATTTCCGTTATTGTAACGTCATATAGCCAAGCCAGCGAACGGGTGATTGTGTACTTCCAGGCATTTTCAGGGAGGGTGTGTGATGTCACCTCCGGCCTCCATCTGCCTGTCGCAGAGATACTCACATTTGCACAGAAAAAATCATTCAATGGTGAGTGAGTTGCAATTTGATTTGCAGCTCAGCGATCCATTCGCAAGCCATTCGCAGACTTGCACAGAGTGGGATTTACTCTGTCTGGAGAGTAGCTCTCTGATCACAGTCCACAGCAGCGATCGGGTCTGAATCAGGCCCAATTTATGTAAGGATACAGCGCCTCTCAGCCAGCTCAGGGAATCGCCAGATGTCCGGGATCGGTTTCCCTGCCCGTCTCTGCTTCAGGGAGACAGGCAGGGAGTTGGGGGAGCTGGTGTGGGCTGTAGAGGGTGGGGGAGCGGGGGGCTGCAGGGAGGTGCAGAGGACCAGCAATGGAGGGCTCCAACGGAGAGCTGCTTACGTAGGCGGATGGCGATTCTATCATCAGGAACTAGAAAAAAGAAAAAGTGGAGCGCTAGGTGGATCAATTGGATATCACAATTTTATTCTTTAAAAAAAATATATATATATATATAATATAAAAACAATTAATAAATGATTGTAAACAATAACACGGTATAAATGACAGTAAAAATAAGTGGACAAGGAAGATTATACTTATGTCTCTGCGTAGCTGCCGTGTATTCCTGATGATTTTTAGGGCTTTTTTTGCGTTGATTTTTAGCCCTGAAGTGTAGAAATAGACAAGTTGCAGTCCCGGATGTGATAAATTGAACGCTGGAGGATGATCTTGATTCCCAAATTGGGGTCCTCACTATGATGCGCAAATTTTCGGGGGGAAACCGGAGTGGGTAGCTCGCTGGAGGATGATCTGTTTCCTTCTGTTGAATACCTTTGATAAAGTCGTGACATCACGACGAAACATGTTAGGCAGCACTTGCTAATTTTAATTGGACCTGGAAGAACCTCTTCCTCTGCTGCCCCCCCCCCCCCCCTTGACCCTGGCTTTTCCCTTTCATTGTCACCCCTCCGGATTGCCCTCCAATTTCTCTTCATTGGGTAACCTTTCACCACTACATCGTGGACCCCAACACTCGCAAACATCGTGAGGACCCTTCAACAGAAGGAAACAGATCATCCTCCAGCGAGCTACCCACTCCGGTTTCCCCCCGAAAATTTGCGCATCATAGTGAGGACCCCAATTTGGGAATCAAGATCATCCTCCAGCGTCTAATTTATCACATCCGGGACTGCAACTTGTCTATTTCTACACTTCAGGGCTAAAAATCAACGCAAAAAACGCAGAGACATAAGTATAATCTTCCTTGTCCACTTATTTTTACTGTCATTTATACCGTGTTATTGTTTACAATCATTTATTAATTGTTTTTATATTATATATATATATATTTTTTTAAAGAATAAAATTGTGATATCCAATTGATCCACCTAGCGCTCCACTTTTTCTTTTTTCTATTTCATACCCATAGGAGGGTTGACATCCCTCCAGTAGGAGCAGCTGAGCAACACACCCCACAGGGTGCCTATTCCTACTCTGAGTACCCCATCTCGAGTACACCCCCTTTTCCTATCATCAGGAACTGCTACATCTGTAGTCCAGACAATGCTCCACCATTTCTACCATTCTGCGAGAAGTGTACATAACAGTGCCAACATATCTGACAAATCCCAGGTAACCTACTTTAGGTCTGACACATTTGCTGCTGTGTGAAATCTCATATGAATGGATAATAAGACCCCAAGGAGAAGCCAGTACAGCTAGTTCTCTGCACTACTGGTTTTATGAAGCACTTTTTTGTTCCAATACTGAAGTGATTTTTAACAATTGAATTGATTTTATGTTATGTATACAGCATATTAGGCACTTTAAGACAAAGGTTAATTAATCAGCATACATCTTTGTATGGTGGTTTGTCACCCTGCCAAGCTTACTCGCTTTAGCAAGTGGCAGCATGCATTGCCAGCTCTCAGTCAGATGAGGGGAAGAAATCTAATACTGGAGAAATGAGTTCTGGGAGTGTGTCTGTAACATAGAGACAGTAACTCAGGCAGCAGGCAGGTGTACGGTTCTGCGCTGTGACAGATGTATGAGGTTTACAGTGAATGACTATGAATAGTGTTAGATTTGATACAGCAGCATTTGTTTGGTGTAGAATTTCCTGCATTAAAAAATCCAGTTTTAACTCTTCATTTGCAAACTTGCTGAAATAAGGGCTTAAAAGTCAGCTAGAGATGAATAAGCTACTAGGGAGTGGTGTCCAGGGCAGCCGAGAGGAATGCCAGGCCTCTGTAAAAAATTTGGGGTGTGGTCTAAGTGTGGGAGGTGTGGCCACCTCCAAAGCTTAGGCCACCCCCCCCAAAATGTTTAGGGGGGGTGAAAGAAAACTCGAAATACTCTAAACTCAGCAGCAGCAGCAACACACACCTACAGCATGTGCTGTGCTGACAGCAGGCTCAGTATGAGCTCTCACGCTGTCAGTGAGACACTTATGCTCAGCCTGCTGGCAGCACAGCACATGCTGTAGAAGTGTGTGCTGCTGTTGCTGCCCGGGAGGGACGGAGGGGTCAGACCAGGGCCCGCTCCCTCCCCCCTCTCGGCTGCCCTGGGGGTGTCACAATTAACAGAACTCAAACATTACATTGCTTTCACCACCCACATGAACCCACCACCCTTTCGATACAGATGAACCCACCACCACCCTTTCAATACAGATACTATAAGTAAAGAATAACAGTGCTATGACATAAAGGACATGTTGTAGAAACAGCACTCAGTCATTAGCACAAAGTATTGATTCTTAGTACTTTTCACATGTGCAGGACATGGTCTGCGTGTGCAAAAACATGTCCTGTAGCATAGGACGCAGGTTGGCATTAGACTGTCATCGATTGTAAGGGTCAGGGACTGGGTAACAACGGCCTTTTTGTCAAAATGTAGACGCGTCACCTCATTTTAGTGTTTGGGAAAAGGCCAGTGATCTCTGTGCCTGGACGTCTTGCGTGGCTCCATAGATGGCGTAAGCTGCCCCGTGGTGGCTGAATGAACTGATGCTGCCTCCCTGGATGGATGTCATATCACACTACTGCAGCAAGAGGCATCTGCTTGTAATAGAGGCCTCCTACTGCATCACCATACAGCGCTGTCACTGCTGCTTCCTAGGACATGCATCCGCACCTGAATGACCCCACAGCTGACTTATACAGCAGTAAGGCGGGGGTTCTGGATAGGGGTCTTGTCTGTCTCAAGGAGGTGATTTATGGCATGGAGGGAGCATGTGCAAGCCCTGCAGATCTCCTGTATATCTTTATAGACTCAGATCCTGATGTCAACATCTACAGCCACAGAGAGGATGCAAGGCCATGCCGCTTGCAGTGAGGTGGCTAGCCTGCACCACTGCCGATGCAGTTCTCTCCTCCCTGCTCTTTGACGTTACCGGGAAGTGGGGCCTGTAACAGATCACAGCATGAGGAGAGGCTTATGACCAGAGGCAGAGCTTAAGCCATGTGTTGCCATGTACTAAGCCTACATACTACGCTGCCCATTATCCTGCTCTGCCCCCCCCCCCCCTCCTATCACCCTTTATCACCCACGTGCACCAGTGGCATGCGTGTCCAGCACCCACTGATAAGTGCTCTGCTATGCATACCAGCAGCGAACAGCCATACCTCCCCAACTTCCCGCCAACTGGGACAATGCCCTCATGATGATAACAGAACCGTGGTACCCAACCTCAGCCCACAAGGTCCCCCAACAGTTCACGTTTTCCAGGTCTCCACATGGAATGACAAGTGAAATAATTAACTCCAACTGTGTATATTATAAAATGTAACAGTTAGTAATGAGTACACCTGCCGGGGGGTGACTTGGAAAATGTGAACTGTTGGGGGTACTTGAGGACTGAGGTTGGGAACTACTGTAGTAGAAGGTCCGAGTTGGGACATAAGTACATATAATCATTATATTTCAGAGAATATATTAAGAATGTATTGATTATGGCCAATAAAACAATAAACTCATTGCTACTATTATCAGAGACTGAAACAAAATTAAATTTTTTTAAACCTGAATGAAAGAAATACAGTAGCAGTAAGGGCAATTTCAAGAGGGAGGGGCTTAGAAGTGCAGGGGAGGAACTAATATGTCCCTATGATGCCACAATCATGCTACTCATTGCACCATAGAAATGTAACCAAGATGGAACTTTGCTGCACCCTCTCCAGTGACCATGCCTTCCCCAACACCCGGGCCTGCCCAATGGGAGATATGCAGTACTGTACTTCCACAAACCATGGCAGACATCATCATGAAGCAAAATATCTGTTCAACCTTTCATCATGCAGCAGCTACTAATTAGGAGAAAATCACTGTGGAGCGGCTTTTAAATTATTCAAATGTTAAGTTTGTATTTTTTTTAGCTGTAGGAAAATGAAGACATTTGAAACGTGCATGCCTGGGATCGGACAGTTACGCTAACAAAGATCTAATGTTAATGCGCTGTAAACTGCTGAAGGGTATTTTACTCCTACTAATTACAAAATGATATTTTGTAAAGTGTTATATTTTATATAGAACAGAATAGTATTATTTCCACATTTTTGAGTGGCTTGTGCTTTCTCTGATGAATTTCAGTACAGAACATGAACAGACATTGGTCTGTTCACTTATTATACATACTGTAAAGTCACAGATTTGGCAATAGGTCACCCGTCCATCCGTCCATGTGTGTATGTGCATTAATCGTCAATAATAAATAGAAAAATAATGTTATACTGTGCAGACCTTATTCAGGTTCGTTCACAGCAGGGCTGCGTGCGAAATTGCGCTTGCGAATGGGTAGTGGCAGCCAACCATTCGCAAGGTGGGGTTTGGTGGACTCGCAAGGCTAAGAATTCGCAGCCTTGGGAATCAACCAGCATAACCTCCTATATGTGTATATAACTAACTTTATAGGTTACAGTATAGCTGGTAGACAATGTCTAGGTAGACAGTGACTAGGTGAACAACGAAAAAGGGTCGACATGGACATACCGTAGGTTGACACTTCCAAAAGGTTGACACAAGCTTATGGTCGACATAGGCAAGGTCGACATGCATTTTTCATGCTTTTTTGGTGTCTATGTAATTGTACGTCGACTTAGACACCGTATATATACATAGTTACATAGTTACATAGTAGGTAAGGCTGAAAAAAGACTTGCGTCCATCTAGTTCAACCTGGTATAGATATCCATTGCTGATTTGGTAGGTTCTGGTATTTTACAGACAAATTATATTTCTTATTTGTACCCATGGATGTTTTTCTCCAGTAAATGTTTGTCCAACTTTGCCTTGAACGCATTTAATGAGCCAGCCGTTACCACCTCTCTGGGAAGAGAGTTCCAGAGTTTGACTGTTCTGACCGTAAAGAATATCTTTCTACTAGCTGAATGAAATCTTTTTTCTTCTAATCTATACTCATGCCCTCGCGTCCTAGATTCCTTTCTAGTAGAAAATAGGGTGTGTGACAGTTCCTTATATTGGCCCTTGATATACTTGTACATGTTGAGCATGTCCCCCCTTAAACGTCTCTTTTCTAATGTAAATAGTCCCAAATTGCTTAATCTCTCCACGTAGCTTAAATTCTCCATTCCCCTAATAAGCTTTGTTGCTCGCCTTTGGACTTTTTCTAATTCTATTATGTCCTTTTTATAGTGTGGGGCCCAGAACTGTACTCCGTACTCTAGGTGAGGTCTCACCAATGCTTTATATAGTGGCATAATTACCCTTGAGTCCCTAGTTTCCATTCCCCTCTTAATACATGCCAGAATTTTGTTGGCCTTTTTTGTAGCTACATTACAATGGGCACTACATCCTAGATTGCTGTCTATTTGGACTCCTAGATCCTTTTCAAGTATGGAATTACCCAGTTCCTCTCCGCTAAGGTTGTAACTTGCACACTGGTTGTGTCTCCCAAGGTGCATAACCTTACATTTATCTACATTGAACCTCATCTTCCATTTTTTTGCCCACTCATCTAGAATTGCAAGATCATTTTGAAGCATGGTGACAACTTCTGGTGATTTGATGACTTTGCTAAGTTTTGTATCGTCCGCAAAGATGGATACATTGCTGAGTAACCCTATCCCAATATCGTTAATAAAAATGTTAAACAAAATGGGCCCCAAAACCGAACCCTGGGGCACTCCACTTAGTACCGGTATCATATCTGATACGGCACCATTCACAACCACTCTTTGTTCTCTATTACATAGCCAATTCCCTACCCATCTGCAGATATTTTCACCCAATCCTAGGTTCTCCATTTTATTAATCAATCTCTTGTGTGGGACAGTATCGAATGCTTTAGCGAAATCTAGGAAAATCACATCTACAGCATTTCCATTATCGAGGTTTTTGCTAACCTCTTCATAGAACCCTAGTAGATTAGTTTGGCATGAACGATTTTTCACGAACCCATGTTGGTTAGTACTGAGTAGACGGTGATCATCTAAATATTCCTGGATACCATCCCTTAAAAATCCTTCAAATAGTTTACCCACAATTGATGTTAAACTAACGGGTCTGTAATTAGCGGGATCTTCCTTTTTTGAATATTGGCACTACCTCTGCTATTCTCCAATCTTTTGGTACTATACCTGACGATAGTGACTTGCTAAAGATATAATGTAGGGGGGTAGCTAGTTCATCCCTTAATTCCATTAATACCCTCGGATGAATCCCATCTGGCCCTGGTGACTTATTTGTTTTGAGTTTGCTTAGCCTCAGTATTATTTCCTTCGGCGTGAAATCCACAATGAGATCTGGCTTATTTGTCCCGTTTGTGCTACATGTTCGTTCCACAGTCTGCTCTCCCTTAGTAAATACTGATGAGAAGAACTCATTTAACAGTTTTGCTTTTCCCTTGTCCTCAGTAACACTTTTTCCACTAGTATCAGTTAGTGGGCCTATGTTTTCCTTAATTAAACGTTTACTATTTATGTATTTAAAAAACTTCTTTGGGTTGGTTTTGCTTTCAGTGGCTATGCACTCTTCATATAATATTTTAGCTGCTTTGATTACCCCTTTACAAGTTTTGTTTGATTCTTTGTATTTTGCGAACGCCTCCTCATTCAAGTTATTTTTATAGAATTTAAAGGCTCTGGTTTTATTGTTGATAGCTGACCTTACTTCTTTGTCCAACCATGGTGGGTTTTTTTTGTTGAATTTACCTTTAGTTACTTTAGGAATGTATTCAATAGTTAGTGAATCAAGCACCTTTTTTAGAGTATCCCACATTTCCTCTGCATTTTTTCCCTCCATAACCGTTTCCCACCCAATTCCTGTTAGGGCTTCCCTGAATAATTCAAAGTTCGCTTTTCTGAAGTTTAGTATTTTTGCAGATCCTATTTGATGTCATTTACTGAAGTTGATTTCCAGTGAAACCATATTGTGATCACTATTCCCTAATTGTTCAATTACTTTTGTGTTTGAAACTAAGTCTGTGTTATTTGTTAATACTAAGTCCAAGAGCGCCTCATCACGAGTTGGAGTTTCTACCGTTTGTGTAATAAACTGGTCTTTAAGTAAGCTTAAGAACCCATTGCTTCTTGCTGATTTACCTGTTTCGTTTTCCCAATCAATGTCGGGTAAATTAAAATCCCCCATAATTAATACCTGACCCTGATTTGATGCTTGTTTGATTTGGTTTAAAAGAAGAGACTCTTCCCTTTCATTTATATTTGGTGGTCTATAGCATACCCCTATTATAAATTTGTTTTTTGGTTTCTTATTATTGTCGGTTATCTCTGCCCACACTGTCTCCGAGTTGTCGTCTTCCAGGTCTGTGCTCATATTTTTCTCACATGATGTTAAGTTATTATTTACATATAGGCACACACCCCCGCCCCTTCTATTTTCCCTGTCTTTCCTGTAGAGTGTATATACCTCCATGTTTAATGCCCAGTCATGCGACTCATTACACCATGTTTCTGTAATACCAATGATGTCGTAGTCATCCCTACTGATCACCGTTTCAAGCTCCCCGATTTTACTCACTAAGCTTCTTGCATTAGCCAGTAAGCATTTTAATTTATGTTTATTTTTAGATATGGCTCTAATATTGTGATTAGTTTCACCCCAGGACCCATTTGAATTCTTTACTAGCTTCCTCTTTCCCCTCTCCCCTTCAATAGACTCTCTACAGGCCTCCCCACATGCACACTGCCTGCCCTCTCCATAGTTCCGGGAATTCTTCCTCTGTCATTCCCTCCTTCCCGTATACTAAGATCATCTGTACCTAAGAACTGTAATGGGGTAACGTGACTGTTACAACATAACATTTTATTACATGACATTCCTGATGCACCCTGAGAGTTACCCCCGATTATACCCTTGTTATGTCCCAGGACTTTGTCTATGTCTCCGTCCCCCCCCCCCCCATCTCCTTCCCCCATATGATTCCTGATCCCAGTCCGGCTTCTCTCCCTGATGGTCCCATAATGTCTTGCTGCCCCCACCCCCCCGTCGCCTAGTTTAAAATCTCCTCCAACCCTCTAACCATCCTTCCCCCCAGCACTGCAGCCCCCTCCTCGTTCAGGTGCAATCCATCACGGCAAAAAAGATGGCGCCTGACCGAGAAGTCCGCCCAGTGTTCCATGAACACGAATCCCTCTTTCCTACACCAATCCTTAAGCCACACATTTACCTCCCTGATCTCCCTCTGCCTCCCTGAGCTAGCGCGTGGCACTGGTAATATTTCCGAGAAAATTACCCTAGATGTCCTCGCCTTTAATTTCTTACCTAATTCCCTATACTCTTTCTTGAGGACATCCCACCTACCATTGACTTTGTCGTTGGTGCCGATGTGCACCAAGACCGCCGGGTTGCTCCCAGCCCCTCCCAACAATCTGTCGACTCGGTCCGCGATGTGCCGTACCCGAGCACCCGGGAGGCAACAGACCGTGCGGCGATCGCGGTCCCGATAGCAGATTGCCCTGTCTGTTTTCCTAATGATGGAATCCCCTACCACCACTATCTGCCTTGGTACCTCACTAACTGTCATCCCGTTTGAGCTAGAGGGACCGCTCCTCTGGTTGCTAGAGGGAGCCGTCTCCTCCAGCTCCGTCATTTCATCTCTATCCTCCCCCGAAACTTCGTCCAACCGGGCAAATTTGTTCGGGTGTGATAGATCCGAGATGTCGTTCCTGTCCCTCCTGTCCCTCTTGTTTCCCCTTCTAACCGTGACCCAGCTGGCTACCTGATCCTCCTCCTCTACCAGTGACCCCATCTGCAACTCCTCCACCGTTCTATATGTACTGCGTCCCCTCGCATGACTCGCTTCACTCGCCAAAGGGTTAATGAAGACTATAAGATGCTGACAATTATAATTTCGCAGAGAGGCTCAAATATGTCCTCCTCTCGGTGGTGCACCAGTATCATATAAACATAGAAACATAGAATTTGACGGCAGATAAGAACCACTTGGCCCATCTAGTCTGCCCCTTTTTTTAAACATGTTATCTCAAACCATATTTGATCCTTATTTTTTGTAAGGATATCAATATGCTTATCCCAAGCATGTTTAAATTGTACTACTGTATTTGCGTCTACCACCTCTGATGGTTGGCTATTCCACTTATCTTCCTCACATTTTCCCTGAATCTTCCTCCTCTAGTTTCAGTGCATGTCCTCGTGTTCTGTTGCTCCTCTTCCTGTGAAGAATGTCTCCCACCTGTACCTTGTTAAAACCCTTGATATATTTGAAAGTTTCTATCATGTCCCCCCTTTCCCTTCTCTGCTCTAAAGTATACATATTAAGATCTTTTTTTCTTTCCTGGTACGTTTTGTGATGTAGGCCATGCACCATTTTAGTTGCTCTTCTTTGTACAGTCTCTAATGTATTTATATGCTTCTGAAGATATGGCCTCCAGAACTGAACACAATACTCTAGGTGAGGTCGTACCAATGACCTATACAGTGGCATTATTACTTCTTTCTTTCTACTGCTGATACCTCTCCCTATGCAACCAAGCATCTGACTTGCCTTCTTCATTGCTTTGTTACATTGCCTACCTGCCTTTAAGTCCCCTGAAATAGTGACACCTAGATCCCTCTCTTCCTCAGTAGTTTCCATTATAGTGCCATTTATACTATATTTAGTCCATGATTTTGCATTTTTTGGCATTAAACTGTAGTTGCCATTCTATTGACCATTCCTCTAATCTACCTAGATCCTCAATCATTTGTTTTTACCCCTCCTGGTGTGTCTACCCTGTTGCATACCTTTGTGTCATCTGCAAAAAGGCACATTTTACCCTCAATTCCATTTGCAATATCACCAATAAAGATATTAAAAAGCACCGGTCCAAGGCGAGGTTTGTCATGAAAAGGACTTCAGTGGTTAATATCAGGAAGGTTTTGGTGGTGAGTAAAGATGCCCAGCCCATGAAGTCAGATATTATAAAGGCTGTCCTGTCATTGGACTCAGAGAAAGCCTTTGGCTTGGTGCACTGCCCACATTTATTCGATAAACTGTATAGCTTTCTTTTCCTCCTATGCTTATACACTAGTTACAACTCTGTATTCCTCAAAATGCAAATTCTCTGTTGCGGCTTGTTATCAGAGTTCTTTGTAATAGGACGAGGCACTAGACAGGGTTGCACACTGTCGCCCCTGCTATTTGCTGCTGCATTGGAGCCACTAAACAATCAACACAGCACCATGGGAATACAATGGGGTAAATAGACCCGTGCCTTGCCCTCTTTTCAGATGACATGCTGCTATTTATGTTGTACCTTTCTTTGACCATTCCATTTGTGTTTAACTTGATACAAGAATTTGGGGAATTTTATATATCAATATAAAGATCAATATCCATAAATCCGAATTGCTCCCAATATCTGAACCCCCAGGATGTACTGTTCTTTGATGCCCTTTCCGTTCTATAAAAGTAGTAACCTCGCACATTAAATACTTGGGTATCCAGGTCCCCACAACTATTGTATCTCTTTAAAACTGAATTTTACTAAGGTACTCCAAGAAATTACTAAAAACCTAGAGGGTTGGCAGGATTTGCCACTATCTTTTTCGGGTCAGATAGCTCTTGTAAAAACTGTAATATTCCCAAAACTCTCCTACAGTACGTGATACAGATGCTTCTGGTAAAGTTGGCTAGGATGGACTTGAATCGTATGAATGTCATTTTTTGGAACCACAGTTTACAGTCTGTAATAATAATCTGTTGAAGAAATGGAGTAATGATATGTCTTCTAGTGGAATGTTTTGCCACTTTGACAACACACTGACAATACTACAATCTTCTTCATTACAAGAAGTACATGTGAAGACTCTACAGAGCCTACATTTCACAGGTTCAAACTAAGCATTTCCTCGTGGAGGAGTCAAGAGGCTGATTGAAGTGTTCTCACTCATCTGCCAAATTTTTCCATAATTTTTGGGAATGCGGACATATAAAGCGCTTTTGGTACAAACTATTAGCATTCATTAATACAGGCTTTCAAATAAAAGCCACCCTTGACCAAAGGGCCTTTTGACTGGTGGAGTTTCACTGTTGGAGGTTGCCTCCAACTTCCATACAATTGATACCTTTTTTAACAGTGTTGGTCATGGTGGCAAAACAGGTGATATTACAATTTTGGATAACAAGAAAATCCCCCACATTGAGAATACTGCAAGACAAGTTACTCCGATTGATATATTATTATGACAGGTACTTCACATGTCTGGATATAGAAAAAAGAGTTATTAAGTATTATGAGAAATGAGGTTTGTGTGTGTGTGTATATATATATATATATATATATATATATATATATATATATATATATATATATATATATATATATATATATATATATATATATATATATATATATATATATATATATATACAGTATATCCCTTTTGCTGGAGCCCACTCGTACAGACATATTCCTTTTATTCAAAAACACTGATTGGTATCATTATCGAAAAATAAGACTCAATGTAAGGCTTTAATACTCAATTTATTATCTATTAAAGAAATTAGCAATGTACAATTTGTCAAATGTGATTCTTATAGCAATGTATAATTTGTAGGTAAGGTGAAATGGCAAAACTCACCACCCCCTCCCTCCCTCTCTTCCTTTCCTTTTACACCACCCCCCTTCACACTTTATTTTAACTGGTTATATTTCTATAAAAGTTTACAGATGTTCTCAATATTTCAGATAACTCTTCAATAGTTGTAGATCCAACATTATTTTGGAAAGGTGCGAGCGCTTTCGGAGAAGTTTCTGTTCACAAAATACTCGCAGCCTGAGTGAAAGGCAGGGGGCATTTGCTAGGGTCCACCCAGCATTTCATGGTCGTGCTCACAAAAATGGTGGGTGCGCCCATGGAAACACTGGGTGAACCCCAGCAAACTCTGGTGTGGCCCTGCCTGCTTGGGGTGGGCGGATGACGTCACATGACATCAGCACCCCAAATTCGTTGGGGATGGGGGTGCAAATTTAAGTAGCGAAAATACGCCGCCTAGCGAGCAGGTGTGAATTACCCCCATTGTTTTGATTTCAAGAAGTTTTGTGTAACACAACCATAAACCGGCCACATTTAATATGGACTTACAGGGATGTGCACCGGGCACTTTTCGTGTTCCGTGAAACATGTTTTGGGCCTGTATCGCAGGCAGTGTTTTGGATCTGGATCTGTACCAAAACACCACCATTTTCGTGTTTTGTGTATCGTGTTTTGGGTTCTGATTTTTTTTTTTTTAAGCATAAAATCTGCTAATATTGCAGAATTTGTTTTTTTATTGCTCCTACCCAAATTATAATTCACTATAATTCATTTCCACTCATTTCCAGTCTATTCTGAACACCTCACAATATTGTTTTTACGGCAAAAGGTTGCACCGAGGTAGCTGGATAACTATGCTAAGCCACACAAGTGGGTGGCACAAACATGTGGCTCATCTAGGAGTGGCACTGCAGTGGCAGATAGAAGGGTTGTTTGAAAAACTAAGCTCCAAAAAGCACATAATGGCAAAAAAAGGTGCAAGATGGAATTGTCCTTGGGCCCACCCACCACCCACCCTTAAGTTGCGCAAACAGGACATGCACACTTTAACAAACCAATCATTTCAGCGACAGGGTCTGCCACATGACTGTGGCTGAAATGATTGGTTTGTTTGGGCCCCACAAGAAAAGAAGCAAGTCACCTCTCCCTGCACAAACTGGCTCTATAGAGGCAAGATGTCATCCTCAGCCTTATCAAATTCATTTTAAAGAACATCATCTTCTCCACATTTTGTGGAAGCAACCTTCTACACTGCTCACTGACCAGGTTCCCCGCTGCACTAAAAACTCTTTCAGAGTACACACTGGAGGGGGGACAACTCAGGTAAAATAGAGCCAGTTTGACTTTGTACAGGGGCTACCAAACTGCGTTTTTTGTCCTGCCAGTACAGGTAAGGACTGTCTGACAAATCTACTTGGATGCTGTCACCAAAGTAATCCTCCACCACAGTGATGGGAAGGTCCGACATCGCAACAACCAACACCCTTTGTCTCTCCTTGGGGATTTGTGATAAAATGTCTTTAGGAGGGTGCGGTTGTTTGCAGTTGCTGCCGGTGGTGTGTACTGTGCTCGGTCCTGTGCCCGTAATACACGTTTAGAATGGACGTAGTAACTGATATCAGCTTCCTAACTAAGGTCATTGGGAAGAATATCAAATTTACAACCACCAATGGATTCTTTCAGGGCGTGCCAATGAGTATTTATGCGAGCCATACAATCAATTTAAGAAAAGTTAAGGATTTAGCAACTGGGAAAGAAGTGCCTGGAACAAAAATCCTCTTTGGGCATACCATTCTGAAAGTAGAACCAAGAAGAATCGTCTGGTCCTTCAAGTCAAGAGCCAGAATACAGCTAATGAAAGAGATAAAACCTTATCACAAGAGAGCGTTGAAGATGCTGGGAAACCTGCCGGGGAAGTGAGAGAGCCTGATCTACCTGCACCGCATGGGATGCATGACAGTATCCTACAGGCCATTAAAAGGGCAGCTGAGGATGAAGATGCAGACTATGTTGTGAAAGACCAGTTTCAGCCTATGCTTGGTCCTGCAATTCGACATCTACAGAGTCAGAAAGTCCTGAGCTTAGGTGCAGTGGAACTGAACTTGTGTCGCCATGGAAAGTTGTACTGGCTGCAGGTGGCTACGAAAAGATGCGTTTATCTTTTTGATGTCCTTCTCTTGGGGCCTGGAGTTTTCAGAAAAGGGCTACAAATGGTGCTTAAAGACAAAAGCATTCTAAATGTGGTCCATGACTGTTGCTAACTAGGGGATGTCTTGTCCCACCAATATGAGGTGGTTCTTCAATGTCTTTGATGCACAGGTAGGAGATGTATACCTGTTCTTCATGGAAACCAGGGGCTTCATTCCTAATCGTACGTGTTCACTTAAGGAATGTTTGACTCTACATTTCGACATGCCATTTTCACAAGTTTCATTCCTGACTTACAAGCAAACTGTAATAAAGGATAACCCCAATATATGGCTTGATCGTCTAATGTCTACACCCCCGGTTCTCAAACTGTGGGTCTTGACCCCAAAGTGGGTCCCGACCTTCTCAGCATGGGGTCACGACTCCATGTTGCTGACCATCAGGCTGATGACTTTTCTAATCTCAGTCAGTGATTCAAGGAGTCTGAAAAATCTGTTGAGTTGTCTGTTATTTTGGACTCCTCACATCATTTTGTGCCTCTACAATGCTGCCATGCATGTGCTGTCTGCTGACTACACATGTGATGCCCTTTGCAGTAACTTGCTCGGGTCCCGTAAATTATTTTTATTGCTTGATGGGGTCCCAGAGCTAAATAGTTTGAGAACCCCTGGTCTACACATTTGCTGAAAGAATTGGCTCTGGAAGTCTTACACCACTAGGCTCTGCGCCTAGCACTGTTGGATGCCATGTTAGCTGATTTTACATCATTGGTTGATGGGTATTTAAATACATATAGCCAAGGATCAGGGGATGATTTGGACCGCACTGAGATCTGGTTGTGTGATGCAGGGTGAGAGCGACAGCGGCGGGTTCCCGGAATAATAATCGGAATATCTTCATCTGCATTGCAGTGTGTCTGTGAATGTGACACAGTCATGTACATGTTATCTGTGCTTAACCCCTTCCTGACGCAGCATGTTTTTGCCTTCCTGACAGAGCCCTTTTTTTCAAATCTGACAATGTATCACTTAAGTGGGGATAACTTTTTTTTGCTTTTACTTATCCCAGTGATTTTGAGATTGTTTTCTCGTGACACATTGTACTTCAAGTTAGTGGTAAATTTGGGTCGATACAGTCTGTGTTTTTTTGTGAAAAATACCAAAATGTCGTAAAAAAATGGAAAATTTAGCAATTTTCAAAATGTTAAATTTTCTGCTTGTGAGACAAATAATCATACCACTCAAAATAGTTAATAACTAACATAGACCATATGTCTACTTTATGTTTCCATCATTATTTCAGCCTCCTTTTAATTTTTTTGGACACTAGGAGGCTTAAACTATGAATAGCAAATTCTCAAATTTTCAAGAAAATTTCAAACACTGATTTTTTTTGGGACCAGTTCAGTTCTGATGTGACTTTGAGGGACTTGTATGTGAGACACCCCCATAAATGATGCCATTTCAAAAACTGCACCCCTCACAGTATTCAAAACAGCATTTTGGAAGTTTGTTAACCCTTTAGGTGTTTCACAGGAATTAAAACAAAGTGTAGGTGAAATTTCAAAATTTAATTTTTTTTGCAGATTTGCAATTTTAATACATTTTTCTAAGGAACACAGTAGATTTTACTAGAGAAATGTGACTAAAAATTGATTCCCCCAATTCTTTTGTTTTCATAAATATCCTATATGTGGCCCTAGTGTGCATGTTGACCAAACCACAGGCTTCATAATAGAAGGAGCACCTACTTGATTTTGGAGCCTCCTTTTTATGAGATTATTTTTTAGGCACCATGTAGGTTTCTAGGCACCATAAGATGCTAAAAGTTAGGAACCCCCCCACAAGTGACCCCATTTTGCAAACGACACCCCTCTGGGAATTCATCTAGGGGTATAGTGTACATTTCAAACCCCCAGGGGTTTCACCAATTGTGGTACAACTGGGCTGTGCAAATGAAAAATTACATTTTTTACACAAAAATGCAGTTCTGGCTCAAAATTTTTCATTTTCACAAAGAATGAAGGAGACAAAGCACCCCAAAATCTGTGCCCCAATTTCTCTCGAGTACGGCAATGCCTCACATGTGACCAAAAAATACCATTTGGGTGCATGGCAGGACTCAGAAGGGAAGGAGTGATTTTTGGATTTTGCAGCTCAGATTCTGGTGGAATGTTGGTGGGTGCTATGTCGCATTAGCAAGACCCCCGAAGCACCAATACAGTGGAACCCCCCCACAAGTGACCCCATTTTGCAAACTACACCCCTCAGGGAATTCATCTAGGGGTATAGTGTACATTTCAAACCCCCAGGGGTTTCACCAATTTTGATACAACTGGGCTGTGCAAATGAAAAATTACATTTTTTACAAAAAAATGCAGTTCTGGCTCAAAATTTTTCATTTTCACAAGGAATGAAGGAGACAAAGCACCCCAAAATCTGTGCCCCAATTTCTCCCGAGTACGGCAATGCCTCACATGTGACCAAAAAATACCATTTGGGTGCATAGCAGGACTCAGAAGGGAAGGAGTGATTTTTGGATTTTGCAGCACAGATTCTGGTGGAATGTTGGTGGGTGCTATGTCGCATTAGCAAGACCCCCGAAGCACCAATACAGTGGAACCCCCCCACAAGTGAGCCCATTTTGCAAACTACACCCCTCAGGGAATTCATCTAGGAGTATAGTGTACATTTCAAACCCCCAGGGGTTTCACCAATTTTGATACAACTGGGCTGTGCAAATGAAAAATTACATTTTTTTACACACAAAAATGCAGTTCTGGCTCAAAAATTTTCATTTTCACAAGGAATGAAGGAGACAAAGCACCCCAAAATCTGTGCCCCAATTTCTCCCGAGTACGACAATGCCTCATGTGTGACCAAAAAATGGCAGGACTCAGAAGGGAAGGAGTGATATTTGGATTTTGCAGCACAGATTCTGGTGGAATGTTGGTGGGTGCTATGTCGCATTAGCAAGACCCCCGAAGCACCAATACAGTAGAACCCCCCCACAAGTGACCCCATTTTGCAAACTACACCCCTCAGGGAATTCATCTAGGGGTATAGTGTACATTTCAAACCCCCAGGGGTTTCACCAATTTTGATACAACTGGGCTGTGCAAATGAAAAATTACATTTTTTACACAAAAATGCAGTTCTGGCTCAAAATTTTTCATTTTCACAAGGAATGAAGGAGACAAAGCACCCCAAAATCTGTGCCCCAATTTCTCCCGAGTATGGCAATGCCTCATATGTGACCAAAAAATACCAGTTGGGTGTATGGCAGGACTCAGAAGGGAAGGAGTGATTTTTGGATTTTGCAGCTCAGATTCTGGTGGAATGAATGGTGGGTGCTATGTGGCATTAGCAAGACCCCCGAAGCACGGTGAAATGATGAACCTAATAATCCATAGATGTGTGGTATATTTTAAAACACTCCTTTATACATAGGCCGGGTTTGTCGGGGCAAGTTTCACAGTGGAAAATAGTATCCTTTCTTATTCCCTTTTTATAGCAAACTTTGCACCTTTTTTGTGTCCTGCCCTTTCTTGCAGTGGAGGGGATTTCGTTAGGAAAATGCTGCCCTGGTACAATACGGGGGCCAGTACTAGAAGTACTGGGGCCCTCTGCCTGCTGGTTCCCAAATATTAGGCCCTTTATGACTTCCTCTTGAAAGTGCATAAATGTCCCCCTCTGGCTGGTAGAACGGAATAGCACGTAAGCGTTATACAGTGCCATCTGGATGATATACACGGCCAGCTTCTTGTACCAGATTTTTGTTTTCCGCAGGGGACTGTACGGCTTCAGTACCTGATCTGAAAGATCCACTCCGCCCATGTACTTATTGTAATCTAGGAAACAATTAGGTTTTGAGGTGTGGGTACTGGTACCTCGTACAGGGACGGAGGTGGTACTGTCTCCATGAATTGTTGTCAGTATAAGGACATCCCTCTTGTCCTTATATTTGACCAACAACATATTTTCGGTGCATATTCCCCTGCTTTCACCCCTTCTCAGTACTTGGGCAATGTGCGTTTTTGGGAGGCCTCTTTGGTTCTTGCGCACAGTACCGCAAGCTGCTGTACCTCTTGAACCAAGGGCCTTAAACAGGGGGATGCTGGTGTAAAAGTTATCCACATAGAGGTGATAACCTTTATCCAGGAAGGGGTGCACTAAATCCCAGACAATTTTTCCACTAACACCTACGAGGGAGGGGGGGCATTCTGGCGGTTCAATTCTTGAGTCCTTCCCTTCATATACCCTAAACCTGTGGGTGTACCCTGAGGTGCTTTCACACAGCTTATACATTTTTATGCCATACCTTGCCCTCTTATTGGGAAGGTACTGGCGGAATTTAACCCTTCCTTTAAAATGTATAAGGGACTCGTCGATACAAATAAATTTTTCAGGGATGTACAGCTCTGCAAATTTGGCACTGAAATGATCAATGACCGGCCTGACTTTGAATAACCGGTCAAAGGTGGGATCATCTCTGGGTGGGCACTGTGCATTATCGGTGTAATGTAAAAATTTAAGGATTGTCTTAAAACGAGTCCGAGTCATGGCCATACGGTAAAATGGGGTGCTGTACAGAACATCTGTACTCCAATATTGCCTAATTTCTGGCTTTTTTACTATGCCCATATGTAACACCAGACCCCAAAACGTCATCATCTCTACTGCATCTACAGGGGTCCACCTAGCAAATGATGACGTGGGGTTTTGAGCAATAAACTGCTGGGCATATAAATTACTTTGGTCCACCATTAAATTTATAAAATCATCAGAGAAAAATAATTTGAAAAAGTCAATTTCTCTGAGACCTGTTGAATCAAATTGGATTCCTGGGATGGCCAAAAACTCAGGAACCTGGGGCTTAAAATTGTCTGGTGGTGGGGTCCATACGGGATCAATCATTTGGGGGGGGTCTCAGCTGCTCTACGGGGGCGTCTTTGAGGGGGGCCCTCATCACTAGAGGAGGAAGAGGAGCTTAAGTCGAATCCTTCAAATTCCCCGCTTGCATCACTGGCTGTGTCAGAGTCAGAGGCAAGCATGGCATATGCCTCCTCCGCTGAATACATTCTTCTGGATGACTGGGAAGACATTTGGGATGACATTTGGGATGCCATTTTTATTTTTGTGTTTCTGTAAGTGTAATGTTTCAACACGTGTATAGTGTTGGGGGGGTACAAACTTTATTTCAACACGGGGGGTATGTAGTGTGTAGTGTGTATGTAGTGCAGAAAAAAAAAATACTTTATACAGGAATTTGATCCCAATTAAAAAAAAAAATTTAAGGGGTTAAAAAAAAAAAAAAAAAGGTCCTGCGCCAAAAATTGAGCACAGATGTTGGTCAGTAACGTCCGTCACTGAACAGCGCTCAAAGGCAACAGGACACCCAAAAAAGCAACGTGGGTGTAAAAACAATTTAAAAAAAAAATAAACCACAGCACTCTCCAAAAAAAAAAAACAATTTAAAAAAAACTGCAGAAAAAAAATTATATCAACCCTGTGCCAAAAATGCTGTTCAGTGATGTACGTCACTGATCAGCGGCCACAGGACACCCACAAAAGCAACGTGGGTGTAATAAACCACAGCACTCTCCAAAAAAAAAACAATTTAAAAAAACTGCAGAAAAAAAATGATATCCACCCTGTGCCAAAAATGCTGTTCAGTGATGTACGTCACTGATCAGCGGCCACAGGACACCCACAAAAGCAACGTGGGTGTAATAAACCACAGCACTCTCCAAAAAAAAAAAACAATCTAAAAAAACTGCAGAAAAAAAATGATATCAACCCTGTGCCAAAAATGCTGTTCAGTGATGTACGTCACTGATCAGCGGCCACAGGACACCCACAAAAGCAACGTGGGTGTAAAAACAAAACCCCACTGCACTCTCCAAAAAAAAAAAAAAACTGCAGATCAGTGATGCAGTGATGCAACACTGATTAGCAGTGAGGGGCAGCAGGCACCCAACTGTGGGTGCAACCTGACAGGGTATATATAAAAAAAAAACCCTGGACCCCCAAAAAGTTGCTGATCAGTTAATTTATACTGATCAGCACAAAAGGGGGGGCAGCAGGGGGGGCAGCAGTCAGTTGCACAGGCAGCACAACCTTTGGTGCAACTGACAGGTATATATATAAAAAAAAAAAAACCAAAAAGTTGCTGATCAGCACAGATATACTGATCAGCACAAAAGGGGTGCAGCAGACACAAAATATAGCACTCTCTATCACTCTCTGTCACTCTCTGTCACTATCTGTCACTATCTCTCACGATCTGTGACTCTATGACACTGCAGCAGCAGGACACAGGAAGTCACAAGATCCAGGAAGCATCCAGCTGCTGGCAGCACGCTACCAGCGGTGATCAGGTAAGTATCAGGCAAGGTTCAGGTATGTATATCACGACAGAGTGGCCGGTGACCGCTCTGCATGCAATTCCAGACCGGAATGGCGTCTGCAGCGCAGTCACCGTTAGTTTAAATGACGCGCCTTGGCTGTGATTGGTCCGTCGGTCCGACGGACTAATCACAGCCTTGGGGGCAGGTGGGGTGAGGTGGGGTGAGGTGTGGTCATCACCAGTGACCCCCTCATGCCCCCTCACACCCGGCGGTGATTGACACCTGTGTTACCGAGCGTCTGATTCGCCGGTAACACAGGAAAACGCTGCGACTGGCTGTTCACATTGAACAGCCAATCACAGCGATCGCCGACGGGGGGGGAGGCATCGCCACCCCCCCTGGGCATGCAGGGACATGTCTGCTGTCAGGGACAGCAGACATGTTTAAACTGTCACCGCGTCTATAGACGCGGGGACAGTTTAAAGTCATGACGTATATATACGTCATGTGTCGGGAAGTACATCCCGGCCATGACGTATATATACGTCAAATGTCGGGAAGGGGTTAAGGTACAGTGCTTCCATTAACACTGCAGAATGGTTTCCTGTAGACACCTGTAACACCCTATCTAAGTGTGATTCAGTAGCAGGACAGGTGTGAGAAGCAGCCACCATTTTTACCTTGTCTGGCACTTGTGATTTCAGTATATGGTGCAATATTTAGATTAGCACAGGGTTCCATTAAAATAGAATTGGCCTTGCCTTAGTTTAAATCTGCATCTGCTATTGTGATATGTCATCACCATCAGCATCCTCCGCCTCCTCTTCAACTACCTCCTCAGCACCAGCTACATCAATTTCCTCCTCCTGGTGTACAACATTGACAACTTCAAAATCGGGAACTGGACTGTGGGTGATCCTTCCATTATATGCAAAGGGCATGCTGCAAATGGTGGAAGGAGCCACCTCTTCCCGTACAGTGATGGAAAGTCAGGCTTTGCAACCACCAACACCCTTGGACTCTCCCTGGGGATTTGTGATACTGTGCCTTTTAGAAGGCTGAGTTGTTTGCTGTCTTTTTGTTGACAGCTTAACTCTCTTTACATTTCTGGGGGGGGGGGATGAGGAGGAGGGCTGTGATCGCCGTGTGAAGCTGGACCACATAGGCCAGGCCCTTAGCAGTTCCTTGCCACTCCGTGTGGTAAATGGCATATTGGCAAGCTTACGTTTCTCCTCCAGGGATTTACATTTTTTTTTCTTAAACGTACTCAACTTTGCCTTTTTTTGGATTTCACACGCCCTCGACGATGACATTGGGCATCAGCATTGGCAGAAGACGTTGATGGCATTTCATCATCATGTTCTATGTCTTGACTAGTGGCAGCAGCTTCAGCACTTGGAGGAAGTGGTTCTTTTACTATTGGAGCCTCCATATTTTGGTCCTCCATTATCTTTCTGGAGTACAGCCACACAACAACAGAGACACAGACAAATTTAAAAGGATTATTATTTATGTCAGTAACCCTTATTGTAAAAAAAAGAATGATTTATTATTTTGCAGCACCGATGTGCGGTGTGCACTGTGTACACAGGTGAGGTGAGACTTGTACTACCCTGGCCTGTCCCAGATAACAGTCACAAAGCAGCAGACACAGAAAAATTTAAAAGGATTATTAAGAAGTCAGTAACCCCTTTATTATTGTAAAATAAAAATGATATTTTGCAATTTGCACCGACGTGTGGCCTGCACAGGTGAGGTGAGATTTGTAGTACCCTCTCCCGGCTTACACACACAGCAGTAGACACGGAACATTTTTAAAGGATTATTATTAAGGAATTTGGTGGTACGGAGTGGGACTGGACACTGGAGGACAGGTAAATCAATCTATATGAGGCACATGCACAGACTACAGGGATAAATATATAATATACAGCACAGCACAGACTCTGTCAGTGTACTACCACACTACACTACATTAACACAGACAGATTCAGCAGGTTGTCACTATCAGCAGTGTAGTAGTTAAAACTACTACACCATGCAGGTTGCACAGCGGGGCAGGAGAGTGAGCATGCGGGCGGGAGCCAGGGAAGACAGCCAGATGTGCACACTGTTCAATCTCCTAGACTGGAGTGAACATGGCGCCCGCCCGGCCGTCCTTATATCCATATAGTGACATTGTAGTGACGTTGTCCAGATCTCGTGAGATCCGACAGCAGGAACTCGCGGGCGCACTGGAAAGGGGGGTGTTCGGGGGTGTCCAGATTCCCGGAATCCAGTCGCGCTCATCTCTAGTTTGGACATTCTGGTCTTTACCGTTCTGACAGTAAAGAGGAGAGTTCTTTCTTTCTGGTCATGTATTATTAGTTATACTGTAGGGGTTATTCTGGTTCACTCGAAAAGACACAATTACTCTCTAATGGACAAAACCATATGCACTGCAGGTGGGGCTGATGTAACATTTGCAGAGAAAATTAGATTTTGGTGGTTGGTATACTTCAAACTGATATCTATATTGCAGTGTAAAATAAAGCAGCCAGTATTTACCCTGCACAGAAACAATAGAACACCCAAATCTAACTCTCTCAGCCCCACCTGCAGTGCATATGATTTTGTCCATTAGAGAGTGATTGTGCCTTTCTGAGTGAACTAGAATAGCCCCCTGTATGTCAATTAAAATGAATAAATATATTCTAAAAAATAAATAACTACGTATTGAAAATATTTATAAAAATATTTTTTTAAAGCCCCATACACTTGGGGCCACTGCTGCCTCTGTGCTGAGCTATCGCCCTGAGCGGGACTTTGCCTATAGTTTATAGGCAAAGCCCTGCGATCTAGCAGGAATAGAAGTTCAAGCACTGGCTTTCCCTGCGGGCGATAGTGATGCACAGGACAACGCATCGCCATTGCTGCAGGGCATACACACAGAGCGATCCATGCTCCCTTTTTCTAAGCGATCTGGTCAGACCGCTTAGAAATGGGGCTAAAATCGCCCTGTGTGTATGCCCCTTAAGGGTATTGGCAACAACTGAACTGAAAACTGAAAGGGCATAATTTGCAGTGGCTGGGCTCCTCATTCACATCCCAATGGATCTGCTTCCTGATGCACAAAGTAACGATGTTCAGCACCTTGAGCATGTGCAGGACTTCATACATCCCAACATGACCCTCTCCAGGAGGGACAGAATGCTCCATTTCTAGACTTTCCTCTTAATTAATGATTGCCATCACCTGTTTTAAACAGGTTAATTGAGAAGAAAGGTGTTTCAACACAGGTGATGGCAATCAAACATTAAGAGAATAGTCCAGAAACAGAGCAATGTGTCCCTCCTGGAGAGGGTCATGTTGGGAGGTATGGGACTTCTGGCCCCAGGGAGTCAGTGATCCGATGCCTGTGCTCTAGGATGCAGTTTGCATCACTACTGCCGCAGGAGGCATCTACAGATGGGGCCAGCCCTACAATTGCCGCTGGCGCGCCATCCGCTACGATCTGGTGGTGGCACACCAGTGCCCATGGACACACAAGCATCTCGGATGCACCCCCATTGCCGACAATGGGGCATGCAAGCATTAGATACGCACATGCACCGGAATCCCCAGTGCACCATGGTGATTGGCGCGCAGGGGACAGCCTGAAGGAGGCTGCCCCATTTGTACATGCATGCGGGTGCCGGACGGGGTCCCGACAGTCGGGATCCCGACAGTCATTAACCCGACGTCGGGATCCCGACTGTTAAAACACAGACGGCCGGGTTCCCGACGGCCGGCAGCTATTTTCCCTCGTGGGGGTCCACGACCCCCATAGAGGGAGAATAGAATAGTGCCTGTCTGAGGCCAGGCAGTCGGGATCCCGACATCGGGATAATGACTGTCGGGATCCCGACTGTCGGTGAGTCATACCACACCCCATGCATGCTGCATTGCCATGCAAAGCAATCACTGGAACAACTATAACTACTCCGCCCACATCTGAATGAGCCCCTTTATCCGTGACAATAGTGGATGCACGGCACTGCAGCCATCAATACTGTATTTATAGCAACGGGGGTTATACTTACATTAAAAAAGTGAGAAACAAATTTTAACATTACACTTTTCCCCAAAAAACGATTACTCCATATAAAATACACCTTTATTCAACTTTGAACTCAAAATATTGAACTAATTTTTTAACTATTTTAATCGTAACAAAATCTTTTTAAAATGTGAGAATAATGTCAACAAAGAGAATTATGATCCACATTATTATTACCTGATTATTCCCTCCAGTAGGATTACAGACTGTGCTGAATAGCAGTCTCATAATTTTAAAGTAGAAAATGTACGTCCTGTCCTTTGCTGTGTCCAGAAGAGACAGAATGCTGTATGCTTCTAGTATAGATTGTCTATGATTCTTTTGGGCACCCAGCTCCAAACTACAGTATCTCATTAATAAACCTGAATGTGCAGGGCCACTGTATCCATGGAAGAAGAGGTCTGCATTTTCATCCTGTTTTAATGAGTTCTCCACCCTAAGGGCAAACTATTCAATTCAAATGCAACAGTGTGTTGCTGGATAGCAGCAATAAGTATTTCTGGCAGTTAGGTGTATCCTACAATAAATACAGTATGTCAATCACTATGCTGGCTCCTGTTTAACCCCAATAAAATGGAAATAGCACTTTGCACATGATAATAACTAAAAATACCAGTTGCAGTAGACAACCCCCTCCCCCCCACCCCCTGGTAAAATCCGCCACTGTGGTCAGCCTTAGTGAGACTGCCCTGGCTTCACTGTGACTGGCAAGTCCAACCTGCCAGTTGCCTGCAGTAAGGCATTTCCATTGGGAGGTGTTCACTCCTCAGGGACTGCCAGTCCAGGCTGTTATAGGTAGAGAGCTGGCTTCCTGTAGGAAGCCACTCCCTGCCTTGCTGTGCAGCCCTACTTGGTTTCTCTGAGTATGCGCAAACACAGTACCAATGCCTACACTGCAGTACCGGCACCTGTCATCTGCATTGTACAGGTGCGGGGACCATGAATGGGACTGGGAGCAGCAGTGGCAGCAGGTGTAGGCAGCATGGCCAGCGGCAGCCCTCCTCCTTCAATGAGGTAGGAGCCATCAATGAAAACCACTATAGCCGATGTATCCAGGGTTGGAGGTGAGTAGGGCACTCTCGATCAGTGTAAGCCACTAGTGGTGGCTTACAATGATTATTTGCCCCAAAAACTCATTTCAAAATAGCTGTGTATATTATATATTGTTTTTCATTTATTTTTTTGTTATTGGTTATTTTACAAAATCATTCACAGCAAAAGAAAAAATAGGTCTACACAGATATTTATAATTTATTGCTATTTTGGCAAAGCGTGAATAAAGTGAAAATTAAAACAGTTTTTTTTAGTATCCAAGGCAGCTTGAAGACGGAATGCTGAGCTGTTAGTTATTTTACAATGACAGGAATAAAGATTCCTATGTGTGCATTATTTCAGGAACATGAAGCAATAAAACAGTCTGAAGTATCAAATTTATGTTGTCAAATATTATTGTCAGGGGTATTCCATCGAAAGCTGTTTTATTTTAGATCAGACTGACTAGAAAATATATAATGTCAAAAATCTAAAGATTGCTTTGCAAGGGCATTTAGTCATGAGTTCGGGGGGTAACAGTCACATGCGGTGTTGGCTGTGTACAGAGGGGCACTGGCATTTTCAGGGAGGATGTGTGACGTCAGCTCCAGTTTGAAAATCATTCAATTCTGAGTTAGTTGTGAATAGGCTTGCTGAAAAGCAATCGATTCGCAGACTTGAAGGGGCTGGATTTCACTCTGGTGGCGGCGACCTGATCAAAGACTTCTGCAATTTCGCACAGCAGCAATCAGGTCTGTATAAGGCCCTATAACAGGGAGAACAGCATCCAAACAACCCTCATGCAAATGATGCAACCAGCATGTAAGGAACTGTTTCTGAAGAAAAAGTGTAGGCCCCAAATATGGAAAATCAACATTGCATAGTGCTGCGGCTAATCCACACTCTTGTCGTTTTTGTTCCAGGGTAAAGTGTAAAAAATAGAACAGTGGCAGCACCGGGTTTGGTTATACTCAGAGCGGGCAATAGTAGGAGTGTGGCCTCAGATAAAGGGCCACAGCCTTGTCAGAGTCCCCTCCTGCTGTCAAGGAGGGGTGTGGCCTAGCAGGAACTCCCTCCCTTCTGATTACATCAACCTGGTGACAGTTGTTGTCCATTTTCAGATTTGGGAAACAAATAACTTAATTACAAATTACATTTGCTCCTATCCAGTACCAGGTTTTTATTCCATCCAACCAACTACCGGTAGTTGGATGGTTGGAGGGAAGTTGGTCTGATGTGTGACCAGCATAAGGATGTCTATTTTAATTACTTATTTTGCTAGTTTTTCATATTGGTAAAATAAAGTTTACAGAAATGTCCTCAATAAAACAGTTAAAAAAAAAAAAAAGTTAAAAAAAGTTCTTAAAATGAATTGCTTGATGAAATTTGATAGGATGAGAGATTCAGAAAGTGAGAGATTTGGTAAGAAATCTCCAGTTTTTGTTAAAGTGGCAATCATTTACACTGCAAAACCAGGTGGATGAACTGCCATTGAAATACTGCCAAGCATCAAAGGCCAGGACTCACTGGTGTGGTTATGAATTTTGGGCTGTGATTGAGCCCCAAAACTGGAGCTGCCCTGTGCAGGACCCCAAACTTTTGTATGTAATTTTAGCAGATTCTCAGCCAAGCTGATTATTTCAGCTGATTATTTAGGTCAACAATGTCTAGGTTGGAAGTCAATAAGTCAACACAAAAAAATCCACATGCACATGGTTGACTTTAACTAAAGTTTGAAATGCAAGGTGAACATTTTTTTTTACTTTTTCATACTATTTCAGGGAGGCCCAAAGCAGCGAGTCGGTAGGGTACGTGTTACACATACTCATGTTTCGGCAATTACACCAAAAAAGTCAAAAACTCATGTTGACATATTCATGTGATGACCTTTTCCATGCCGACCTGATGACAATGATGGCATTGTGCATGTTGACCTTTTGGTGTTGACCTACTGACTGTTGACCTAGACACTGTCTACTCTATGATCAAAACCCCATGAGGACCGAGTTTGAAAGGTTATTGTAGAGCAGATCACCGGTTTCTAGATTGACCATGTTACGGTTGACCACATTTAGTCAAACCCGTCTAGTTAGATGCCTAAAGATAGTCGACTGCGTCTAGATCTACAGTAACGAAAGTTAGACGCAAGCATTAGGTGAATGGGAGCGTGATCGACAGTCACAATGTTGATTTTTTTCAAGTTTATTTGGTGGCTATGTCGATATAGGTCAACATGGACACCAAATAAGTGTACAGTGTCCCCTCACATGGCTTGCTATACTCATCATGCTTCACTATTATAATTTAACTAAAAATGGGAAAAAGTAATGTCGACCTTGTGTGTGTCGATCACGTTTCCGACAACCTAACGCTTTTGTCTATAACTATTGTTAATGTCAATTTAGATGCTGTCGACTATCTTTAGGCATAACATGGTCGATCTAGACAACGTCAATCCATCAATCGGATACAATTTGAAAACCTATTACCTAGAATATAAATTATACATTGTCTAGGAATAGACTCATTTCATGTGGTCCAGATCCAATCATTCAGTGTATAAGGAATATATGAGGAATATATACTGTATGAACAAGTTGTGCTAGCTCATTTTTACTAATGTTTCCCACCAACACACGCTAGTGGATGGTAGGGCATGAAATACCACCTGTCGGCACATGTCGGCTCAAAAAAAAATGTGAAAAACCCCATGTCGACCTTTTGACTGTCGAACTTCCCCATGTCGACCTAATGCTTGTATCCACCTAACCTCCGGCCCGTATACTGCCCGCGGGCCGGAGGTTCCACATCACTGAGGTTGCACATCCCTCTGTGATGCACTCAACACTCAGGAATGTTTCAATAAGAATGCCATAACCCTGCATGAGACTTATAAAGTAATTATGTTATTAAGGTACTGTATGAGGATTTCCCTTGTTTCCCTTTGGTGATGTGGGAGAAATTCAAAGAAAAGCAAAACCTCCATTCAGCCCTAGGACTGAGGACCTGATTTACTGTATGTCTGTGAGTAAAGCAAAAAAGCAATAAACTGGGCAAAACTATGATGTACAGTACAGCAGGTGCGGAGAGATTTATATTCAAGTGAGCTGTGTCCAAACTGAAACTGAAATTACATTGTAAAAATAAAGCTGCCTAACATCTGTGGGCTAAGAAAAAATGTAACCCACCCAAATATAAATCTCTCTGCACGTGTTACATCTGCCCCATGTGTAATGCAACACGGTTTGCCCAACTGCTTTTTTTTTGGCTTCATTAAAAAAAAATGTGCTTTACCTACAAACATGGCTCAGGCACTAAGGGCCAGATTTGACCTGCTCGCTAGGCTTCTAACAGATTAACGCATACTTGCCTACCTACCCTCCCAGAATGGCCAGGAGGGTCACGCAATTCGGGTCCCACTCCCGGCCCCCCCGGGAAGGTGGGTAAGTCTCCCACATTACGCCACAGCCCCATGGTCCACCTTTCCCGTGGTATAAAACTCAGATTTTCGCGGGGAGGGGGCGTGGCTAAAAGGACGCAAATTGCGTCATTTTGCATCATTTTAGCCCCTCCCCCATCCGTGGACCCGCAAATTAATGTGGCTGTCTGTCATGGGGGCGGGGCTTGGTGACGTCAGTCTTGCTCCACCCCCAAAAACGAAGCCACGTCCCGCCCCCCTTTCACTCCTCTCCGGGCTTCTCCTGGAGAGGAGTATTAAAAAGTCAGCATGTATGGATTAACGGCTGCCGAATAAACACAAACACACACCCCCGCCGCATGAATCGATGTGCAGGGATGCGAACAGATATGTTCGTGTACACATCTGTTCGCATACAGCTACACAGAGGGGAAATCATGTGATGGTTACTTAACCATTGACTGATTTCTTCTCTTCTGCCTGGTGCTCGCAGCCCCTGCATGACTCAGGAGTCACTCGGCAGCTGCACAGTTCGACACGAATTCTGAGTGGGCACCAACGTCATCTGTCTGCCCCAGCCAGGTAGGGGAATGCCTGCATTTGCTGGTGCCCAGCCAGCATTCCTATAGGTGCGCCCAATTTTGTGGGCAGGCCCATGAAACGCGGGGGGTCCACCCAGTAACGCCCCCCTGTTTCTAACTCAGGCTGCAAGTGCCTCTGCAATGAGAAACTTAGTGGTATACGTTCGCAAACGCAGCTTGCACATGTGCATTGGCGACAATGAGCGTGCGCAGACCCAAAAGGTAGTCGGAGGGGTCGAATTCAAAACTGTGTGAACAGGTCTGAATCAGCCTCTATGTACAGTATTGTTCTAATTGTAACTAAACTAAATTGTGCAAGTGTATATTTATTTTAGCAAGTGAATAAATATGATGTTATTGAGTATTTGTTGGTGGATACTATGGATTTCATTGTGCATTGCGTTCTGAATACAATACATCCCCCCACTAGCGTTTACTAATGCTTTATGCATGTAGAATGCAATCATAAATGCAAAGGACAGCTTTTCCTTTGTAGCCTGGGAGTCTATCTGTGCATGGGGGACACTGGGAAGGATCCTGCTGGACCCGTCTCGGAGAATAATGCAGATGGAAATCTATAAGAGAACACTGCAGAAAGAAGTCCATAGGCTTCAAGGGGAAACACCAAATTCTCTATTATCTGTTCTCAAAAGGAAAAAGCCCTGGGAGTCTGGAATGGTTTTGAAGAGGTTATTAATAGTGTTTGTGTGTCTACTCAGAGCTGATTACAGAAAGATTAGTAGAAACCATAAAAAATGTGGTCTTCATACTGTAATTTCTAACAAGGTCAGAATGAGAAATAGACCTGAGTCTATGATGGAGTTCCTGTGTCATTGTTTAAGATAATGTGGTAACCTTGGCCCTTATTCTGATTGACGCGGACTTTACCGCATACTTTCGGATCGCGTGTTTTCGGCGTCTGCGCATGCGTGGAGAACGCAACGCGCATGTGCCACGCCTTGACTCCGTACCAGTTCGGCCAAATCCCGTCCAAAACTGTTCCCCGCAATCAGTCGGGAAATATGGGCGTATTATGGGCGTCATGCGGAATGACACATGGGCGTAGTTTCAAAGTGGGCAAAACGGGGCGGAAACATGGGCGGATACGGGGGAGTACACTTATGTTGGGGGGCGTACATTCGGATAGCACTCCGAATGCACGCGATCAAAAAGGGCAGAAATGTGCGGTGTCCACAAGTGTACTATTGCTTAGCGGACACCACTCGTTCATGCGGTAGGCGAACGTACGCCTAATGACTACAAGCATTAACACCTGAACCCAATAGAATCGACTCCTTTACGCATTACTCACTAATAGGACGCTTGTCAGTGCTTTAATTGAAACCATTGCACTTCAATTGCTGTAAGGGTTAATGTGTGCAATGCATGTGTTAGGCATGCTTGTAAGGATATATTGGCATCTAATTGATTCCAATTCCAAATAAGAAGTTTTTTATGAGGATAGGTAATTGAATAAGTGGGTCATGTGATGTATTGCAGAAGATACATAATAGTGGGTTGTTTGGCGTAAATACTCCGCTTACGTGCGGTAGCACCGCTTGGCTCCCGTTCGGATGCGGTATTCCCGAGCATACTCTGTAATACTCTGTAATACCGTGCAGAATCTGAGTGTTTCTCCCGCACACGCATGGTTTGTATGTCGTCCGTAAACACGCCCTGTTCTTAAAGAGTGAGTCCGTCCGAATGCGGAGGACCCGTGGGCGTTTCTACGGACGATGGCCGCACGCGGCAGAACACCGTGGCGTGCGGACCGCACCGTAAGAATGCGGGAATATCCGCACAGATCAGAATAAGGGCCAATGTGACCTTTGTGATAAAGATCTGAAATAGCCAATAAAGTAAGTTCTGTCCAACAGCCAGCGAACCCCAAAGTTAGTGAAATGCAATGGTGAAAATGGCTGAATTAGAATTTAAGTATGACATATATGTTAGGAACAGTTCTATGTCCCAAGAATGACATTATTTCTGGAAAGATAGATCTAGAGATCGGTATTTCTTCTAGGAGAGGAAGGTAAAATTTGTAATCTGGGGCTATTGGCTATTAAGGGTAAGCCCTGACATATGATAATAAAGTGTCATACACTAAAGTTGCCCACACACTAGAAAGATGCGATCTTAAAATGTGCGCATAAATTTTCCTTGAAATCTTTTGTCCGTCCTGGACAAAAGATTTCAGGTAAGCGCACGTCTTCACCAAAGATTTATCTTAAGAACCGATGTGCGTTCCTATGGATCTTTTGCTAAATCTTCAGAACTTTCATGCAGCATGTAAGATTAGAAGATTTAGCAAAAGATCAGCGGGAGCGCGCATCCGATCGAGATTGGCTGATACGCGGTAAAAATCATCCAAAAATAGGAAATTGGCCGATTGGCAATAAAATTGTTCTGGTGTGTGGGCACCTTAAGCCTTGTTCATTCTAGTATGGAAGAAAGTTAATTTCAGCCTACATGTACCGACAGGCGGTATTTCAGGACCTACCATCCACTATGGCAAAAAAGTTGTCCTCCTTGGTTGATAATGAGAAAGTGAGAAATTAGAAAGATAAAGAGCCTGCTAGTTTCTTCACTTCTCCTTGCTGCCTTGTGTTCAGAGGCAGATATCTAGCTCTTGGCCAGGATGGCACTTACCATAGGCTCCGTTCAAGGGGGAAGTGCTGCCCAGCCAGAGGATAGTGAACCTGCTAGCACATACTGTCCACTGAGGAGAGCAACATTAACAATATGCTAAGACCACCACCATCCCCTAGGGATGGATATCAGAAACCCACAAGCAATTGATGGCTCAGCATCCGCCATCAAATCTTTTGATGTGATGGTCACTAAAAATCGCATTGAAATAATTTGATGTAAAAAAAAATGCATATGATTTGCACATGCATAATAAAGCCCTTCAAAAACATCTTTAGCATGGTCACGCATAGGCAGAAGCACTGCAGCGTGGCTGGCTGGGGAGGTGGAACCATCGTACCACCATTGAATATTTACCATTTTCTGGTGGCAAGCATCGAAATGCCACCATCAAATGGTAAAATACTACCATCGAATCTAAAAGATTGATGGAAGTAAAACATTGCAATATGATGTCCATCCCTACCGTCCCCTTCCGCCATCACCCCAGGAATTAACAGCATACAGCACAGAGAAGAGACGGACACCACTGAGCCTCTGCTGCCGCAATAATATGAGAAGAGATACAGCTAATGACATCTGGGTCCAGCACACCAAGGCAGGAGGAGGAACCATCTATACATGCACAGACCGCAGCAAGCAACACAAGGGAGAAAGAGAGATGTCTGGGACCAAGCCACAGCCCTCACCGAGCACAAAGGGCCTTATTCTAGTTCACTCTTTCTGACAAAATCCTTCTTTGATGGACAAAACCATGTGCACTGCAGGTGGAGCAGATGTAACATGTGCAGAGAGAATTAGATTTGTGTGAGTTTTTTTGTTTCTGTGCAGGGTAAATACTGACTGCTTTATTTTTACACTGCAATATAGATCTCACTTTGAAGTAAAACCCCACCCAAATCTAATTCTCTCTGCACAAGTTAATCTGCCCCACCTGCAGTGCACATGATTTTGTCCATCTAAGAAGGAATATGTCAGAAAGAGTGAACCAGAATAACCCCCAATGTAAGAATGAACTTGGTTTCAACTTTAATCAGGATACCCAGATGAATGATATGTTATGAGACCTTTGTACTCTCACTTCTTGGTAATACTTGACTGTAGGCAACCTGAAGGAGGGAGTACCGACATGGGGAGGGTAAATATACTTATATTCCCCCCTGCCCACTAACTGTAGCCCTCCCTCCCATAGCTTAACTCTTACCCTTCTACCCCCCCCCCATGCAGCCATATCCTAACCCTCCCCACCAATGCCCATCCCTAAAGTCTGGGCAACGTCACCTTAACCTACACCCCCCCCTTACCTACAGCCTTAGCCCCCTTCTAAGTGCTTATAACCCCCTTCACCATTCTAACCCTTAGCCAAGTGGTACACTTACAGTTGGCATCCAAGTTGTTGAGATTCCGGTATAGCGTTGGTAAAGTGAATGCCGGAATCCCGTCCCATCCAGTTGCAGACACACTACCTTTTCTGGGAGTGCCAGAAAAAATGCAAGCATGCCCAGGCGTTTCCAGGGAGGGTGTGTGATGTCAGCTACGGTCTCCATCACCCTGATTCTGCCACCGAGTTGTGGAAGTGCTAGAGTAACGCATACTTGCATAGAAGGGAAAAATTATTTGATGGTGAGCGAGTTGCGTATGGATTTGCAGAGGACATGCAATCAGCAATCCATTCATGCCTACCCTCCCGTGGCACTTAGCTACACCACTGCCTGTACACACGGGGCGATTTAAGCCAATATCTCTGGCTAAATGGTTGCTTAGCGACCATATCGCCAGTGTGTTTTTTGTGTTATGGGAGATAAAGCTCTAGGAGCGCGCTCCCGCAGTTAGCCCTTCATGGTCGCTGGTCGCAGGAGCATGCTACTGTTCTCCAGCGACCAGTGATTTCAAGTCAAAAGGTAGAGACAGAATGAGACAGAAACGCTTGCAATTTCCAGCCAAAATCACTGGTCTCTGATAAAAACAGTACACTGAGCAACATATAGCTGAGCAATATTAAACCAAAATTGCTCTGCAACCATATTGCACTGTGTGTACACACCCAAAAGTAGGTAAGCCTGGAGTAGGTAGTATGGAACCCTTATCTTGAATGCAGAGCTGGTCTGTCAGAATTACATGTGCTCTTTTCACAGTATTTCACAGTTCTCCTACTGCGAGTTAATGAGAAATCCATCTCGGGAGAGAGCACAGCACATGCTCTGCTCATTGCTCTTTCACAGTAAAGTATAGTTGCTGGTGAACCCTATTTATTTTTGCTTAGTTCAGAAGTCATGATGTTATAAAAATTGAAAGTCATTGCTGCACCTGGTGATGTTTCTTTCAAGGAAACAGAAAGTTTGGACTGTACAGTATGTAGACTGTAATTGCTGCGGGTGAGGAGACTGAGAACTCCCTAGTATGCTGCCTAATATCCAAGCTATGTCCTCCAGGGTAATGGGCAGAGGCAGGGGCATAACCATAACTTTGTGGGCCCCATAGCAACATATTAATGGGGCCCCTGCTTATTAATGTTATTGACCTGATCTTATATAGTGCAGCAAATTTCATTGTGTGTTACAGTTTATGCCCCATAATAGTGCCTTTGTTCACTTTCTGAACCATAGTAGTACCATAGCTTATATTATATCCTTTTATTCCACAGAGGCATCGCTAGGGTTGGTGTCACCCAGTGTGTCACCCTGCCCCCACCTCCATGGACCTCCTTCCCTATAACACCACATGGAATCCTCAGTAATGTTTTTCTACTAGGCTTACTTGTAAATGATAGTTCCTGTATATTACTGAATGTAATGTCAATAGCAGTGATATACTGTAAACATTACAAAATTAACATTATGGGTGAAATGTAATAGGGTGTAATTTTTTAGACAGCCAAAAAAAATCGCACCATATAGCACTTCACATTTGAGATTGTCGTCTGAATTTATAAATGTGATAAAGTGCAATTTTTTTAGACAAAGTCAGAAGTCGCATGGGATTTCTGGTGATTTTTTTACTAGCAAAAATGTGTGGTTTTTTGTAGACAAGTGTGGGTTTTCACTAACGAAAATGTGCAGTGTTTTTAGACAAGTGTGTGTGTTTTTTTGTAACAGGAGTGTGCAGATTTGTGTAATTTTTGTTTTAAATGGCATGGGTCCCCCCCCCCCCCCCCCCGGGCTCATTGAGTCAGTTCTGGTTCCCCAAATATGGGGGAAAAGTAGTGGGGTTCCCTTGTATTTACAAAACTAGCACAGGGCTTTTGGACCGGTCCTGGTTCCAAAAATATGGAGACAAAAAAACTGGGGACACATTTTAGACTTTTTATATGGCCGAACCATGCGCGCCCTGGCTGGCCAGCCATGAACGGGGGACCTGAGGGAGTGGGGACCCCCCCAATAAATGCCCCCCCCCCCCCCCCCCCGCCCAGACTTCACCCTTCCAGGCATAGGTGCCGATTCTGTGGGTGCTCAATGGCCAGAGCACCCACAGAAAACTATGAGCACCCACTGGCCTGCAACCTCCTAAGTCCCACTGCCAGGGCTCATCCACCTGCAGATTCGTGTCGGCTGCACCCACACCACCGAACCGGCGAGCAACAACCAACAGGCAGAGTGCAGCATGCATGCTGCCCAGTGGCATAACTACAAATTTTGCTCCCCCCTGCCAAAAAGCTTGTGGCGCCCCCCCTTCCAGGCTCCTCTCCAGCATTTTTCCTCAGCATGTGATGTGATGACGTCAAACGCATGACAGAGAGGCAGAAGCAGGAGAGAGAAAGAGAGACCAGCATACACTGCTGCTTCCCTTGGCTCCGACGCATCCCAGGCCGCCCTAGCACACTCCTCCGCCTGCCCATCCCGTACACAGTAGCCAATAGCCGGCTCTGTGTACAGCCAATTAAATCAATGGAGGAATTTGACATCTCTGCCATGGCCCCACCCGCGCTGTGGCTGACTCGCCTCCAGTGCTCAGTCAGTGGGCAGCGGCAGGCAGCAGCATGTCAGTGCGTCGAGCGGGTGCCGGCGCCCACACAGACCCTGCTGCTGCTTGCTCCCCCAAGCGGCTGCTGGGGCTGCCTTACAGTAGTTACGCCACTGATACTGCCCAATGTGTGCTCTCCCCATACACACACCGCCCTCTCTGTGCAGCATGTGTGCCCACAGTGGGAGGCAAGCACACCACCATGTACCGTGTATACAGTGTGCAGCACTAGCACTGCACACCATGACACAGGACCGCCCAGGCCAGCACACTGCAGGGCCACACCCCCTCCCCAAATGACATGCCCCCTCATGAGGCCACACCTCCCTGAGCACCCTCCAGCAAAAACACAAATCGGCACCCCTGCTTCCAGGGCTGAAGCCTGAGGCTGTCCATGGCACCCCTGGGCGGTGGGTGCTGAGCAGATGCTTTAGTGTATAAAAAAAAAGTGTAAAAATGCATTGGTTGTCACAGTCGAACTACAAGTCCCAGCAGGCCTTCCCCCCATGCCGGTGTCGGCATAGGTCAACATGAACACCATATACTGTAAGTGTACCGCGTCCCCTCGCATGGCTCGCTGTGTTCGCCATGCTTCGTGCACGGTGACTATTATAATGTAACTCTATGCCCACTTGAATGGTAAAGTTCAAACAAGCTTTAGACTTGAATGGGTGATGGTGAGTGCATGCACCTGCCTCCCATTCACTTCAACAGGACCATGCTGTGATGTGAACACTCGTGGCATGCCTCCGGAATTCACATCGTGATCCAGCAAAGCATCGTGATAAAGCACATTGCTATAAGCAGCATAGCTATAGCAGCAGGCCCAGCAATAGGGCGTCCAATGGGCCCCAACAATCTGAGTGCACCTACTCCGTGGCTATGTCAGCCAGGTGCAGGCTGTAAAAGGAGTGTGATGGGGGAAGAGGGATAAAGAGGGATGTTTGTGTGTGTGTGGGGGGGGGGGGGCACAATACCATGAGCATTATTATGCGTAGGTGGCACAATACCATAAGCATTATTATGCGTAGGTGGCACAATACCATGGAAATTATTATGTATAGGTGGCACAATACCATGGGCAATTATTATGCGCAAGGAGCACAATACCATGGCATTATTATGTTTAAGCAGCACAATACTGTGGACACTATTATGTGTAAAGGGCACAACACTGTGGGCATTATTATGTGCAAGTGGCACAATACTGTGAGCATTATGTGTAAGGGGCACAATATTTGACAATACATTTATTGCTGCATTCAGAAGAGGGTTGTTGGGTTTAGGATTGGGGGGCCCCAGAAATGTCAGTGTACAGGGCCCTAAGATTGTTGTTGCCGGCCCTGTGTAGCAGGATACATCTGTATACCACACATTAGTAGTATCAGTTACACCCCTGGTATGTGCACCTACTTTGCTTTGATTCTCTAAAGCACTGGCCCGCCTGGTTCTCTAAATCAACTTCCCCTGGTTCTGTCCAGCTGATTCCTCCATGATCCTGTGCATTATCTTACCCCTGGTTCCATCCAGCACCTCTCCCAGTGGTTCTCTCCAGCACGTACCGTACCTTCCTCCTTGGATTTTTCCAGCACCTTCCCCCCCTAATACTCTCAGGTACCTGCTTGCTGGTTCTGCCAAGCATCTTCCCTCATGGTACTATCCAGCTCCTTTATCCCTGGCTATGTCCAACACCTTCCGCCCTGTCCTGTCCAGCTTCTTCCCCCATGTTCTTATTTCTTTTTAATTTACATTAAGTAAAATCCTGAGTCCTATCTGACATAACCATCATCTATACAATGTGGCTGCGAGCCCCTTCCCTGTTTACAACATTATCTTTGAGTGCAACAAAGTGATTTGTGTTTCAAATTCCCCTTTTCAACTAGCTTCATGCTAAACTAGTGGCTATGGTATACTGTGCTGTGAGCAATGATATATTGCTATAATTACTGCATACATTGAAACTCAATATATTGCTTAATTCTTTGGTGTTGCACACAGTAATGTTTCACTGAACAAATTGTAAAATTGATGGAAATCAGATGAAAAGTTATTACATTTTAGATATATCATTATTTTTCTTTCTATGGTTGCTTTTAGCCCTGCAGGAGAAATGTTGAAATTCAGAATACAGTTCTATTAACCATTACGTTAAAGGGGGCAGGGAATGAAATATCCCTTTAATTTGAGGTGTAATGTAATACAGGTCGAGTATCCCGTATCCGAATATCCGTTATCCGAATTATTCCGAAATACGGACATTCCAGAAAGTGAAATTTTTATTTTTTTTTGCTAAAAACTCACTGGGGACATTTGCAACAGCATCACTGGGGACATGATGTGTAACTGGCACTATATATGTGCAAGACAATGATTGCTTGGCATTCAAATTCAGTGCTGAGATAGTACACACATTTTGTTTCACGTTTTGAAACCTTGTTTTTTAAACAATTAAAATATATTTGTGTGTATTTTATGTGGTAATAAAATATATTTGTGTGTATATTATGTGTTTATACAGCATAAATGCAAGATACTTCAAAATACATCATTGAAATATTAAAATATTCCGAAATACGGAATAATCCGTTATCCAAAATTCTCCTGGTCCCGAGCATTTTGGATACGGGATACTCAACCTGTAGTAGTAAAGTATCATTTGGGGGTCTGTTTTCCTAAAAATTCTTATACCTTTTTGCATTGACCATTATGAAAAAAGTGGCATTGATAATTGATACAATGTAATGAATTGATACAAATAGTATAGTAATACAGTCTCTGTATCTAATGATTTGTTACATTTTTTTTTTATGAAAACTGCTTTTATAATCAACTGCATTTGGGACCAGTGGCAGCTCCAACCTCTAGATTTGTGGAGGGATGCCATTGCATGGCCTTTTCCAGATGCTATAGTGTGGATGAGCATCATCTACACCACAGGTTCTCAAAGTCGGTCCTCAGGACCCCACACAGTGCATGCATTCAAGGTCTCCTCACAGAGTCCAGTAAAATAATTAGCTCCTCCTGTGGATCTTTTCAAATGTGTCAGTCAGTAATGAGTGCACCTGTTGGGTAACCTGGAAAATGTGAACTGTGTGGGGTCCTGAGGACCGAGTTTGAGAACCACTGATCTACACTATAGCATCTTCTATGGACTGCACAATCTGCAGTCCCAAGAAACACTGTGGGGTTTATATCAGGGTTGCCTACCTGACCCTCTCCTTCAGGGAGAAAATGCTCTGTTCCTGGACTTCCCTGGTAATGTATGATTTCCATCACCTGTGGGGAGCTAGGTAACTGATAAGAAAGGTGTGTCACCACAGGTGATGGCAATCATACATTACCAGGGAAGTCCAGGAACAGAGCATTTTCTCCCTGAAGGAGAGGGTCAGGAAGCAACCCTGGTTTATTTACTAAGACAGGAGTTCTATTATAGATGGGATGTTGCTATCGGCATCCAATCAGATTTTATATATTATCTTCCAGGAGGCGCTAAATAAATAAGAAGTGAATTCTGATTGGTTGCTATGGGCAACATCCCATTTTCAAAAGAAGCCACTACTTGTACGGTCTTCCTTAGGAGCCATTCTATCTGTTTTTCGGCTGGAGGGACCGGGACCCAGGGGCGAAGGGAGGGCGGAGCCGGTGGAGCACGAGCTCCAGGCACCGGAGTCGTGCAGCCCACACCCCAGCCTGCTCCCTGAGTCCCTACTCTGGCCTACCCGCCGCCTGTTAAAATGAGACAGCGCTCAGCGCACTGAGCTCAAAGCAGCTGGAAGAGCAGAGAGTAACTTCCCGTCGGTAACCCCCACTCTCCCCCCCCATCCAGGCCGCACTACCAGTCCCGACTCCCTTCTTCTTCCTACAGTGCCCCGGGTCCGGCGTGTATATGCATGTAGGGGAGGCACTGCACTCTCAGGCAATAATCCACATCAAAGCTGGTGTTTCAATGCTTTATTAGCATTGTCTTCAGCATTGAAACATTGCTTTAACACCAGCTTTGATCCCAGCGTGTCTCCCCTACATGCTGGTATTGTTCTCAGCAAGGGCACCCAGCACAGCAAACCAGTGTTGGTGCAGTGGTTTGATGCCGGTGTTTTTGGACTTGTATCTATATATATATATATATATATATATTTATGTATATAAAAACCTTATTGAAAATTGCAGCGGACAGGGCAGCTGCAGCTAAGCTGGGCAGAGCAGGGAGCGGGCAGGGGAGGGCACAGTGAGCGGGCGGGGGTTGCACGCTTTAGTCCCCCTTGGCAACAAGCTTTTTAGTCCCCCTTGTCAACGAGCAATTTCAATCCCCGTTGGCAACGAGCAATTTCAGTCCCCCTTGGCATCGAGCATGAAGCCCTTTGGCAATGAGCATGTAGGTAAGTGGCACTTATGTGTCAAATGTGTAATGGGCATTAAGGTTTGTTACATTACAGTAGTAGGTAATGGGCATCATGTGTGGCCTTATGTGTAATTGGCATTACGTCATGTGGCTTTATGTGTAATGGGTATTCCAAAGTTCGCAAAAATGTGCATTACGGTGTGTGGTATAATGTTAGGCTGCGCCCCCTTTTTGCCGCGCAAGAGCCCCACCTACTACAAATCGCGCTGGGGGTGGGGCGCGAAACATGCCATTGCTCCCGGCACCGTGGCACCGAGCTACACCACTGCCGGGACCATTTCCATTCCTACTCTGCCTCCTACTAAGTAGGGAATGCTTCTTCACCGGGGCTCACTGGGATGGTGCGTGGTGGCGAATTGTACTGTGGGGGCTGCAGAATAAACTAGAGGATAAATAAAATAGGCTATGGGCAATTGGCATCAGCACGTTACTGTTAAGTCTAGACAATGTTTTAAAGAGGCAGTCATATAAAAGGCTATTCCACTTACCCTTGGGATCAGGTAAAAAGGTCGACAGGGTGCAATGGTCGACATTAAAAAGGTCGATAGGGTCAAAAGATTGACAGTCAAAAGGTCGACAGGGTTTAAAGGTTAACAGACAATAGGTTGACAGGGTCAATAGGTCTATAGTGAAAAGGTTGACATGGTCAAAAGGTCGACATGAAAAAGGTCGACATGCGTTTTCAGGGTTTTTTGTGTCTATGTCGACATAGGTCGACATGGACACTGTCTAATTGTACCACATCTCCTCTCGCTTGGCACACCATTTTATTCTCCCACCACGCCCTAGCATGGCATGAAATACCACCTGTCGGCACATATCGGCTCAAAATTTTGCAAAAAAAAATGCAGTTCGACTTTTCCCCTGTCAACCTTTCCCATGTTAATCTTTTGACCCCGTTGTCCTTTTGACCCTGTCGTCCTTTTGGATGTCGACCTGTTGACCCTGTCGACCAATTGTCTGTTGACCTTTAAACCCTGTAGACCTATTGTCTGTCAACCTTTAGACCCTTTGACCTTTTGACCCTGTCGACCAATAGTGGTCGACCGTATGACTGTCGACCTAGTGTCAATCTATGATCAGTCCGGATACCGAATGTTGTGATCCACTCTTCTTTCTCTTCTTGGAAGACATTTGTATTCATCCATGCATGGTAGGGAAGATAGCGGTCAAAGGAGAACTGTGCAAACTATACTTACAGTAATAACAAGTGCGTTCTTCACATGACGGTATCCTTAATGGCAGACACCTGTGTCCCAGCATGCAACACATGGGTTCCGTTCTTATAGCTTCACTACCTGCAGATCCTCTTGTCTTATGTTCACCTTGTAGTTGTCTGGGTCCTGGAATACTGCAGTCTGGTTGCCAGGCTCCCTGATACTACCCGTAAACATGGGGATAAGAACAGAACCCTTGTGTTACATGCTGGGACACAGGTGTGTACCCCAAATATACATTGATGTGAGGAACACATTGTTTATTACTATTGGTACACGCACAGATATCTGCTCTTGATGGGAGGATGGTCCAATGATTTCAATACAATGATAACACAAGGGCCATAGATTAAGTTCTGATTTGTGTTCATTGTTTATAAAATGGGCTTCTTCTATTTCTCTAAAGTATTGTCACTCACTTATAGCGTCCAGCAAGTGTTCTAGTAGCAATGGTTATTAGCTGCTATCCAGGATTTTATGGCTGAGGTAAATGTGCTTTCTCCTGTTTCCTCCTATAGCAGTAACATTACCAAGGAGCAGTAGCTGTATCGAATGTGATACAGAGGAACACTGTATTACACTCAGCACCTGTGTTATTAAAACCTTCAGAAGCAGCAACAGCAGGACTTAAAAAATATTTTGAAAAGCATATTGTAGGAGATAATATTTATCACGACCTATATAGTCTACAAGAAAGCGAAACGTGATATTCTCTGTCATGTACAACAATGTAGAAACAAATGAAACAATCATTCTAAAACACCCTAAAATGATGATGATTATAATGTATTTGTGATATTATCTCCTGTGCCTTCATTGTATGCCATTGCTAGCATTTTGAGCTCAGATACTTGTCTGGATCCTGGACAACTGAGACCCTGCTTGGAAAAAGAATGTGAAATAACGAAAGCATAGAAATGCTTAAACCGGCTATGCCTGCTTCTCGACAAACAGTCCCAACATTAGATTGATAGCACCCATGCTTTATAATGCCCTCCCTCCCTGCAATGCTTAGTTACCTACCCTCCCACATCCTGCAGTAGGCTCCAGTTTCAGTTGTAAATCTCCTGCTGCCCTGCATTAACCTTCTAATCCCGCAGTTTCTTCAGATGATGCCATTGGTGTCACTACATGGTGAGTAATCTGTATTCACTGTGATTTGCTATAGATGCTAAGGGAGTCCCTGTTGACGACTCTCATTATACCCCCTTGTGGGAACCCCTGACAGGAGGGAGAGACAGCAGAACAATGATCACACAGGGTCTTTGGTATCTGTGCTGGTGTGCACTGACCCATACCTACTGCTGCTGTAAGGGTAAGAATTTTTGCAAGAAACCTTTCTGAAGTTGTCCAATTACAGTATCTGTTGTCCATGCTGATTTGGTTAATGCTATAATAGTATGGGGAAAAAACACTTCCAATAAATAAAGTTAGGGGCTACATGTTGCATATAGGGGGGTATTTTGGTTGCTTTTGCAACCAGAACGCGCTTGCAGCCCGACTGATGGTCAGGCTGTGCGCATGCACATTTCTGCGCATGTGCATGTGCTGGATGCGTGCACCCCAGTGGCGTAACTATAGCACCGCAGCCCCCGTAGTCGCGGGGGGCGCTGTGCATGTGGGGGCCCCGGGGGGGCTGCGTTGCTATAGTTAGCACCCTCCCATCCGCCCGTCCGCCCATCCACCGCTTGCCGCCCGCCCATCGCCCTCCCATCCGCCGCCCGCAGCCTTACCTGTCTTCAGTTCTGCTAGTGAGACGAACCACAATAAAATGTCCACCCCATATAGCAGACAGTTCTCTGAAACTGTCTGCTGTATGGGGGTGGACATTTTGTGTTGGTCCGTCTCCATAGCAGAAGAATGAAGCCAGCAAGGGAGCCGGGACCAACGCCAGCAAGACAGGTAAGGCTGCGGGTAGGGGATGGGGGAGGGGGGTTGCTGCGGAGGGGGGTTGCTGTGGAGGAGGGGGGGGTGCTGCGGAGGGGGGTCCCCCCATTAATGGCGGGGGGGCACCCAATTCATAGTTACGCCCCTGGTGCACCCACTGTGAATAGTGGGATCACTGGGTGCATGCACCCAGGACAGTGGGCGGGGGGCAGAGAGGGGCGGGGGGCAGTGGGCAGGTCAAACCCGGTGTTTCATGCTGAGGCCATGACGCGGGTGGGGTGGGCAGCTGACATCACTGGATGTCTGTTGCCCACCCATTTCCTCCCGGGGGTGCACGCACATGTAAGGTTGCCTCAGAGTAACTACTGACTTAAGTAAGTCATATCTATAGGATTCCCTTAGTAGTAAAAATGTATTCAATTAAACTTAATTCATTAACAGTAGTTGCTGTTATCACCCCCACCGGCAATGAGTTCCAGATTTGTACTGCTCTAATGGTGAAGAATCCTCTTCTTAATTCCATATGGACATTCCTCAAGACTCAGTACATGCCCACTTGTCCTAAGTATGGGCCTGTTAGTGAAAAATCATTCTCAAGTTCCATATGATTCCCAATTCTGTATTTGAACATGCTAATCATATCTCCTCTCAACCTCTGTTTCTCCTGTGAAAACATATTCAGCTTGGTTAACCTACAGTATCTTTGTATTCTAGTGATTTGAGACCTTTTACTGGCTTAGTCACCCTTCTCTGTACCTGTTCCAATTCATTTATGTCCTTTTAAGGTGCAGTGCCCAGAACTGAACACAGTATTCCAAGTGTGGTCTCACCAATGCCTTGTAAAGAGGCACTATCACATTGGCATCCCTTTAATCCATTCCCCTTTTAATGCATGCCAGTGTCCGGTTTACTTTTGCTGCTGCACCTGAACAGTGTGTACTATTACCCAATTTTTCATCTATGATGACCCCAAAGTCCTTCTCTACAACAGAATTCCCTATAAGAACTCCATTTAGCCTATAAGTATCTTGTTCATTTTTGTTCCCATAATGAATTACTTTACATTTATCAACGTTAAACCGTATTTCCCACCTTTCTGCCTGCCTTTCCCATTTAATTAAGTCACTTTGTAGTATACCCAAATTCTTTCCTGAGTTAATCTCCTCACTCAATTTTGTGTCATCCACAAATATTGCAATCTTACTCACTATGGGCCTTATTCTAGTTCACTCTTTCTGACAAAATCCTTCTTAGATGGACAAAACCATGTGCACTGCAGGGGCGCAGATGTAAAATGTGCAGAGAGAATTCGATTTGGGTGAGTTATTTTGTTTCTGTGCAGGAAAAATACTGACTGCTTTATTTTTACACTGCAATATAGATCTCACTTTGAATTAAAACCCCACCCAAATCTAATTCTCTCTGCACAGGTAACATGTGCCCCACCTGCAGTGCACATGGTTTTGTCCATCTAAGAAGGATTTTTTCAGAAAGGGTGAACTAGAATAAGGCCCTATGTCACTACTTTCATAATTAATGAATATATTAAGCAGGTGGATCCCAATATTGAACCTTGTGGGACTTCACTTTGGACCTTATCCAAGCTGGAATGTATGCCATTTAGCATCACTCTCTGTCCCTGATTGTGCAACCAGTTTTTAATCCAATTACAAATTTTATTTCCTTTCCTAGCCATAAGTTATCTAGTGTTATTATTGACCTTTTATGAGACACTGGGTCAAAAGCTTTAGCGAAATCAAGAAGTATTACATCAACAGATTTCCCTAAGTCCACCCCCTACTGACTTCCTAATAGAAGCTAATTAAATTAGTCTGACATGATCTGTTTTTGACGAACCTACAGATGGAGCCTGGCTCCCTCTTGCTGGCGAATCGCCAGAACGTCACCGCGCACGCGCGTCTCAGTTTCTGGGTGGCGGGGCGACGGGAACCCTGTCCGTCTCCGCTTCAGGGAGACGGACAGGGTTAGGGGGGGGTGCGGGGAGGCGGTGGGGACCCCGGGTGACCGCCGACAAGCCGGCGGGGACCCGGGGGAACCATGCGAAAGGGGACGCGCGTGCGTCCCCTTTCGCAGATACAGATGGCGGGTGGCGGGGGATGGCGGCTGGCGTCGCCATCGCCATCCCCTGCAAAGAAGAGACCCACTCGATCTGTATGCTGAGCCTTATTACCTAATTTTGGATCATATCTCTTATTATTCTTTCTAATATTTCCCCACAATGGACGTAAGGCTGACCAGTCTATATTTTCAGGGTTAGTTTTGCTACCTTTCTTCCAAATTGGTACTATGTTACCTATGCGCCAGTCCCTTGGTACCATCTCCGAGTTTATTGATTCAACAAATATCAGATATAATGGTAGTGCTATGACAGAACTCAATTCTTTTAGTATCCTGCGGTGTATTTCGTCCGGGCCAGGAGATTTGTTACTTTTTAGGCTCTGTAATCTATTTTTGACTATTTCCTCACTCAAACATACAGTTTGGGAGAAATCAAGATAATTTATTCTGTGGGAGATCCTCTGAATATTCTTCCCTTGTAAATTTTTTATAAGAAAAAAATAATTACCTTCTATTCTATTACCAGGGTACCCTGCTTATTTTTTAGTGGGCTAAAATTTTCCTTCCTTAACCTTTTTCTGTGTATATAACTATAATTTTTTGGGGAATAGATTTGCTATCTATGGCTATTTTACGTTCAGTCTCTTATTTAGCCATATTGATTGTATTTTTACATTTTTTATTACATTCTTTACATGCGGCAAATTATGCTGGTGTTCCATCTTGTTTAAATGCTTTGAATGCTCTCCTTTTTTTAACTAAAGATTTCAAATTTGACTTTGCTTTTAAGCCGCATCGGTATCCTTTTGACATTTGTTCTTTCATTTACCCTTGGAATATATTTATCAGTGCCCTCCTGCAGTATTTTTTTTCAACTTTGCTACCTTTTAGTAGTATCCATACCTCTAAAATATTGCTTCCAGTTTATATCCTTTAAGGACTCCTCAAACTTACCAAAGTTTGCTTTTCTGAAATTTAAGGACCTACAGTAGTTGCTCCAATATAGTTATCTTTGTAAAAATTGAAATCAAATGTGATCATATTGTGATCACTGTTCCCCAATGTCTCCCTTATGGTTATGTTAGTAAGAATGTCCCCATTGTTGCTTATCAAGAGATCCAGGATATTGTTATTTCTGGTTGGACTTTCAATAAATTGATACAAATAGTGGTCATTTAGGGCATCCAATAAAACATTTCCCTTAGCAGTAATAGTTGACCTATTTTTCCAATTTATTTATTATTTAGTTAGTTAAAGTCACCCATAATAATAATGTCCCCTAAGCTGGCCGCTTTTCCCACCTGTAGCAAAAGGTCTTCCTCCATATTTATGTTGGGTGGTTAATAACATGTTCCTACTATAAGTTCTTTTAGCCCCTTTATTGTTACCTTAGTTTTCTGAGCATACGATTCTACTGATTCCATTGTGCTCTCGTATATATCTTCCTTTAGGTATGATTTAAGGATGGTTTAACATATAAACATACCACCCCTCCCCTTCTACCAAATCTGCTTTTTTCTAAACAGACTCTCTCTCTCTCTCTCTCTCTCTCTCTCTCTCTCTCTCTCTCTATATATATAAAACCTTCTATGTTAGCCTCCCACTCATGATTCTTCCCACCAAGTTTAGATAATACCTATCTTCCTCCAAAACTAGGGTCTCTAGTTCCCCCATTTTCCAGTTAAACATAAAAATCAGACTTATTTACCTCTATTCTGGACAATTAGAGGGAGTATGATACACTGAGCAATTGTTGTTTTAGTATTAGTATATTCTACTATTCATTATTTTAAAAGAGGATAGGCGGTAGGGGGTTCCCAAGGGTTTTCTCTGGAATGTTTTATGTTTATTATAAAGTAATAAAACAAGTTTCTCTGTATATATATATGTCCTGTTAAGTGTACGCAGTTATAAATAGGTTAGTGAAATTACCAACCATTGGCAAGAGGTTAGACTACGGTTCAGTGTATATGGAAAATGGTATTGATTCCCAAAACTTTCCTCACACTGGGGCAGATGTATTAAGCCTTAACAAGAGATAAATGCAAGGGTGATAAGGAGAGATAAATGTCCAGCCAATCAGCTCCTTACTGACTTTTTTCAAACACAGGCTGTAACATGGCAGTTAGCAGGTGATTGGCTGGGTATCTTTGGGGCTTATTTATCAACAACTGTTATCATACACAATGAGTTTTAGATCTTGTTGTGAACTATAAATGGTGTTTCAGCTAATCACCTGCCAACTGCCAATTTACAAACACATAACAGGAGCTAATTGGCTGGGGAACCATTTAACATAGTTTTAGAAAATTTATTGGCGTGAATGTGTGTGCCTGTACATGTGGTACAAAATAGATTGTGTATAGATTGTACACTCCACTGGGGCAGGGACTGATGTGAATGTTCAAATATTCTCTGTAAAGCGCTGCGGAATATGTGTGCACTATATAAGAAATGGTTAATAAATAATAATAAATAATAACTATAATATATACATCTCATCATCAAACCATCCCGTTATTCTAAAATTGTCATTATTTACATTTGTATTATAATATTCATACTGTTTTACAGAATTTTATAACTGGTTAAAATATTAATAACATGTATATAATGAAAAGGATGCTGCATTGTTGTCAGGTTGTTAAATACATATACACTAACGAAAGAATACTAGTTAACATTAGACAGTCATTTAAGTGAACAGAGGGATGGGGGGGGGGTGTGGGCTGAGTGGCTAATTCATTATCACCACTTGAGCCTACAGTAGTTCTTTTGTAAAGTGGTGCAGGGGCAGCCGCCTTCCCCATCCTTGCAGCACACACACACAGTTCTCCCCCCCTGGTGCTCACATCCACTGTACAGAACTGCTCACTCATCCACAATTCATATTATAAATTGGTCTTCCTAAGGACAGCTCAGCTCTTTATCTCCTGTGTGTAAAGCATGCAGCAGGCAGAGGAACCACTGCACTTTCTCTTAATTATTACAGTGAGCAGCAGGTGGAGGGAGTCCTGGGATGCAGGGATTCTCTGAAGGACAAAGGCTCTTGCTGGATACACAGCTCTCTGAAGAGGGGGACTAGCATCTTTCTGTTTCTTTCACTTATGCTTTGAAAGAACAGATTCCAAGCATCGTAGAAAAGCAAGTAAATGGAGCACAATCATATCTTCAACAGCTCTCTCCTTTCACACAAGTATGGCTGTGGCTTGGGATATGTACCTGTCATATATTACAGTCTCTTGCTTTGTCTAGGATTACCAGGTAAGTGCATCTTTTTCATGTTTACCTAAGATAACCTTTACTCTCTCAGCATATACAGTATAATAGAAATACGCAAACTGCAGTGGCCAGAGCTGGTAGAGATATGGCAGGGAGCCCTAGTAGAACTCTCTGCTGTGATAGATAACATCTGCATGCATGTTACAGCGCACCTTGCAGAAGGTGCAGGGTATCATCATTCTGCATTAACCTTTTACAGAAATAGTTGGTGTCAATAGAAAGTATAGATTGTAAGCTCTTCAGACAAGTAATTAAGCTTTATATTGTGTATGTATTAAAATAACTAATCTATTAATCACCTACTGCATCTGTCTTACTGCAGTCTCAGTATATGATGCCTAATTAACTACTGTATGAATAAATAATGTGGGGGGAAGGGGGGCACCTACAGCAATTCTGGCTGCATGGTGACAGTTTCTTTGAGTTAAACTCCAAACTTGATTAACTGGTACCATTATCCAGCCTTAACACAGTAGTTAGTGTTCTGTAACCATGTGCGTTTTATGATTTCCATAAAATACCTTTATCGTAACCATGTGCGTTTTATCTGATTTACATATAAAACCTTTACCGTAACCATTTGCTTTTTATCTGGTTCACAGAAAGTACCTTTACCGTAACCATGTGTGTTTTATCTAATTTACACAAAATACCTTTATCGTAACCATGTGTGTTTTATCTAATTTACATAAAATGCCTTTACCGTAACCATGTGCGTTTTATCTGATTTACATAAATGACCTTTACCGTAACCATGTGAGTTTTATCTGGTTTATATAAAATTCCTTTACTGTAACATGTGCTTTTTATCTTAGTAAGATAAAATACCATTACCATAACCATGTGCGTTTTATCTGATTTACATAAATTACCTTTACCGTAACCACATGTGCGTTTTATAAGATTTGCATAAAATACCTCTACCATAACCATGTGCTTTTATCTTAGTTACAAAAAAAACTAACTTCTGCACAAATATAATTAAACCAAAATTAGTTTATAAAATAATAATTAAACAATAGTAGTAATTCAGGGATTAAAAAACAGTGATAATACAGGGAAAAATAACTAATATCATAAAAATGTGTTACTATGGTTTCCATTACTATATGGATGCATTCATGGGTTAAATGAGTATTCAAATAGTAAGACATGAGTATTAAAAATCGAGCCACACACTTTACTCTGTTCAATTTTCTGCCTCTCTGCTCTGTGAGAGATTATGGAGATGAATTAAGAAAACGCTAACCTTGATATGTTTTGTAGAGATCTACAGATAAGTAATTTTAAGCAATCTCATAAAGTATGTGCATCTAGCATACTGGTGGCTGGCTTGTGTTTGCTCATGTTTTACAGTATATTGATCATGACATACTGTACAAGCGCAAAATTAATCCACATCACAGAAATCTACCTCCAGTAAAGCAATATGCTCAAAGTCACTGTTCAGCCAGGAAAATCCAACCGTTTGGTGAAATGATCTGGACCACATCATGGTAGAAATTTACTAAGATGGGAATTAGACACATGTGATGTTGCTATGGGCAACCAATCAGATCGTGCCTACTATCTTCTAGAGGGTGCAAAATAAATAAGAAGATTCTGATTGGTTTCCCATAGCAACATCCCATGTGAAGTCTAATTCCCATCTTAGTAAATTTCCCCCCATGTGTTGTACATTGTATATACAGTACTTATAATTATTCTAGTATATTGGTTATCGGTATTTTGATTTATGTTTTGCTGACCCTATTTCCCTTATGTAAATTAAGTTTGGACTCCTAATACTATCATCTGTCCACAAATGGAATTTATATTACATTAGTTAAAATTCCGACAAAATGACAACTTCTGCAATGTACTTTCACTTTGACCTGTGACCGTTTTTAGCCCACAAACTCTCCACCACCCCATTCCCTCAGTCGCTACTCGCTACTACCTCCAATCTGTCTTTACAGCTCCCTCTTTCCATATCAAACAAGTTTGAAACAGTTCAGTGTACCTGCAAAAATGTATTTCACTTTCTTTTCTTTTAGCACACATTAAGTGGCCTCTAGTGGTCAGTGACAGTACTTCACCTCATAGAGGTGAGGAGTAGTTAGCCTTATGTATGTACAGTATATATAGATAGATAGATACTGTAGATAGATAGAACATTTTGCAGCCTTTTCCATCATATGTATACTGTAACGAACATCCCCTATCCAAATCATTTATCATGTGCTCACCCCAAAATCTAATTTGTGCATTTTCCTTAATGTTTGGATCTTTTTTTCTTTGTTAATAGAATAAAAAAAGTCTGACCTTTTTGTATGTAAAAAGCATTAAACCCCTTCGCTGGCAATCCCAGAAATTTTCCGTACTATGCTTCAGTGGTAACACTGGTATTCCCTGAAAATTTCCTGGGTTGTTAATGTCTCCCCCTCCTTGGCGCCAGGTAACGCCGCTAGCAATGAGCTCAGCTTCAGCCACTACCCGGCTCTGGCTTCCTGGCCCCGGCTCCTTCCTCCTGGCTGTGTGCGGTGTGAACTTGCTAACGTCACGCCGCACACAGCCGTGTTGTCGGGGGCAGGGACGCGGCTGATATAGTGCACAGCAGCGCTGGCCGACCCCGGAAGACACAGCAGGGTTTCTTTTTAGGGAGCGCTGTGGGGAGCGCTGTGGGGAGCGCTCCCTAAAAAAAACACCAGTGAAGGGGTTAAAGAGAACACCACACTGCATCAGCATCCTGTAGGTGCCGGCCTACTGTGACTAACACTATGTGCAGCCCAGGAACTGACTATTCTGTAACACCCTTCTGTAAAGTTCTCTACGGTACATGCAATACTGTATATGTTACATCAATAGTTAATAGTCTGCATCTATACAATATGATTCCCTTGATAGACTTCTGGCTTAGCGCTGAATAGGAGACTAGGAACATTTACAGATGTTCATTATATTTGTAACAGCCACCCCTCATGACACGAGAACCTATCAATGTACAGAATTCTAGTAACAGAACACAAGTGTCTTATAGTTACAACTCAAGTTTCTTAAGGCCCATACACATTGGGTGACTGAAAGCTCAGTTAAAGTCGCCCAGTGTGTACGGGGCATCGATGAGAGGTGAGCACTGAGGCGCACTCCCATATTATCGCTGGCCCCTCATCTGGTCGTATTAACAGCAGATAAGCGATGGGGTGAATGGCTTTGTATAGCATCCTGCTATGGAAAGTCGTCCACCCTGGGGGAAATAGCTAAAACTAGTGAAAGACGCTCAGTGTGTAGGCTCTGAGCGATTTTTAGCCCAGCAATTTTCCCATCATCGCTGACCATACATGCTGAGCAAAATCACCCAGTGTATATGGACCTTAATATTCAACCCAAACCTTCATGTCTGGATTTAAATGCCCTGCACTCCAATCAGGAAAAATCCACAAGTAGACACATTAGTGACACATTAGACAATCAGTCTGCCAGCTGGAGTCCAGGCATCGGTGAATCAGCAACCCCTGTCCCTAATCTGCTATTAGTGTCAGCCAACACAATACTCACACAGTATGTGGACAGCAGGAGTACAGGTAACCATGAGTCAGCAGAGATACCAGCCTTCCTTTTCTCCTTCATAACTAGCATTGTCCGCAAACATAGAACCCTTACAGTCAGAGCCTAGGCACAGGCAAACTAGCAAATGCCTAGGGGCATGAAGCTCATACACTCTGGGAATGCCATTGCGGGGAGCAGAGACAATGGTGGCAGCAGACAAAATGACCAACTACCCTTCAGCAGCTGTTCCCATGGGCTTTTGCGGAGTCCAGCAGAATGTGCTTGCACTGAGTGACTCCCTACAGCCATTCCAAACTTTAATATCTGCAGAGTCCAAGCCAGATGAGTGTTGTGCAGGGTGTGCGATTAAGTTGTAATAATATCTGGCATACTGTATGTGTAAGCAGCATTACTGTGTGGCATTATGTGAATAAGGACATAACTAATGTGTGGCAGAATGTTTAAAAGGAATTACTGTTTGGCATTATTTGTATAAGGGTTGGTATTAGTGTGTGGCATTATGTGTATAAGGTGCACTACTGTGTGGTGTAACCTGTATAAAGGGCACTACTTTGTTGTGCAGTGTGAAGAGCAATACAGTTTAGTGTAATGGTAATAAGGAGCAAAATGGTGTGGTGTAATGTGCATAAGGAACAATGGGTCAGGGGCATAACTAGCCACAGTCCTAGGGGCACCAACTGAAATCTTGCCTAGGGCATCAAATTAGCTAGGACCGGCTCTGCTTACCATGTGGGGACAGCAGGAGTAGAGGTTTCCATGAGTCAGAGAAGAGACCCTCCTTCCCTTGGGCCTACTATACTAAGGAGGCATACACGTGGGGCGATAATTTTCTATGTGATCTGTCTAGAGCGCTTAGAAATTAACTCTTTGAGTGCCAATGTTGCTTTGAGAGGGGATGCAGTTAAAATCCCGGCGGTCGGGATCCCGGCGTTCAGAATCCCGACGCCGGAATCCCGACCGCCGAAATGCCGACACATTCTCCCTCCTGGGGTGTCCACGACACCCCTGGAGGGAGAATAAATTAGTGTGCCGAGCGTAGCGAGGCACCGGGCCCGCTGCGTGGCGAGCGCAGCGAGCCCGCAAGGGGGGGGCGATCCACGTCCCCCCCTTGTCGGCATTTCGGCTGTCGGGATTCCGGTGTCGGGATTCTGAACGCCGGGATCCCGACCGCCGGGATTCAATACTGAATCCTTTGAGAGATCCCAAAAAATATTTACAGAAAATGCCAGTGTCGCTCACAGCGATGCTCTTTTAGTATAATTAAAGTTAATCAATTGAAGTCTAGTTACATATTGAACCTCCCAAAAAAAAGAATAGTTGCTGTGAGTGGCACTGGCATTTTTATTGGATATTTTGAGGATACCTCACATCTATGATTGCACTCAAAGGGTTAAGCAGTCATGCAAATTACCATTGCTGGCTCAGATACTGTATTAAGCACATGCAGTCAAGATCTAGTCGGATCGCCTGCATGTGCATAATAAATCCTGGGTTAGCACAGATCGCCCACACACAAGTCGCTATGTGTGCAAGGGAGGTCTAGCCAGCGATGTGTGCTGAGCGATCTGTGCTAACTAGATCACTCAGCAGCATAAGCCACCCTGTTTGTACAAGGCTTTAAAGTTTAAACTGTCAGCCAACATGATTCTAATTCATGTACTAAGCTTCAAAAAGAGGTGAAGTCAAAATGGTAAACCACCAGTCAATTAGCCCCAAACTGTCATCTCAGAGTCCAGCACCATCACTTGCTGCAGAGCAGGCTGAATGGTACCAGGCAGGGACCATTCTGTCACCTATTGCAGATATTAGCAGGCATCCTGGTATTGAGCCAATTAACTACTGGTGCAGGAGCAATGGTCACACTTGAATCCCGCTGTGAATCACACGGGTGCTGCTTTACATTGCAGGTGCCTCTTCAGGTCTTGGAGCCCAGAAGCTGGAGCCTTCATTGCCTTTGGGAGTTACGCCTGTGATATTGAGGATAGTGGGAAAGAATGTGTGTGTATGTGTGTGTGTGGTGGGTGAAGGATGGTAAATTGCAATCATAATATTTTTCTAAATCAATCACCCGTTTAACACTATACAGTACAATGCTTATAGCTAAAGATAGTGTATAATTTCCCGCAGTTAATTAAATGCAGTTGAAGAGGCATCACCAGTTTCTGCAGCAGGGAATAACACAGTCTGCCTCTCCGTACAGTGAGAACCCTTTTCTATGCTGATGTTTAGACCATATTTATTCATGTACAGATAATTATCCTGTATAACCTGTACATTCCCAGGAATGAAGAGATTGCTAGACAGCCTTAATTTGGGTGTTTTTTTCCCCAACTAAAGAAATAGACTCAAGTAATTTTTCAGTTAGATAGTGCTTCCCTTCTACTCACTTAATTGATAAGGATGCCTGACTTTTTCTATATGCACGTTGTGTACTTCTGCACCTTGATAATGGGTCTTGCATGCCTCAAACGTTGGACTGTGCACTGTGTTTGATAAACAGTTGTTTTTTAAATTAAAAAACATCTCCGAGTGCCATTACTGCTTGCTACTACAGTTGTGCTCAAAAGTTTACATACCCTAGCAGAATTTGAGATTTTCTGGCCATTTGTCAGAGAATATGAATGATAACTCACAAACTTTTCTTTCACTTATGGTTAGTGGTTCGGTGAAGCCATTTATTGTCAAACAACTGTGTTTACTCTTTTTAAATCATAATGACAATAGAAACTCCCCATATGACCCTGAACAAAAGTTTACATACCCTGGAGATTGTCGCCTGATAACATGCACACAACTTGGCACAAACGCAGTGGCGTAGCTGTCATGTGGCAGACCCCATGGCGGCTTGGGGGAGCAGAACCAGCGGGGTCTGTGGTGGGCGCCAGCACACTGACATCAGGCTGCCGCTGACTGAGCTGATAGTCAGTGTCAGTGACAGCGGGCTTTCTTTTTCTCCGGAGCTCCGCTGGAAGTTGTAACACCCAGGTTGTAGCATTATTTGCCGTCGGGGCGGGTAGCGCTGCTGATTTTAAAAGACTGGCCGGACAATGATTGGTTGAGAGAATTCAGTCTTTTAAAATTCAGAAGCGCTTCCTGCATAGTAAAGCAAGCTATCCGCCGCTGTCCGGTTAATCCCTGCTGCTGCACATAGGTGATGGGGGGACTGTCAGTCAGACCGTCAGCTCCTGGGGCAGTGTGCAGCGAGGAGGGGGCAGCATTTTAGCAGCCAGCCCCGGCATGTGGGGGGCGGATGTCCAGGTGGCTGCGATGGGAAGGGTTTACAATGCACCGATCGAGACGGTTCTGCCTGTGAGCTTGCTGTGCTCTCCCTGCTCACTTTTATATGCGTGCATGCACCCCTTCTCACTGCTCACTTTTATATGCGTGCACGCACCACTTCTTTTGATGGTCGCCGACCATCGAAAGATGTGGGCGGTTACCCGAGGCATACGAATGGATGTTTATGCAAAACATCCATTTGCAGCCTGTGCAGGCGAACCCGCACTGCGAGGGCGGGGGCGAGTGGGCGTTCATTCGCCGGGAGGGGTTTGGTGGACTCGCAAGGCTGCGAATTCGACCAGCGTTCCATGGGCGTTCCTATGAGAATGCTGGGCATTCTCATGGTAATGAGATAGTGATACGGGTGCAGGGGGCTGGGAGCTGACATCACCGGATGTCAGCTGCCCGTCTATATCCGTGCCAGCGTGTACGCATTTATATTCGTGCATGCACCACTTCTTTGTGTTCATCGTCGCGTTCATTTGCCGGGAGGGGTTTGGTGGACTTAACCATATTAACCCCCTAAGAACGTGAGTCTGGTGGAGTGGTAACAGCTCAGAAAATTGGTATTTTTATACACTGGATACTGCTTGGAATACAGTAATAATATGTAACAGTACAGATGGTCTATAGAATAGGCAGTTTCAAACATTTAAATAAGATACAGTAAGTGGTCAGGAAAAGGTTAAACATATAATAAATAATAACACAGGCATATAACCAGTACTGCACTTTCTAAGCTTACATTCTCCCACCTCATGGTAAGGCTCATGTCTCTTCCTTCTGGTGGCTACATTCTGGTCCATTGTGATGTTTGAGGGCTCAGATGCACACATACAGTAAATGTGGTAGAAGAAGCTGGTACACAAGGCATGTGCAGCAGCTCTGCTCTGTCCCTGTTTTGTTCATATGTTTGTAAATCCAGTCATGAGGACACAGAGACATGTGAGTTCACTGCTGTGCTGTTTTATTCCATCCAACTCCAGACACACTGCCCCAGGACCACCCACTTCCCAGAACTCCGCTGGTCCTAGGGACCATCACTGAAGATTCAGGCTTACACATATTAGTAAGGGAGTGTCTACAAATATTAAGCATTCTAATACACTAACATCACATCCTCTTTTCTTTAAAGATAAGCCCTGTACGCTTCAATACAACAATTAATAATGTCATATTAAGAACATCATCTAACATGTTTCAATGAGTCTCTCAGGTCTGCGTATTTCTCTTTTGGATCTTTCATACACAGTCTGTGTTTCAGCGACCATGTTGGACCTTTCTAGAATCATGGTTTGTTCACCATTATCAGGATCATCATACATGTCAGATGAAGGGTATACTTCAGTCATGTTGTCTTCATTATGGTTAGGTTGAGATCTTAAATCCACCCGATTTCTTCTTACCTCTGTTCCACGCTCTGTATGTATTTTATAATAAGATCTTGGTGCTACTTGTGCTTGCACAATACCTTTCTGCACCCAAATACCTTCCTTGTGACCTCTGAGACTAACTTGGTCACCCGATTATATGTTATGTGTATTAAGCAGTTCATCATGTTTCGGGTGATTTGCTCTAATCCTCCTTCCCATCAGCATTTGTGCAGGAGAAAGTCCATTCTGTAAAGGTGTACTGCGGTAGATTAAAGACTTTTGTTGAAATCTTCAACTTCTTGAGCTTTTTTATGAGACTCTTTACAGTTTTTACTGAACTTTCCACAAACCCATTTGAGCGTGGATAGTAGGGACTTGACGTAGTATGGACAAATTCCCACTCATTAGCATATTGTCTAAATTCAGCACTGGAAAACTGAGGACCATTGTCAGTGAACACTTCCACAGGAACACCATGCCTTGCAAAGATTGACTTCATGCAATTGATTACGGCGTCAGTGGCGGATTCAGGGGGGGGGCACCCGGGCACGTGCCCCCCCTGTCATTCATTTTGTAGAAGAGGACCAGAGCTTTCCAACGAGCCCAGCCCCATGTCTCTAGCCCCCCGGGAACCGGAGATATCGCCTGGCAAAGCTGTAACATTTTTTCCCCATAGGATAATATGGGACCCGTCAATTCCGACCCCCACCCGGTTCCAACGGCTGCCAGTTCCCTCCCTGGCATCACAGGAGCTTGTGGTTGGTGTCATTCAATTCCAAATCGCTGGGCCTTCAATATGGTACCAGGATGGTCCATATAGGTCAATCGGTTCCAGAGATATAGCGTGTAAATCGATTTTTTTTTTAAATGTAATTTCATGGCTGTTCATGTTCTTTGAGGGCAGATTACTCTGGACCCAAACTCACTGGACCAAAATCATTCAAAGCCCACTCAAAAGTTCTTCAATATGATACTTGTCTCATGTAAATGGGTCAGTTAGTTCCGAAGATATATAAATGATATAACTGGTTAAAGGGGGGGAGGGGTGGTTTTCTCTCCCCCTCACACCAGAAAATGCAGGGACTAGGCTGGTGTAAAAGGGGCCAACCTGGGAATGCATTTTCTGGTGTGAAATGGGTATTATTTCAAATAGCTGGGACCTGCAGTGCTCGAAATTCAGCCAGGCTCTGCCACTGTCAGTGGCTATCACTTCTGCCTGGCGGCGGCTGTCCCCCATTTACCACGAGCATGTATTCCCCATTGGCAATGAGCATGTAATCCCACATGGCAACGAGCATGGAACCTCTGGCAATGAGCATGGAACCCTTGGCAATGAGCATGTAGATAAGCAGCACTTACTGTATGTAGCCTAATTTTTAATAGGCATTATGGTGTTTGGCATAATACATAATGGACATCATGCCGTGTAACTTAACGTGCAATGGACATTATGGTGTCAATGTTTAATGCGCGCCTTTGGTGGACAATGTCCCTGTTTATGAAGCGTATTGTGAATTTTGTCTTAATCTGTGTGGCATTATGTGAATTCTGGCTCAATCCGTGTGGCATTATGTGAATTTTGTCTCAATCCGTGTGGCATTATGTGAATTTTGGCTCAATACGTGTGGCATTATGTGAATTTTGGCTCAATCCATGTGGCATTATGTGAATTTTGGCTCAATCCATATGGCATCTTATGAATTTGGCTCAATCCGTGTGGCATTATGTGAATTTTGACACAATCCATGTGGTATTATGTGAATTTTGGCTCAATCCATTTGGCATTATGTGAATTTTGGCTCAATCCATTTGGCATTTTGTGAATTTTGGCTCAATCTGTGTGTTATTATGTAAATTTTGGCTCAATCTGTGTGGCATTGTGTGAATTTTGACACAATCCATGTGGCATTGTTTGAATTTTGGCTCATTCCATTTGGCATCATGTGTAAGGGGCAAGTATAATGGGGTCTAGTATTTTGTAGCATAATGTGTAGAAGTTGTATATGGTGTTGTACACTCCACTCAAGGACATGTCCCCTGTTGAGTGGCCACACCCCCTTTTCCAGAGCGCGCCTTCGGCGCGCACAACTACATCCTTCACTTTTGTTGCCATGGTGGGCCTATTTTTAATCCCATTGCCACCCTCTCTCTGCCGCTTTCTTAGCATGTACACTGGCACCACTAACACTGGCCCTCACTCACCTAAACCCTCTTTTATCATGGTGCCCCCCCTGTCATTTTATCCTGGATCCGCCCCTGTACGGCGTAACTATTAGTTGTATATAATGTCTTTACCTCAGGGTAGTTAGAGTAATAATCAGTCACAACAATGTACATTTTCCCATTACAATCAAACAAATCTGTGCTAACTTCCTGGTACAGTCTCTCTGACTGTATGAGGACTCAGTGGCTCGACTTGTTGTTTTGGTCTATACGTAAGACATAATTCACATGTAGCTGTAGTCTGTCTGTGCTATGTCTTGGTTCATTCTTGGCCAATACATAACTTCACTCGCTCTCCGCTTACATTTATCTTCTCCTAAGTGGCCTTCATGTATCTTGCACAGCATAGTTTTTCTTAGTCTTGCAGGTATGACAAACCTATTGCCTTTGTAAATAATACCATTGACAACTGTAAGGTCACTGCGGTACATCCAATAATCATGAATGTTTTTCTGCTGGCCAACCTTTCAGAATTATATCTTTCAATAATTCCATTGTGTCATCTATCTCAGTTTCTTTCCTAATCTGTTCTTGTCTTACAAAAGACACTGGTAAGGAAGCTACAATCAAATTAACATAGGCTTCTATCTCTTCATCCATCAGACTTTTGGAAGCTTCACTTTTGTCCACAGCTCGAGAAAATGTATCTGCGCTGTACATGTATTTACCGGGACAGTACAGCAAGTGTACATCATATTTCTGTAGTCTGATAAGCATTCCTTGAATTCTCATGGGACAGTCATGTAACTATTTAGTCATGATAGCTACCAATGGCTTGCGGTCAGTTTCCACTGTAAATGTTTGACCATACACAAATTGATTAAATTGTTCACATGCATATGTGATCACTAGAAGTTCTTTTTCTATCTGAGCATACCTTGTTTCAGCACTTGTCAGTGCTCTTGATGGATAGATTACTGGTTGCCTTGTATACTCATGTTCTTGTAACAACACTGAGCCTAGGCCAAATTGCGAAGCATCTGCTGAAATTTTTTTTTCCGGAGGATCAAAGAAGTTTAGCACTGGTTGCTCTGTAATGATCTGTTTCAAGTTTTGCCAACTTTCTTGTTCATGTGACCACATCCACTCGTTATCTTTGTCCAACACCAATCTAAGAGAGGCTGTTCATTCAGAGAGTTGAGAAATAAACTTTCCTAAGTAAGTAATCATTCCTAGGAATCTTCTGATGTCATCTTTGTTGTTAGGACGTTCCATGTTCACTATGGCTGATATTTTCCTTGGGTCTGGTTTTACACCTTGATCCGAGACCACGTCGCCCATAAAGGTAAGTGTATTCACTCCAAATTCACATTTGTCCTTGTTTAGCTTTAGATGCACTTTCTTGACAAGTTCCATTACTTGTCTCATGCTTTGTAGATCCCCAGACAATAATGTCATACATCATTGTTTCAACACCTGGAATATGTTCAAAAATCATGTGTATCTTTTTGTGATATACTTCTGAAGCAGACAAAATTCCATATGGTAGTCAAAGAAATCTGTATTGACCTTCTGGTGTATAAAATGTAGAAAGCTTTGAGCTTCATTTGCCAGAATCCTGAAGATGCGTCCGATTTACTGAACCATTTTGCTCCCGCAAATTGCGACATGATTTCATCTCTAGTTGGTAGTTTGAAATGTTCTCGTTTAATAGCTTTGTTTAAATCTCTGGGGTCTGGACATATTCTGAGTTGTCCATTTTTCTTTTCAACAATTACTAAGGAGCTTACCCATTCAGTAGGCTCATCAACTTTCTGTATCACACCCAAGGCTTCATTGCTATTTAACTCTTGTTTCAGTCGTTCTTTTAGCGCAAAAGGCACTTTTCTACAGGGGTGTATCACAGAAGAAACTTGCGTGTCTATATTTATTGTATGCTCTCCAGGCAAGCAACCTAGACCTTCAAACAAGTCTCTGTATTCTGTAAACATCGATTTGCAGTCATCTTCTACTTGTGATGTCACCGTAAAAACTTTCTTTAGCAAGCTTAGTTTCTCACAGGAACTTAATCCTAGAATCGGTTGCAAGTTTTTATCCACAATCAGTAGAGATGTTTTAAACTGTTGTCCCTTATATTTCAGTGTCATTAAGCATGTGCCTTTCACAGGAATTTCCTCCCCAGTGTACCCTGTAACTTTCACTTTGGCTGGATGAATTTTAGGTTTTACCCTAAAAGTCTTATAGTCTTGAAACGATATTAAATTCACCTGTGCGCCAGTATCAAGCTTCAAGGGAATTACAATCTTGTTCACAGCTAAAAGGACAAGCCATTCTTTCTTATCCGCACTGCAAAGTTCAATGCAATCCACAAAGAACTCCTCTGTTTGTTTAACAGCATGCACTTTGGTTGTTTCACTTTTCATTTTACAGCATTTGGCAAAGTGATTAAGTCTACCACATTTCATGCAGGTTTTACCATAAGCAGGGCACATTTTAGGATTGTGAGCATTTCCACATCTACTACAAATTGCCTTAATAGACTGTGGCTTAGACTGCTTCATTCTTGAGAATGGAGGTTTGCTTGGCTCTGTTTTCTGCACTATATGTACGGCACCATCAGCTTCCATGTGTAACTTTTTGGCTTGATATCTAGTTATTTCTGCAGATCTGCACATAGTCACTGCCTTGTCTAGTGATAAGTCTTGCTCTCTCAGCAGTCTCTCTCTGAGTCTATTATCAGGTATTCCACAGACAATACGATCTCTAATCAGTGAATCCTTTAAATCACCAAACTCACAGGTTTTACTGAGTGATTGCAGCTCTGTAACATACTGATCAAATCCATCTCCAGACTTCTGATCACATGTGAAAAACTTATATCTTATATCTTTCATATGTCACATTTTTGCTTGGCACAAAGTAATCTTCAAACTTTTGCATTATAGAAGATAGCACCATATTCTGCCCCTCAGCAAACTGAAAACTATTATAAATGTCCAGCACATCCTCTCCTATCACTTGGAGGAAAATGGATGCCTTCGTTTTGTCAGCCTCTGTATCAGCTCCACATGCAGCAAGATATATATTAAACCTTTGCTTAAATCATTTCCAGTTCTCAGAAAAGTTACCAGACATTAGCATGCCGGTTGGAGGAGTCAGTTTATTCATTGTTACTCACTGTTTGAAGAGAGGAGCACACGGCAGGCTTTGCAGACACTGAGTACATACCCTCCAACATTTCCAACAGGAAAATCGGTACAGGGGTGTGTGGCCATAGACAGAGGGGCGTGGTCATATGTAAAGGGGGCGTGGCCTCAACTGTTCCATTACATATCATACCAATTAAGTGTCAGTCACAGACAGTCCCGCCAGCTGCGCAGGATCTTGCAGGAAGATTGCCCGCTGTAAGTCCCTGCTGCCTGCCGCCGCGTTCCCCATGCTGTTGGACATTTGGCCGCCCGCTGGTGACGTCACGCCGCCCACTCTTTCAACCCAGCGGCAGCTTGGTCACACACTACAGTACACTGTGACTTGTCTCCCCCCAACAGCACAGCAGTCTCCACCCGAGCAGGGGGAGGCGAGGCTGCTATGTATGTACCTTAGTCGTGCCCCCTGGGAGATGTAGTTTTGTCCGGCGGCTCCCCCACGCTCCCTGGGGAGCAGTCGGCAGTGTTATAAACTACATCTCCCAGAGTCCCTCAGTCAGCCTGAGCTGATACAATCGGTACAGTTTATTTTAGCCGGTACAGACCGTTAAAAAACGGTACTGTACCGGCTAAAACGGTACAGTTGGAGGGTATGTGAGTATCCCAGCCTTACAGACTGCTGCAGGATCTTTCACACTCTGAGAGCACTAGCAGTCCAAGTTAAACTTCTTCTGAGACCCTGTTTTGTTCATATGTTTGTAAATCCAGTCATAAGGACACAGAGACATGTGAGTTCACTGCTGTGCTGTTCTATTCCATCCAACTCCAGACACACTGACCCAGGACCACCCACTTCCCAGCATTCCCCTGATCCTAGGGACCATCACAGAAGATTTAGGCTTAAACATTAGTATAGGAGTGTCTACAAATATTAAGCATTCTAATACACTAACATCACAGTCCCTTACACTGCATCTGCATGATGTGGTGGGAGCTCTATTGATAATATTATATACCACTGCTAATGTTGTCATAATTTAAGGCACTTGCCAAGAGGAGGGGGCATTCTGGACAACCATAAATCCCCCCTGCATTTGCCTATAATGCTACCTGTTTCGGAATAAAGGTTAGAGAATGCATTTACTCACGAAGAGAAATGGGTACTTGTGAATTATCCGGGCGCCCGATATTTTGATCGGGTCCGAAAAATAGCGTCGCATCGCGTGTTAACCAAATGGCATGCGATGCGATGTGACGAGAGAAGGACCCGGTTTTAGCAGTGGACCCGATTTTAACATTGGAATCAATGTAAAATGGTCCCTGAGACCCGATTTTACATTTATTTCAATGTAAAAATGCCCAAAACCCCCCAAAAAGTGAAATACCACCCCCATTGTTAACGCCACCCCACTAATGACGCCAACCGGAAGCGTGGCGAGCGCAGCGAGCCCGTGAGGGGCGGCGGTACGTGTCCTCCGACCTTTTCATACCCCCACTATCCACGTCGGCGTGGAGTTGAGAATATAAAGTATGACGAGCGCAGCGAGCCACGAGCCCGAAGCGTGCCGAGTGCAGCGAGCCCCGCGAGGGGACGCCGACACCTTCACAGCTATCCGCGTCCCCTCGCGTGCTTCACAGGTGTCCGCGTCCCCTCGCGGGGCTCGCTGCGCTCGCCACGCTTCGGGCTCGGTGGCTCGCTGCGCTCGCCACACTTTATATTCTCAACTCCACGCCGACGTGGATAGTGGGGGTATGAAAAGGTCGGAGGATGCGTACCGCCGCCCCTCGCGGGCTCGCTGCGCTCGCCACGCTTCGGGTTCGCGTTGATAGTGGCCTGGGCGGGATTACAATTGGGCAAAATGGGTTAAAATCGCGTCGCATTGTATACCATACAATAGCATACAATGCGACGCGATTTTGTCTTCAAGGATATTTCAAGGGAAATCGCGTCGCGTCGCATCGTATTTTTAATATACTGTAATACAATTTCAACATCGGGCGCCCGGATAATTCACAAGTACCGAGAAATGTTATTCTGTACTCCATAATCACCAATCAGATTGGAACACATTAGTATAATTAAAAATTTGTATAAAAATCTAATTTTTTATTGGTTTTGCTCCAATGCATAACACTTATTGTATTTGCAACATAATATGGTACAATCCCTATAGACTTTCCAGTTACAAAGACTTGACTGATCTAATACATTACAAAGTTAGGTTTCATAATGACATCTGACATCAGGTTTCTTTACTGTAGCTCATTTTTACTGACATTATCAATTATACATTTCTCCCTGGGACTGATCCAATAAAAATAGCTATTATTGTATATCATTCAAAGACATACATTTGCTTTCTGCTGAGACAATATAAAGGCAGCCCCCAGAATATATATTCTAGTGTGTGGATGGGGGTCACAAAATTCTAGTTACACTACTGGGCTGTCCTAGAGTTTGGGAGTCACTGTCCCAGTAACTCGAACTCATCAGGTGTGAGAGATCAGCCCAGCCATCCCCCTCTTCACCTGGGCTCTCGGGGCAGATAGGGGTCCACAGCAAGCAGCTGTTGGTGAATAGCACATCGCATGTCTTGGGACAGCCGTGCACTGCCCGGGGAGTATTTTTCCGACTGACCCGATGTGCCAGAGCCATCCACTTCGTTCTCGCAGCAGTTATTCAGCCGCTGGGGAGCAGAGGTGAAGCGCTACTAGGGTCGGACAGGACTTGGTGTGCTCTCCACACTGCGCTGACCCATCGGTAGGAGGTGGCTCCGGCTAGTGCTCACTCTACAAATATTTTAGGGCAGGGTTCCGGCCACCAAGCGGGCACCCCCCCCACGAGCAGACTCCCCCCCACATCTCCTGCCCCATGCCACCTCCAGCTACCCATCCCCTGCTCCCATGCCACCTCCAGCTACCCATCTCCTGCCCCCATGCCACCTTCAGCTACCCATCCCATGCCACTTCCAGCTACCCACCCCTGCCCCTATGCCACCTCCAGCTACCCATCCCCTGCCCACATGCCACCTCCAATTACCCATCCCCTGCTACCTCCAGCTACCCATCTCCTGCCCCCATGCCACCTCCATCTACCCATCTCCTCCCATGCCACCTCCAGCTACCCATCCCCTGCCCCCATGCCATCTCCTGCTACCCATCTCTTGCTCCCATGCCACCTTCAGCTACTCATCTCCTGCCCCCATACCATCTCAGGCATTATATATATATCCATACAAAACAATGATGTACCTGCGCTTCACCCTCTTCTGCCTTCCTTCTTGGTCCCCCCGCTCATGCTCCGGAGGCCAGGCAGCAGGACGCTCAGGGCACCTACTCTTCCGGGTCACTGGCAGGTGATCGGGTGGCCTGTGGCAGCAAAGAGGCAGCGCGGTGCTGCAGGAGCAGCTGAACAGCGGCATGTCATCGGCGGCTTCGGAGCTGTTTCCGTCAACTGTTGGCTCAGAAGGTCACCACACACGCAAAAATGTGTAGGCCTTCTGAGCGACAATACCAAGCGGGTCAGTTATGTATAGTGGTCACGCGGGACTGCGCATTCCTGTCGCTGTGTGGGCTACACACACAGCGATAGCCACTTTCTGAGCGCTTATGTAAAATTTCTCAGAAAGTGGCTGAATATCGCTCTGTGTGTAGGGCCCATAAGTGTGTTCTGTATATAGAAGAGAGCTACAGCTCTGCTGTTGTGTCTTAATTCATAAAAGAAAGAAGATCAGTAGTTGTTTTAAGAAAATGCACTTATTTGAATTTTTAAAATAAAAGTTTTAGGAGGTTAGGAGAGAAAATTTAGAGAGATAATTGCCCTTATTTAAATCTGATCGCAGTACAAATTTGTTCTCAAAATGGGCATAACCATGTGCACTGCAGGTGGGGCAGATGTAACATGTATAGAGATAGTTAAGCCAGCCATACATCTACAGATCGATTGTCAGATTGGGCTGCTTGGAACAAAACCCTGGTAATGGATGAGAGCAAATGACAGTTGACCATTTGCTTTGAAATACTGGAAAACTGCCAAACTATCACTCAGATGTTACCAGGATTTTTTCCAACCAGCCCAATCTGACAATCGATCTGTAGATGTATGGCCAGCTTTAGATTTGTTTCTGTGCAGGGTAAATATTTGCTGCATTATTTTACACTGCAATTTAGATTGAAGTTTCAACACACCCCACCCAAATGTAACTCTCTCTGCACATGTTACATCTGTCTAACCTGCAGTGCACCGGGTTTTTCCCATTTGAGAACAAATTTGTGCTGCGATCAGATCTGAATACGGGCCAATGTACCACACAATGTACTTCTGTCATTTTTAAAACACAGCCTGTAAAATGTAAGGCAGCAGCTGATTGTATGGTGTCTGAGCTTTGATGAACTTCCTCAGGGCTGTATTTATTTTAAGTTACAGCCAGCACCTGAAAATAAAGATTACTTATTATCCAATTAGCTGCAATAAGGAGTATTTATTCTCCTGGATGTACCATTGGCAAGTCGCTTGTATGTGTGCAAGCTGGAGCCAATGTGATGAGGGAGCATCGTCTTCACCTCCGGTGCATGTGAAGATGGTGCTCCCTCGTCCTAGGGGCTTAGACTTGTAAATGTGCTGATGCAGTGGCATAACAATGCTGCCGCAGACCCTGCGGTGGCTTGGGGGAGCCAGCGCCTCTGGGTACTGTGGGGAGCGCAGGAAGTGCAGCACCTGTGTGTGTGCTGGAGACAGCATCACCACCAGGGTGTACTGCAGCAGCCGGACATTGAAAAATGTCCAAATCAGATGTTTGACCTCCAATCCAATCGGATGCGCAGTCTCATGCACATTGGATCAAAGTCGTAGGTCGGACCTGCTGCACATGTGACCTCAAATACATGAAGAAGGACCACCCGGAAATATCCAGAGCAGCTCAATGGGGATCAGGTGGCCATACACTGCTGCAACTTCTTGCAGTAGTATATGGCCACCTTAAGGAGCATTATGGGGTTGGCACCAGAAACTGTTTTGACTGGTGGGAGCCAAATTTATAGTTACAACACTGTGCTGCCGTACTTCCCAATGATTTACCAATGGTATGAGCTTACACCCCTACACCACTGATAGCATGTAATTAAACATGTGTCTAACAAAGAGTTCATTTAAAAAAAAAAGTGCAATTATCAGATTAAACTGGAAGCTTCCCTTTCAAGCAGTTAATGAATGATATTTACCTTATTATTATTATTATTATTATTATTATTATTAAATCATTAGAAAAAAATAGCATGTTCTTTTACTGTTATTATTATTTGTGGTAATAGAGTGCATCAAGTGTTATCCTGTTGTCTTCTCATAAAATTTCAGGATATTCTTTTAAAACTTTATAGTGAATATGAATGTGTCTTCACTTCAACTCTTGGGCAGTCTGTTAGGTTGTAACCCTGCAATTAAGGCCTAAATCCGTGTACACACGGCAGCGATATGTGCTGAAATCGCTGGCAATATGGTCGCTGGCGACCATATTGCCAGTGATGGGATTGTTATCGCCGGGTGCACGCTCCCGTTTTCAGCACCGTTCTAATCGCAAGCTCCTGTGACCAGCTGATTACCTCTGCGGCTCAGCCGGCAGAGGTTTCTTTTCATCAGCGACCATCTCTGGTCGCCGATGAAAAGGAGACATTGAGCGATATATCGCCGGTCGATATATCGCCCCGTGTGTACACACCTTTAGGGAGCCATGAATTTCACTTTACTATATTCAGTGTAGGAAGTGTTTTTCTATTCCAAAGTTGTTAGTACTATGAAAAAAATACAAATTAGTGTCCTTTGTCTTATAAATAGCTGGATTGGGCCTGGTTCTTGGAAGGAATGTTAAAATATGTAACAGTGATAGATGGAGAGTTTAATATTTACAGAAAAAAAAGTGATCATTCATGACTACCATAATAAAAAATTGGAAAGCTATTTGAAAAGACTGGCATTGCAATAAATAACGTTACTGTATATCCAGTGGTATTTGAGATGTGTTTAAAAAAACAACAACAAAAAAAACAAACACATACCCTCCAACATGACCCATTCCATTAGGTACAAAATGCTCTGTTCCTGGACTTCCCTGCCAGTGGCAGTTACAGATGTAGGGCTCCAGCACAGTCCAATATTCAAAGAGGGGGGTCACATCAACTGTCAGTGATGTTTGGGGTGGCATTAGGTGTGGCTCCCCTTTTTGAATATTAGACTGTGCTGCAGGCTCACATCTGTAACTGCCAACTATATTCGATTAAAAAATGAAATTATTTAATAACAATGAAAATTAATGAATACAGATAAAGCAATAATAAAGTTAAATTAAAATCAAATGCTGCTGAATGAATGGTTAGTGAGGGAATAACAAATGCCAGCTCATACGATACCGTATCAGTCTCTGTTTGGAGATATGATCCAATCCTATTTTGCCTTTGTGTTACTTTCCATGTTGGATCTAGATGGAATATGGGTGTCCATTTATCTCGCTTGGTGTACCTTACTTGCGTGGAATCTTTTCACTTAAGGGATTCCACGCAAGTAAGGTACACCAAATACTTACCAATATTGTTTTATAACTGTTTTTAAGAATCTAGCACGGTGTACACCCCTCTTTTGTTTTTTCGCCAACCTACGGGTGTTACAACCCTTTTCCGTACACTGCAGCTTGGCATAGCAACCCATTGTTTTGCGCCTCTATCCTGATAACTCGTTATCATAACACCCCCTCACATCTGTAACTGCCACTGGCAGGGAAGTCCGGGAACAGAGCATTTTGTACCTAATGGAATGTGTCATGTTGAAGGGTATGAAAACATATAGTCAATATGGGGACATTCAGGCCAAAGTCATTGGCCACCAGTGTACATTTTGTCCATTTTGTCCATTTATGAAAGTGTTCTCTGTTAATGTAAGTCAGTGGCATACAGCGGCGTAGCTAGGATTTTTGCGCCCCCCCCCCGCCGTTATAGGAGGCGCCGCCCCCCCCCTAGGTCTTCCAAGAGTTAAACACCCCCCCCCCCTTACCCCTCTGCCACCGCCGCCGCATTCCCGCAGCGCAGATCTCCTCCAGGCTCCGGACCGTCTCCTCATGATGTACAGTGCTAATGAAATAATACCATCACAAAATGGCTGCCCCCTAATAGCAGACAGATTTTAAGGATGCTAAAGGAGGCCGCCGCCTCCTCTAGCATCCCTACAAAAACTGTCTGCTGTTAGGGGGCAGCCATATTCTGAGGGGCAGTTTTCAATAGCACTGTACGTCAGGAGGAGACTGTCCGGAGCCTGATGGACTGGAGATCTGCGCTGCGAGAATGTGGCGGCGGTGGCACGAGGAGGGGTAAGGGGGGTGATTAACTGTCCGAGGGCGGGCGGATGGGAGGGCGAGGGGGAGGGGAGGGGGCCGCGTTGTCTGCCCACATGTCCCGGCCAGCCTTACACAGCGTAACATAGCCCCACAGCGGAGACCGGCGCCCACAGTTACTCAGCGCCTCCCCGCCATGGCGGGGGCTGCGGGGCTATAGTTACGCCCCTGGTGGCATACCAATAATGGGTGAACGCCGCACCCATGTATTATACATAGTTCTCCTGAGCATAACCTGCACAATTCCTCCAGAACAAGAAACAGTAGATTCTACTCTTTGGCACTTCCTGCAAGCGATGCGGAGGCCTTCACGGAGTGTGTGGGGGAGTAGGGCTGGCTGACCCTCTTTTAAATTTCCTTATTTATTCATTTATTAAAACTAGCTCAATCAAGCTGATGATAATGACTAGTGTATTAACAAAGAGGCTCTTAATGGCATATCATTAGTTTTTTCACGTACACACTTCATTACTGTACGTATACATACTATATACTGTAGGTGTAGATACTTTACTTATGAATAAATAATTACCATTTTACCACCAACCCAGCAATCAGGCCAATTATTAAAACACCAATGGGTATATACAGTATGTATGCTAAATGCCAGTGAGTTAATTTATTTTACTATCAAATAATAGGGATATTACAGGCATTTGGTGGATTTAATAGGCTACTGTAGATGTGCAAGAATGTGTTTCAATCTTAGTTACCTAGCCCAAATAAACTATAGAAATAAAACCCATAATTTCACAGGCGGGACGGGGCCGGCAATGGGGCATGGAAACGCCCAGCATTTCATGGGCATCCTCATCCAGATGCTGGGTGTTTCCATTCAAATACAGGTGGGAGCAGTGTGCCGGGGGTGGGAGGCTGACGTCACAGTCTCCACTGACTTATATTTGCAAGCCCAGGAGAAATCATTTGATGTTCACCAACCATCTAATGATTCTCCTTCCATGGAAATACAGATGGAGCACCTCTCAGCCAGCTCTGGCAATCGCCAGATTCCTTTAGCTGGCGCAGGCTGGCAGAGAGGCGCTCCATCTTATGGGGACGCGCGAGCATCTCACACGCATGCGCGTCCCCATCAACATGGTGGCGAGGAGCTCTTTCCCTGTCCATCTCCATCAGGGGGAGCTGGGGGGGGCTCCTGCGGGGGAGCTGCAGAGGGCGGCGGAGGGCTCAGACAGAATGGGGCGCGTGAGTGTACGCATGCCCCCTTCCGGCGGATGGTGGCTGATGGCGATTTTATCACCAGGAGCAGCTCCATCTGTACAAGGAGATGTATGTTTTATAACACATCCCTTCGCATGGTTGCGAGGGCATACGGTGGCAAGGGGGGGGGGGGGCGTTTTTTTTCATCGTGGTGGACACTCTGGGACTCGGTGAGCTGCGATCTTCACAGCTTATCCAGTCAACCAGAACCAGGCCCTATGTTCTCATCCTGTTTTTCTCTTCATGCTTACCCAAAATATCATTAGTTGCTCTAACGCAAAGACTGGTGCTCGCGGCCTCACTTAGGTATTAATTATTCTCCTCTCCAGATGTTTGTGAGATCATCAAAATGTCCCAAACCATTCATGGGAATAGCCTCTTAGGTTCTCATTTCTCCAGCATAATTACAGTGAACATAATTAAAAAAAAGGCGTACATAATTGATGCAATTACGTTTCCCGGAATGTACATAATGCATTCAATATTCTCACGGAACAGAACATAAAGAAAAGCAATAAATAAATGTCTATAACAATGAAATATGTTACATCTACTGTATATTAAGCAGGTCACCTGGTTTATCTACAAAAAAGACCAACAAAAAACACAATGGGGAAAGATGGGAGTTCTATGGGATGTTGCTATGGGCAACCAATCAGAATCTACTTCTTATTTATTTAACACCTTACAGGGCTGGGCAACACCGGCCCTCCAGATGTTGATGAACTACACATCCCAGCATGCCTTGCATCAGTTTCAGCATGGCCACATAGCAAAACTAATGCAAAGCATCCTGGAATGTGTAGTTCACTAACATCTGGAGGGCCAGTGTTGCCCAGCCCTGTTCTAGAAGATAATAGATAGCATCTGATTGGTTGCCCATAGCAACATCCCATCTGAAATTGAACTCCCATATTAGTAAAATCCCCCAATACATTGGTCTCATATACTCAAAAACTCCCTGTTATATTCAGATTGCAATATATACACACACCATTAGATAACCTTAGCCATTTCTATGAACATAATATTTAAAAAATGCTTAGAAAGGTTTATATACTGTATAAGATTAATTAATGATAAGTATAACCGAAGACATTTTATACAGTATACCTAAATGAGGATTAAACACTTTGGCTTGGACAGGCTGTGTCATCCTACTTTTTCGATGGGGTGGGATCCACTCCTGTTGATAGTAATTGTGGCCTATTAGATCACGGCAATTATCCTGGTGGTTGGGGTGTTAGTGTTCATAAGTTTCTGGCACTGGTAATTATCCATCAGTGGCCACCTTCTGTAGTAAATATTGAGATGCTCTCCTCTCCAGTACCCGTAGCAAGCTCATGTCCCCTATCCCCCTCCCCCCCCCCCAAAGACATTGCAGTTTAATGGTTGAACCCCTCACTGTGCAGCCAACAGCCCGCTGTTGCCTGGAGGAGAGGTTCCCTTTCATTTTTTTCTGTCGGCAGTTCCTCCTCAACCCCCCAGAGCCGAGGTCAGAGGTGCGCAACAGACAGGCGGGTGATGTACGGTCCTGAGTGAGCAGCGATGACTCACTGCAAGCTCTCCCTGGCTGGCGCTCTACACACGATGGCGCACAGGACACAGCAGGGGGGTGCCCTGTAAACCTTTGGCGTCCAGAGCACGAGCTCCACCGGCGCCACCCTAGCTACGCCTCTGCACTGGTGAGGTGATTTCACCCTACAGAGATCTATCTGGATAAATGATATGTGATTAGTGTCATTGGAGCAGAAGGCTAGAAACTTCTTGTTTTGTTGTGGTGATGAGATGGTAGATGTCGCCAAAATAGGCTGACAGAAGACCCTTACATGTATGTTTAGTTTTCTAGCAGGCGGACACATAATTTCATTCAATTTTAAAAGCAGTACATTTTCCACACCACTGCCGGTGTCTGGACTCTTTCTTAAGGTGATTTTCACTGCTAAAGGGGATTTGAGGGCTGTCAACAGCTAATAGGGAGACTATAGAAAATGTTACAACTCTATGGCATAACAATTGAGAGTCTGTCAGGTAAATTTACTAAGAAGGGAGTTCTTTTAGAGATGGGATGTTGCAACCAATCAGATTATACTTCTTATTAATTTAGTAGATCAGTGGTTCACAAACTTTTTTAAATCATAGCGCCCTAGAGAAGCAACATTTTCTTCACGTCACCCTTCGGCCATAAGTATCATATTGAGAAATGTAAATTTTGGTACTTGTGTATTATAGCGGCGACCCCCGATGTACATGGCGCAATGTTTTTATTGCATCACATGCCATGCACCCGATGGCATGCGATGCGACGCGATTTTTGCCCCCTATGCGATGAAACATTGTATAAGCACCCAAATGGGTGCTTTTAAGCACCCAAATGGGTGCTTACAATGTGAAATGCACCCCCACGCCACCCCCACCACTATAAACGTGAACCCGAAGCGTGGCGAGCGCAGTGAACCCGAAGCGTGGCGAGCGCAGCGAGCCCGCGAGGGGCGGCGGTACGCGTCCTCCGACCTTTTCATACCCCCACTATCCACGTCGGCGTGGAGTAGAGAATAGAAAGTGGCCGCAGATACCTGTGAAGCCCGCGAGGGGACGCCGATACCTGTGAAGGTATCCGTGTCCGCTCGCCACGCTTCGGGCTCGGTGGCTCGCTGCGCTAGCCACACATTCTATTCTCAACTCCACGCCGACATGGATAGTGGGGGTATGAAAATGTCGGAGGACGCGCACCGCCGCCCCTCGCGGGCTCGCTGTGCTCGCCACGCTTCAGGTTCACGTTTATAGTGGGGGGGTGGCGTGGGGGTGCATTTCACATTGTAAGCACCCATTAGGGTGCTTATACAACTTTTTATTGCATCGCATTGTATGGCATTGTATGCCATACACAATTTCATACAATTTTAAAATTGTATGACATTTGACAATATCGCGCGATATTGCGTCGCATCGCATGCCTTATGGTATGCGATGCGATGGGCGCCGCTATAATACACAAGTACCTACATTTTTATTTGATAATGAATTAATTAAAGTGTGTGTATATTTCATCCTAAAGCCCTGTACACATGGGGCGATATTAGCCAATATCGCGGGCTAACTAGTCGCTGAGTGACCATATTGCCTGTGTTTTTTGTGTGTACAGGGCGATTAATCTCAAACAGCCCGCACCAGCCCTTGATGGTTGCTGGTTGCAGGAGCACGCTTCTTCAATTATGGCTGAAATTTGCTGGTTGCTAGGGAAAATGGCGCATGGTGCAATATGGTCACTGAGCGATATATCGGTGAGCGAAAATAAGCCAAAATCACTCATCGACCATATTGCACCCTGTGTACACACCTTTAGACTCAGTTATGAAGTGAGGCACAGAATTCACTTCTTTTTGGTCACACGTTATGAATGGAAGCCATAAGCATTAGTTGTGCCTATTACATTGACCAGGAATAATTTGAATTGGTCCTGGACCACCATCCCAGGGGGTACACAGTTTGTAACCCAATGTTCTAGATGATACTAGAATCTGATTGGTTTCTATGGGCAACATCCCATCTTCAACAGAACTCCCATCTTAACCCTTTGATTCAACTCCATTGCTTTTCTAACACATATAGTTTTATTAACCTTCATCAAAAATCAGTTTAATTCACATGTAGCGAACTAAAGCTGGGTACACACTATATTATATACTCAACAAGCAATATTGTTAACGATTTCTGCGGAACTCTCGGCCAAACAATATATTGTATACACAATGATCAATATCATTACGGATATCATTCAGTGATGTCACCCGGCCCCTGCTCAGAACATGCAGTCATTGATATATCATCAATATTGAGCTGCATGTAGAGATGATGGAGGACATCGTTAATGACCTGTGGTAGTGTGCATCGTTAACGATATAGTGCATACACATTCTCATTAAAGATACCATTATCATGCATACAGTATCATCGTCTAGTGTGTACCCAGCTTAGTATACCAATATGGAGTGTGGTGGCCATTTGCAAAAGTACACCGAAATGTACTTGTATACCTGGACATGTGAAAGTCCCTAATGAGACACATGAAGCCTTTAATGAGAATTGCAACTTTCTGGTTATGCCACTCATTAGGAGCTCTCACGTGTCTCTCTTTGTAACAGATGACTGACCACTTGCTATGATTCTACTTTAAAGGCCTAATGTCCCCTAGGTTTCATGTCTGGGCAGATTTATCAGACATCCTAAAGAAGACAAATGGAGGTGTTTCCCAGGGCAACTAATTGGGTCTACAACGTATTTTGTACAATCTTTGAAATAATAGAATCTCATTGGTTTGTCTGGATAACACCTCCATTTGTCTTCTTAAAAAATGTGAGATAGGTTTCTCCATGTAGAATGCTGCTATTCTGGCTTCTATATGTTTTTATTGCTGCACCTCACTTTTCATTGTCATTATAGGCATACAGAACCAACAATGTGGTGACAAGAACATAAGGGGAATTTCTGAATTGTGCCAACTAAGCCTGGCTTTTTTGGCAGACCTTTAGCTATCTTAACCATAGGCACATAGGGGTTTATTTACTAAGATGGGAGTTCTATTGGAGATGCGATGTTGACCATAGCAACCAATCACAATTGGCTTCATTGTTGTGTTCTAGTGAAAAGCTATGATGTTCTCTAGGCTTCATGTCCCATGTTAGCCAGTGTCGAACCAATGAGACACCATCGGACATCAAATACTACAAATTCATAATATAATTGATCTGTATATTATCTTCTTACAATGGGTTCCAGTCAGTAGGTCAATGTTCAATTTGACAGTCACAATGTTGACATACTGTATGTAATAAGGGTTAGACTACAATTAAGGGTAGGGCCAGGCTACAATTAAGGTTTGCTTTAGTCTGCAATTACAGTTAGCATCAGGCTGAAAATGAGGCAGCATTTAGGGTTAGGGTTAGACTGCAATTAGTGATAGGGTTAGGCAACAATAAGGGTTAGGAAGCAATTAGGGATATGGTAAGGCTGAAATTAGAGTTACAGTAGGCTGCAATTAGAGATAGGGTTAGGCAGTGATTAAGGTTAGGAAGCAATTAGGGATAGGGTTAGGCAGCGATTAGGGTTAGACAGCATTTAGTGATAGGGATAGGCAGCAATTAGGGATAGGGTTAGGCAGCATTTAGTGATAGGTATAGGCAGCAATTAGGGTTAGGCAGCAATTAGGGATAGGGTTAGGCAGCGATTAGGGTTAGGCAGCAATTAGGGATAGGGTTAGGCAGCGATTAGGGTTAGGCAGCATTTAGTGATAGGGTTAGGCAGCCATTAGGGATAGGGTTAGGCTGCAATTAGAGATAGGGTTAGGCAGCAAATAGGTTTAGGCTGAAATTGTGGATATGGTTAGACTGCAATTTGAAATACAGTAGGCTTAGACAGCAATTTTAGGCAGCATTTAGGGTTGGGTTGGAATTAGAGATAGGATAAGGCAGCAATTAGGGATAGGATTAGGCAGCAATTAGCAATACAGCTAGGCTAAAATTAGAGTTAGGTGGCAATTATGGTTTGGGTTAGTTTTAGGCAAAAATAAAATGATTGTCGACATGCACAATATCAGTATTTTGGAAATTCAGAACATGTGCACATTATGAAGTCAACAAAATGAATGTCGACATTCTAAATGCCTAAGTTCTACCTTTCCCATATTTAATCACTAACCAAAGATTATTTGTATTTAGCAACACAAAGTGCAGGAAAGGAGAAATGGCTGGTACCTAGGGTTCACACCGGGGGAGATAACATTGCCAATACCTTAAAAGACATGTTAATGTCACTGTGTTTTAAGTATACAAAGGTTAAGGACATTATCAAAGAATATCTTGACCATAACTACAAAGTGTTTCTCACTTTGATCAAGGGGACATGAATGTCAAAATCATATCCACCAGAATGTCTAAATGTCATCTTATTATGAACATACAGTTTTATTAACAAAAACGAGCACAATATTGGTAATAATCGCTCAATTTAAACATCATATAGTATTTCATAAAATGTCAATGGGAATAACTTGAATAATTCAGATTTTCTGAAAAACTCTGCAATAGTCTACATTTATATTTGGTCAATGTTATAATAGTATTATATGACAGTAATAGCTAATCAATACCAGTATACCACTACCTGGTTATAGAATCCTATATGACGTGATTCTCTCCCAACCTTTAAACTATTTACGTTTTCTGAAACATCAATATTCTATACTCAGCAGCCACCTGATAACCTGACTCCTGCTGGGAAAGAGGTGTGAGCAGGTGTTGATATTATAGAGTTATACATACACCACCCAGCTGATGACTAGAATTATGAACAGCCCAGTTACTTATCCATTGGTCCGAATACTGACACTGCCATCCTGATGCAGGGAAACCTGACAAGGGTTAGGCAAGTATACTTACCTTCCACCTGCCTTCCCCTAACCACCCTACCACAGCCTAAACCTACCCCCCCTCCCCTGCAGCCTAACCTTAACCCTCCCTGCTAGTGCCTAACTCCAACCCTCCTTTTTAAGTGTCTAACCATCTCTGCATCTTAACCATAACCCCCTGCTCCAACAGCCTAACCCTCAATTCCCTGATAATGCCTAAGCCTACCCCCCTCTGATCCTACCCTGCAGCCTAACCCTAACCCTCCCAGTTGCAGCCTAACCCCAACTTTCCTTTCTAAGTGCCTAACGCTCCCTCTCCGCAGCCTAACCCTAATACCCCTCCCCCCACCCCCAGAGTATAACCCTAAGTGTGCCAAATGGTGCATAAGCCTAACAAACCCCTCCCACAACCTAATGCTAATCTGTCCCACATACTTACAAATGGGATGCCAGCAGTTGGGATTATGATGTCAGCATCCTCATCGATGTCGGCATTCCGGCACCTGTCTTCTGTTCACTAGACAAGATGCCTGCATCTGCATTTTGAGTGCTGGCATCCTGTACGCTAGGATTGGCACCCCATGCCCTCCTGCCTACTCTGACAGTACGTTACTGGCTAAGAGTATGCCAGGCGATGGGGCCCAAGAGACTGCACTGCATTGCTGGGCATCTGTCAAGAGTTTGTCACGCATTGCTTTATAAATATACTTTGAAAACACACAGTTTATCAGGGAATCATATTTGTCTGGTGCCCACATTGCGTTTGATGTACAATATGGTATTATTCGCTGGATTTTGTTACAAAAACACAAACAAACAACTGTACTGTAGTGTATATGCTATTAGCCTTTAGAATCTTCATTGGGAGACTAGCAATGAATTGTATAACTCTATCTGTGTAAGGCCTGTTCTTTGTGCTTAGAGTTTGACCTGTGTATCCAGATAGATATCAGAACAAGTCTCCTATTATTTACTGAAGTCTTTATAAAGGTCTTGTGTATACAACAGCAGAAATATGGGATATTTCCAGATGCCTTCTGGTGTTTGGAAATATAGATGGTGTCAAATGAAATGACTCAAAAGCAATAACCAATGCATTATTTAAAACACATAGCAATAGAAAATGTAACGCATGTTTCTGTAATGGTTTCACACCAAAAAAGTCATGGGAGGGGGAACCAAATTGCATGCTGCATGGTGCTAAGACATTGCAACTCCACATGCACAAACCATCATGACAAGAGGGGCAGGTGTAAGGTACGTTGGCCTGGCTGTGCCTGTCTGGGGGCATGGGCCAGCCAAGGAAGTGTAACCACAACCACAATATTTTTTGCCTTGATGGTCAGAAATTGGCCTTGTCCCCTTAAAGTACAGTGCCCTGAACAATCCATGTGGCCCTGTTCACACACATTGAAATCTGAGAAGTGTAAGTGGTACATATCAATATATACAGTAAAAGGTCATTTACCAACCGAAAAATAACACACAGAGAATTTCATTTCCTCCCCCTCAATGTTGCACACACATTATGATGCAACCTTGAGGTTTCTGAACTTATCATATTTGCAGGAAGTCCATTTGTGGACATACTTCTCTCCCACACTCTGTTCCCATACAATTCATTCTACTTCAGGAATCTTCCCCAAGTGTCTGCAACTTTCTTTCTCTGCTTCCGCGAATGTGGGAAAAATAGGCATTTTTGGAATAAAGTAATGTAATTTGTTCTCTCCATCCTCTCTGTTACTTTATTACCTGACCCTCTAGCTTGTATAAACTTCTCAGGCAGGAAATTGGCCCCCTCCTAAACATATTGTCATTCACTACTTACCACGTTGTTTACCATCTCACAGGACCCCTGGGTCGGCCCTATCTAGGTCAAACGAAAAATGCCTTTTTTCAACAGAAAATCAATCTTGCCTCACATTAACAAAGGTGTAGTAGGATTATACAAAAACTGGTGCTTATATATTGGATATATATGGATTCAGCTACCAAATACCAGATTTTTACCATATTTGAATACAGAATGTTTGTTTCACAAGAGACTTCTGTTTGACTCTTTAACGGATCCAAAGTAAATGTCTGGGAGTCTTTATCAGGTTTATGGAATTGCATATCTCAGGGTTTATTTATTAATACCCCCTTTCACACCAGAAAATGCAGGGACCCACCCAGGAATATTATCCAGGAATCATGCCGGGTCATTCCCGGGTTGGCCCCTTTCACACCAGAAAAGTCCCTGCATTTTTTGGTGTGTGAGGTGGGCAGGAAGTGGTGAGAATACTCACCCCGGTTGCTTGTCCTCTGTGCAGGCCGGAGATCCACACAGGCGGCGGCGCAAATGATAGGACAGGCGGCGGATGAAGATGACGCAGCTCTCAGACGCCCTCACTGCCGCCGGAGAGCTGCGTCATCTTCATCCGCCTGTACCGTCATTTGCGCCAGCCGCCTGTGTGGATCCCTGGCCAGACAGGACACCGAGGGCCGGCAACCCGCGTAAATATACCCTACCCCATTCACACCAGCCAGTAGTCTGGGAAGGACCCGGGAGCAACCCTGCTACCTAGCAGGGTTGGATTGCAGGCAAATTAGCCCGGGAATTTGTCCCGGGAACCTTTCACACCAGCGCTATTCCCAGGTTGTTCCAGTACCCAACTCGTGAATTTAGGCTGGTGTGAATGGGGTATAAGATGAGAGTTCTACTGAAAATGGGGTGTTGACCATAACAACCAATATGATACTTCGTCTTATTTATTTAGCACCTTATAGAAGATAATAGATAGAATCTGATTGTTGCCTATAGCAACATCCCATGTGAAATACAACTCCCATCATAGGTTATTCATATGGTCCCTTGTGTATTTTCTGCTTGTTTTCTTGGTCTACATATGTTTTGCTGATTATACATATGATTTCATTACTGTATGGTCTATGGATGATTTCTGCGTTGCTATAATTTTGTATTGATGCTCGTTACCATTGATGCGTTTATGTCTGTACATTTGATATTTGTACATTTAAATGTTGCCAGACATGCAACTTCTGAACATTTCTTTTTCTGAAAATGTATTCTTTGTAACTTGTAAGTTCTCAATAAATAGATTAAACAAAAACAGGTAGGCTAAGGAATTGTTTCCATGACCTTTGAGGGAATGTAAGGAAAAACAATCTTAGTCTTAAGTAAAAATACTCATCCTGCAAAACCAATTCATGTTTTGTATGTGGGTGCAGATAGGGCCATTTTAATATAATTGTGCTGTAAGTACTGGGAAAAGCAATGCACGGGGGACCATTTACACCCATTCCACTCATGGGACCCAATTACAAAAGTAATAACTTGCCCCTCCTGTGGTCCCCATCTCTCCAAATTATTCCATACAGTGAATAGCTGTTTGCACTCTAATTGGTGGATAGCTCCAGCCAGAGGCAGAACTTTGGGAGGCAATGGAGTCATTTGCCGCAGGGCTCCTGCTCCCAAGGGGGCACCTCTCCTCCCCTGCCAGTTTAAATCAGTTAATTGAAAGCCGTAGATATCACGTTTGTGGCTGACTATCCCTCCATAGACGTCACACTCTCTTTATTTTAAACATAATATACATAACATACACAGATACATATATTTATATAAGGTTCTGTGGGGGGGGGGGGGGGCACATATATTTATTTTGCCTCCGGGCAACTGGGAAAAACTTTACGCCACTGGCTCCAGCATATCTTTAATGGGTGCAAGTTTTGCAGCCATCTTAGCACCATGATCCTTATACTTCCTGGGTGCTAAATTATCTTCAGCCAATTGTAAAAGCCCCTATTGCTTGGGGATTAAAACCTGGCAGCATCCTAAGTACTGATGTGTACATAATACACCAAGGGAACAATGTGCAGCCATTGTAGACAGAGCACCCCCTCAGTGATTTTAGGGAAATCACACAATTGTGCTGGAGATTCTTAACTGCATGTTTGCAAGTCTTAAACACTGACACACATATCTTATCTAACGGTCCTTTGGTAAGTTAGTGTACAGTAAGTTAGTGCATGTAGTAGCTCTAAAAGGTGACTTCCTTAGAGTATATAACCCCTGTGATGTAAGTTTGGTAGAAAGGAGGCAGAGAAAACAAGTATTCAGGCGCCATACCAATGGAACCCCTATACATACTATAGTAACACGCTGGTTAATGTGCAAAACAATTTTTGACACCCAGATGTTTAGTTTTACCAATTTTATCTTTTGTTCTCTACGGAAAACATACAAATGAACTGTAGCCAAATTCAACAAACCGTATAGGCCACATTGTCTTACATTTTAAAACTGTTTTGACAATGATTTACTTTGAGCCATCACTGTCAATATTTTAAAGTATTATCAAACCCTTTTGAGTTTCATTTTAAGCAATATACCAATTTAATATCTTTTTTCGGTTATCAGCATCTACAGGGTAGAAGTTCCAGCGCAGTTGGTGACAGTGAAGGAAATCTAACAAACTTCTGATAAGTTTTTTTGGCTGATAAGAAATATTGAATTTTTATTTTATCAAATTCTGTAGCAATCATTTTTATTCGATTTTTATAAAGTTTTATTAAGATACTGAGTCGTTAACTTATTTATTAAATCTGTCATTATACTTTACCTGTACATAGAAATTGGTAACAATACAGCTATGGAAATAGAAAACCCTTCTTATATGGGAATTCTTTTTCTCTATGGGCAGTATTCAATGTCATAGTTCTCCGTGCATGGAGAGCGTTTTATTTCGCTCTCCATGCACTCTCCGTGTTCCGGAGGGCTCGCTGCCACTCCTGCTCCCTGTATTCAATGTGGTTAAGACTCGCCGCCACTCGCGGCGAGTCTTAACCCCTGCAGCGGACGAGCGTCCGCGGCAGGGAGCTTTCAGGGAGCCGGGGGACAGAGCAGCCAGAGAGATTATAGTCTCCCTGGCTGCTCCAGAGGAATGTTTAATGGAGGGGGGCTCTCCGGGACCCAGGCAGCACAGGCTGCCCCCCCCTATAGCCAGCGGGGGACCCAGTATTCACTGCACCCGTTTGTGCATATTAACGATCGGGTGCAGTGAATATATGAATATGTAATGAGCGGCTCGAGCGCTCCGGCCCCCTGCTGGCTGCACTGTGTAAAAAAAAAAAAAAATGAAAAAAAATATATTTTTTTAAATTAAATATATATTCATGTGCTATAAGCACATGAATAAAAATAACATGCCCCTTCACAGGAAAAAAACTGATTTTTTTGACACCAAAATTAAAAAAAAAAACCTTTTAGTTTAAAAGTTCACTTTCCAGCTCTCCATCAAAAGATGGAGAATTTCTACACGGAGAGAGACGGCGAAAATCACTTAGAAAGACGGAGAATATTTCACATTGAATAGGGTTGCTCGCTTTTGGAGAGCAAAATGCTCCGTCCAAGGCGAACAAAGCACAAATTCTCCACAAAACACGGAGAACTTTTCTCATTGAATACTGCCCTATATGATATTCATGAGTTTTGCCTGGAAAACACGCGGGATCTCCAGGTGAACACCCTGTTCGCTGTGGCTGGCCGCACCCAGCATCTGCACATGCGCCGAAATGGTGCGCAGACGCACACCATTGGACCCCTTGCGAACGAAGGGGTCCGAATGAACGGACCTGAATAAGGTAAGGGGGGGTATTCTGATTCACTGCTGATGTAAGTAACATGTGCAGAGAGAGTTAGATTAAGTTATATTGTTTCTGTGCAGGGTAAATACTGGCTGCTTTATTTTTACACTGAAATATAGATATCAGTTTGAAGTACCCCCCCCCCCCCAAATCTAACTCTCTCTGCACATGTTACATCAGCCCCACCTGCAGTGCATATGGTTTTGTCCATTCGAAAGTGATTGTGCCTTTCCGAGTGAATCAGAATAACCCCCAAGGTCCTTAATGTGTAAATCAAGACATTTTGAGAGGACTAAAAATATTAGATGGACGGGTAAAAATGTATAAATGTCTAGTAATTTGCACTTTAAGGTTTGACCTGCTGCAGGACACAGGGCTTAATACTGTATCACTAGGTTTTTATTCACAGGTGCTATTTACTGCTTGTTAATGTCACCAATGAACGCCAGCCAGTTCTCATCGGATTGGCATATGTGTTCGATTTTGCAACCATTGCCCAATTTTGGCTGCATTGTAATAGGTTTTTATCAGACAGACATAGCTTAAAATGAGCTTTGAAAGAAAGGAATCTTGCTAGAGGAACATAAATGGATTACAAATCAGTGCACGCCGTTATCAGAGGACAGGAGTGTTCTGTATGGGGCTGAAGGTTTTATTTTCATCAATTTAATTTATAAATCTTTTATTTCTGATTTAGGCCAGTCAAAGGGTCTATAAGAAGAGATTGAGAATACGAAGGTTGTTTCTGATTTCACAGTTTTTAATGTGCTAATTCTTATTAGATTTATTAAATCTACTCTTTTAGCAGTTTCAGTGATGGAATAATCCCTATTAAACAAAATCCTCGTCTTTCACTTTGCTATAATTTGTGCTACAGTAACTATGAGATTTATTTTTGAAGGTTAGATTAATGAAAGCTGACATTTGATTGATTGATTGTATGATGTCAGGTATAGCACACCATTGATCTGTGCGCCATGGTTTTTCAATATCTACAATTTTAGGAAAGTTTTACTGAAATGTATACTTAACTGTATGAATGTATACTGTACTACATGGCAGAGTACGGTGCACAAATGGGATATTAATACCTAACCTATTATAGTTAGACAGATTATTCAATGTACCACGTCACTATAAATATTTTGAGGAATGTTTTAAAAAACTGGACTGTACATCAAGATGAAGTACCTACTGTGTTTAAAAAAATGACAGGTGCTGAATGATTAGTAGACATATATATATATATATATATATTTATTTATTTACAGTTTCTTATATAGCGCAGCAGATTCCATATCGCTTTACAATAGTAGACACTCAGTGATAAAACAAACTGGGTAACAACAGACAGACTTGGAGGTCTGAGGGCCCTGCTGCAAGCTTACAATCTATAGCAGTGATTTTCAACCTTGTTCAGCTCACAGCACACTAGACAAGACTTTAAAATTGGCAAGGCACACCATCCATCCCCCGTGGGGATAACAAAATACACAACAACACACACATTAGCCCCAATGGAAAAAATACAACACATAAACTGATCCCCACAGTACTAAAACATACACAGGGGTGGGCTGGGCCGGGGGGCAGGGTGCCATGTGCCCCCCGGGCCGCTTACCCAGCCACTTGCTGTGGGCCGCGCACCTCCTCCAGCTCTCCTGCGCTGGCCGCGGCTTCCAGAACACGGCCGCGGCCACAGAAAAATGGCCGCGGCCGTGTTCTGAAAGCCGCGGCCAGCGCAGGAGAGCTGAAGGAGGTGCGCGGCCTGCACCGGACTGGGGCTGCAGGATGCAGCGGACTGGGGTGTGGGCAGGAGGGGCATGTACTGCGCTCTCCCCTGCCCCCCCTCCCCCAGCAGCAGCAGATTGAGATGAGAGACATCAACAATGGTGAGTTGCTGCTGGCAAATTCTGGCACTGAGGGGCATATGTGTTTCTGGCACTGTGGGGGCATGTGTGTATTTGCCACTGTGGGGGAATATCTGGCATTGTGGGTGCATATGTGTATTTGTCACTGTGGGAGCATATGTGTCTCTGGCACTGTGGGAGAATATCTGGCACTGTGGGGGCATATGTGTATCTGGCACTGTGGGGCATATCTGGCACTGTGGGGGCATATCTGGCACTGTGGGGGCATATGTGTCTCTGCACTGTGGGGCATTTCTGGCACTGTGGGGGCATATGTGTATCTGGCACTGTGGGGGAATATCTGGCATTGTGGGGGCATATGTGTCTCTAGCACTGTGGTGGCATATCTGGTACTGTGGGGGCATATGTGTCTCTGGCACTGTGGGAGAATATCTGGCACTGTGGGGGCATATGTGTCTCTGGCACTGTGGGAGAATATCTGGCACTGTGGGGTCACATGTGTATCTGGCACTGTGGGGGCATATCTGGCACTGTGGGGGCATATCTGGCACTGTGGGGGCATATGTGTCTCTGGCACTGTGGGGGAATATCTGGCACTGTGGGGGCATATGTGTTTCTGGCACTGTGGGGTCACATGTGTATCTGGCACTGTGGGGGCATATCTGGCACTGTGGGGGCATATCTGGCACTGTGGGGGCATATGTGTCTCTGGCACTGTGGGGGAATATCTGGCACTGTGGGGGCATATGTGTCTCTGGCACTGTGGGGGCATATGTGTATTTGGCACTGTGGCGGAATATCTGGCACTGTGGGGGCAAATCTGGCACTGTGGACATCACATTGTGCGGTGCAATGGGCATCATGGTATGGGGCGTAATGGCCATTACGGTGTGGGGATCATTGGGTAATTGCCATCACAGTATAGAGTGTAATGGGCATCAAGGTGTGCGGCATAATGTGTAATTAGCATCACAATGTGCAATCTGCAGGTACACAATACAATCATGATATAGGCCACGCCCCCTTATAATAGGCCACACGCCTAATTTTTCAGCGCGCCTCCGGCACGCACAAGCATTCCGTCTTCCAGAGGGTTGGGGGGGGGGGGTATGGTTAGTGCTCTGGACTTGCCCCCTAGGCTAAAAGTTGCCAGCCAGCCCCTGAACATACAGGCCCCCAGAGTAAAACAAAGACATTGGCAACCGAAGTAATTTCACACATTACCCCACAGTGATTTCACACAATGCTCCGCCTATGCAGCGCTGAAAGCTTGCAGCAGCTGCAGTGATAGGAGCTCAGCACCCACCATGGTTATCCTGGATGGGCTGCCTGCGCTGGCTCTGCCTTCAGTGTTGGTGCCTTTCTTGTGTTTGGTAGAAGCAAGCTGCTCCCTCCCTTACCTCCCGACACCCCTGCTTAAGGCTGCTGCTTCCCCTCTGTCCTGTCCCAGCCTGCCCGCCTATCCTGTGCACAGAAGCCTGGCTCTGTGTACAGTGATAGTCACTGCCGGCTTCTCCTGACCTGGCTGCAGCGCAGCTGAGTGTCAGTGCGCCGGCAGCCCGCTGCAATCGGGTTCTGTGTTGACCGCCAGTTCACTGCCATTCAGCTAAGCTGACAGCTGCTGGCGCACTGACACTGGGTCTCCCATCTCTCGTGGCACACCAGACCACCACTGACGGCACACTAGTGTGCCGCGGCACAGTGGTTGGGAACCGCTGATCTATAGGGATATATGATTGAAACACAAGGACAGGATATATATATATATATTCACTACAGAAATGACCAGGTGGATGTCATGGTAGCCATTTATGTAGCGACTTGTGCATGCACAGTAGAAAAGTATCTGGTAACATTGACGAGAGCATCATGTTCCCAGAGACCGTGGCCTGTGCTGTAGACACCAACAGAGTTTAAGGGAGAAAAAAAGATAACTCTAGCCCTAGCCCCCAAAAAAAGAGTTATCTTTTTTTCTCCCTTAAACGTATGGTTATCCATAACTCTGGGGAGCACCACCAACAATCATATGCTCAGTAGTTATACTTTTAATTGCATACATGTTGGTTCTGATTATGTTAGCGATTTAAGTGTCAGTGCAAGCCCAAAACCCCTTTTTCTAGCGACACCAACAGAGTTCCAGAGTCTACTCACTAGAGATAAGTGGGCCCACATGCAGACTCCACATGGGCCGCTTATGTTCTCAATGCCCCCCCTCCCTGCTGGGTCATATACTGTGAGTGTGGAATACACACAATTCTTAGGATGCCTACGTCAATCCTGTATTTATATATATATATATATATATATATATAGTAGCCACACTGGACAGAACTCATAGAGACTCGCTTATAATAGAAATAATAGACAATAGCCCTCACAGCTGTAATCTAAACCATGTCAATGGACAAAATAAAGTTATTGTCAGATTTGGTTTATTTTGTCAACATCTGCAATGTCGAAAGAAGCAAAAAAGGGGGTTTTATAACACAATGCGTTGCTGAGTAAATCTCAGTGCTCTCTGAGTAACAATCAAATGACCAAAATGACTCTGGACACGCTTTATAAGAAAGAGTAAATTTTATATAGTAAAAAGAAAAACATGCAATTTTATAAAAAAAAAAAAATGAATAGCAATACTAAAAGCACCTTTCTAGTTTATACAAACACATGAGGGCTATATATTCAGGTGATTAGGTCTCCAAGAAATAATTGTGCTCTCCAGCGAGAATTTATATAATCAGCTTCCACAGTGTGGTAAGTTTGTTAATAAAAGTGGGTTAAATTAAGAATAATAGGGTAACGATCCTCCAAAGAATTTAAGTACAGTCCAGGCACAATGTTTAAAGACCACATACAATCAGTAAGCCGATGATAATTTGCGGTGCCAATTTAGCATGTAAGCAGAACATGCACTAGTAGTAGAGCTGGCAGTTCATCAAAGGCAACAATAGTAGCAAAATGGTATAGTAGCTCGATAGTAACAATGTGATCTCTCACCCAAAAATGATCCAGTGCAGGGGAGCCAATTTGTTGCGGCTCATCAAATTGGCTCCCCTGCACTATCAAGCTACTATACTATTTTGCTACTATTGTTGCCTTTGATGAACTGCCAGCTGATTTTCATACATTAGATCAGTGGTTCCCAAACTGTGTGCCGTGGCTCCCTGGGGTGCCTCGGGACACTTTCAGGGGTGCCGCGGGTTGGTGATCCAGGACCAATTCAAATTATTTATGATCAATTATTTATGGACAAAACCAGTGCTGGTGGCTGCCAATCATAAAATATATGTGCAATCAGAAGCAAATCCTGCCCTTTAAACCATAACTGAACCTAAGAAGCACATATAAACACAATCTACTTAATTTTATATATATATTTTGGCGCCTAGGGGTGCCGTGGAAAAATTCTGATACTCTAGGGTGCCATGATTCGAAAAAGATTGGAAACCCCTGCATTAGATAATTAAATAAATAGATAATTACATAGAACATTATTTTGACCCATACAACATAAAAATCATCTTATGGACTAGAGAGTATCCTAGTGGCTGCCAAAGAATACAGAAAGCATCCTTGTGAAAATTATACATGAGGTAATTCATCCCAGTGAGCACCACAAAGCACAGATAGCATCACAGTTTTCACCAGTTTTTACCACTTTCACCTTAAAATACAGGGAGCATCACAGTAACAGTCATACAATCAATCACAGTAAGTGCTATACAATACAGAGAGATTACAGTGACTTAAACATCCTAGCACCTTATATGTGTACCTCTAGCATGTTCAACCTTAACATAACTTAACTTACTTAACTAAACCTGAAATAAAGACTCTGAGACATAGGTTTGGCAGAAATTGTTAGCTGATTTATTATCAAATTTTAAGCTAGTTGGATTTCTTAAACTAATTAAATAATGGTGTCCCAAGAAAGAACGGCTACTTAACTAAACTCCACCCCCACTCATTGCATACGTAATCAAAACTACCAAGCGGTATCCACTCAACCTACTGCATTGACTACCCACCCAGCCGAATGGGGTTGCTGCCCCCGAGCGGGTGATCAAGCGAAAGGCCTAAGTCAATGAATAGGCGAGCGCACCGATAAACAATCTATATACGCTGCATCAACAGATAATGAAGGCTAAAACTATTAACCTGTCGTTCTTTCCCACCTATCAGCCGACGCGATTAAACACCCAAACCCCCCATCATTAACCAAGGGAAGGGAGGGAGGGAAAACTCTGCAGGAAAGAGAGGAACAATCCTCCCTTTCCTGCCCTAATGTCTCTGCTACCTCACATGCTTCCCAAGGGTCACACACACAGCATTGGATGTTTAACCCATTCCATGCCTACTGCTGGCATTACATTAATCTTCTAACAATATAGTGAGTGTCCAAGTGACCACCATGAAATACAGAGTGCACCCTAGTGACAGCTATGTATAATGGATTATTGTAACTGCTATAAACAACAAAGAGCATTGCCAAGACCACCATAAAATCCATAATTCTAATGGCTGCTATAAAATACAGAGATCACCCTAATTGATTTGCTACCAAACAATACAGAGAGCATATTAATGACCTTCATACAGTACAGGGAACCTCAATACTAGCATCAGGAAGAATATTTCCCAGGTCTTACTGACCTACTTCCCCATGCTTTGATTACTTGAAAACGATTGTGACCAATGTATCTAGATCAGGATAACAGAATAAGAGGGATTTAAGGTTTTTTTTAGATTTATTTTTCATCATTCACAACTTTTTTGGGGGGTATTCAATTTTATAGTCATTTAATTTTATTTGCCTGATTGAATTTACCTCCAAAGATTGATAAAAAAAAAAGATTTATTATTTGAATTAAGTATTTGTATTAATACAGTTTTAAAATATAATTATTTATAATTAATTATTTATATATTTTTAAAATAAATGGAACTGAAAGTCAATATAAAGGCCCATACACACTGGGTGACTTTGAACTGAAAGTCCCTCAAAACAGGAGGTTTGAGCGGCCTTCAGCTCAAAGCCGCCCAGTGTGTATGCCCCAGCGATGAGCGGTGAGCGCTGTTGCGCACTCCCGCAACCTCGCCCGGAAAGCCCGTCCATCTGCTGGTTATACCAGCAGATGAGCGGCTTTCAGGACGGCTTTGCATAGCGCTGAGCTATGCAATGCTGCCCCCCCTCCCCCCTCTGTCGGCGCCGGGCAGTGGGAAAGCCGCTCAATGTGTATGCACTGAGTCCATACACGCTGGGCATAGTCGCCCAGTGTGTATGGACCTTAAAGGTGATTAATTAAATTGTGCACACCCCCTGTCTGTTGAAGTGAGAAATGTACTCCTCTTGCTTATTGTCAGTATTGCTAAAGCAACTGATTATCACACAGTTGCCTCTACAAGGTTTTATCCATACCTTTGTGACAGATGCTTTGCATAGTAGGGTTCCTTTACTAAAATATGAATTGACACAATGTAGGTTATTATTATTTTACATCTGTAAAAACAAAGAGTGTACTCCTATGATAAGAAGAACCAGATTTTAAGCAATTCATGTTTTAATAAACAGCATTTTTATACATGTAAATATATGTATGGTTCTTATGGAGTAGCATTGTGCGTATGGAAAGACAGAAATAATCATTGTAATACAGGGCGCCTGACACTATTGTGGTAGTATTGGGTAGAGGTAGGGAGCAAAGTGTCTTTGGCGACCACTTATTGATAGCGCAAATTCCAGGAATTTTGTTGTTGAATATATATATATATATATATATATATATATACACGTCTAGTGTGTGTGAGTCTCCATCTGCTGGCAGAGAGTAAAACTGCATCTCTTTCTCACACATCCACAAACACAGAAGGTAGCAGACTAGCTTTCAAAGCTTTTGCTTTGAGCGGGTTTACTAGTCTGAAATAAAAGAAAATGTGCAGTACGGATGGTGTAATGGTGTAAACGGTTACTGTACGGAGGTCATGGGCTCGATTCCCACCATGGACATAACTGTGCAGAGTTTGTATATTCTCCCCATACCCCATGCGTGGGTTTCCTCTGGGTACTCCGGTTTCCTCCCACATTCCAAAAATATACTGGTAGGCTAATTGGCTCCCAACAAAATTAGCGGTAGAATGTCTGTGTGTGTGTGTGTGTGTACATTTGGTAGGGAATATAGATTGTAAGCTCCACTGGGGCAGGGACTGATGTGAATGTTCAAATATTATCTGTAAAGTGCTGCACAATATGTATGTGCTATATAAGAAACTGGTAATAAAAATAAAAAATAATAATAATGTCATTTTAAATGTTGACTTGTTCTTTTCACCTATTCTTAAAGCCAGAATTTGTGATGAATCAGTGATTGAGGAGCAGGTGGAATGGGAGAGAAAAAAATACAATCAGCTGTGGCAAGCCAGTAAAAAAAAGAGAAAAAACATATTGTATTGATTCATTGATAGATACAAGAAAAAAACATGACTGGTAGTATAAGAAGGAGATGGCTTTTATCAGGATCGATGAGTCAGTGAGCTGTCTTAACAGATTGCTTGATGTCTGCTTCTGGGGAAATCCCGTGATGTCATGATGGCTGAATACTATAACAGATGGACAGTTGAAAATGCTTAGTAAAGATCTTCAAGGGCCTTTTTGAAAGTCAGATTCTCGGTCTAAACTTGCATTTTCTTTATTGTACATGGCCAAATATTTTTTGTATTCTGCATTTTGTATTCTTTGTTAGTCACATTTGTGTATGGAATGGGCATGAAATTGTGAACAGTGTGGGTAAAATTACAGCAAAGGTACAGATATGTCCAAATGTGTCCACATAGCCCCGTTGTACCATGGACTTTGCAACTAAGCTTTACCATGAATCTCGTAATACATTTTTTAAAATACAGTATGCACTGGCAGTGTATGCAGTGTGCAATTAACAGTACGCATGCTGCATCAGACACAGCGGCCTGCATTTGGGGCTAATTGGATAGCCCTGTGGAGCAATTAGTCCACAGTACATTACCATGCCTAACTGAATTCCCTCTAAAGTGTATTTAATTTTAATAATGCATAGAAAATACACATTAGAACATTAAATACAAATAAAAGCATAATAATATAAAATATTATTATAGTATTATTGGTACTCTTTACCTAGCACGGCGCCCACGATTTTGATCGTGGGCATCGCAGGTAAAAAAATCGCGGGCATCGCGGGCATTGAATGCACTAAAAATCAGGTGCGACGCGACCGACGCGATGCCCGCGATTTCCCATAGGGAACAATGTTAAATTTCTCAATTGACCCGATTTTACTGTTCAATGCCTCAATTGACCCGATTTTTCCATAGGAAACAATGTTAAATGGCCCACAGAGGCCAAATAGCCACCCTGAAGTGTGAAATGGCCCCCACAATTGTTAACGCCACCCCACGATCAACGTCAACCCGAAGCGTGGCGAGCGCAGCGAGCCCGCGAGGGGCGGCGGTACGCGTCCTACGACCTTTTCATACCCCCACTATCCACGTCGGCGTGGAGTTGAGAATAGAATAGTGTGGCAAGCGCAGCGAGCCACCGAGCCCGAAGCGTGGCGAGCGCAGCGAGCCCCGCGAGGGGCCGCGGATACCTTCACAGGTAAACGCGTCCCTTCACGGGGCTCGCTGCGCTCGCCACGCGGGGCTCGCTGCGCTCGCCACGCTTCGGGCTCAGTGGCTCGCTGCGCTCGCCACACTATTCTATTCTCAACTCCACGCCGACGTGGATAGTGGGGGTATGAAAAGGTCGTAGGACGCGTACCGCCGCCCCTCGCGGGCTCGTTGCGCTCGCCACGCTTTGGGTTCACGTTGATCGTGGGGTGGCGTTAACAATTGTGGGGGCCATTTCACACTTTAGGGTGCCTATTTGGCCTCTGTGGGCCATTTAGCATTGTTTCCTATGGAAAAATCGTGTCAATTGAGGCATTGAACAGAAAAATCGGGTCAATTGAGACATTTAACATTGTTCCCTATGGGAAATCGCGGGCATCGCGTCGGTCGCGTCGCACCCGATTTTTTAGTGCATTCAATGCCCGCGATGGCCGCGATGGGCGCCGTGCTAGGTAAAGAGTACCGTATTATTATTGTATTAGGTGACGTTACCCAGTAGAACCCTATAGGCTACTTTTCACATTTCCACCTAAGAAGAATCAATTAGATCCCTCCCAGCACCACCCGCAGAACCCATGTCACTCCTAAACCCATGTGATCCTAAACTTAAAGGTCCTTCTATCACAATGGGCAGCTTTTGTCGGGAGAGCTGTCTTTTGGGATTGTAGTCACATTTCTAGGTAGATAATGGCGTTAGTAATGCGGTTATGTACCTGACAAGTGTTGGGATGTATCATGGTATCGGGGTTATGGTTAGGCACTAATGGGAGGGTTAGGGTCAGGCTGCAGGGGGGTTAGGGTTAGGCAGCAAGAAGAGAGGGTTAAGGGTGCAAGAAGTATACTCCCTTACCCGTCGGGATTTTATGCTTCAGGATGCCAGTATCTTATTAAACGCTGGCCTCCTGACTGCCAGTCATCCGTATTTTTCCAATGTTTATTAGCTTCTGACAAGTCAGCCACAAAACTGCCACCTGCATTGTGCGCACAGCAGGTGGTGGGTCCACTTGAAGGAAAGAACATATGACTAAAGTTGGGTGCACATCTATACAATGCAGGAGTATTAACCAATAAACGGCTTGTAATGTAACCTTTGGACTGGAGGTTGCATATTTTGAGCGGAACATGTGACTTTCCAATCCCCATAGAGAATCTGTTACCCTCCTGCTGCTCCTTGCTGGAGGAGGCTGCACACAGGCCTCTCTTAAAACGCCACTGATAAGATGGTTCGACACTGTCAGCACAGAACATATTTGGCTTTAACTCAGACAATAACGTAAAATGACAAAATGACAGAGGTCCCATTGGAGTGAGCCACACCAGACATTGTACCATGTATGCTTGAACTTGATCTGTGATTTATTACATTTCCTTTATGACAAAAGTACTAAATGCTGTGCCTAGTACACAAAGAGCGACAATCGTTGCTTCTACAATGCAAATAAGTTGCTAAAATTTACAATAAAGTACAAAAGTATGAGAATCATTACCCATGAGTAACGATTCCACCATCTGTACATTAGGCTACATGGTGTGGACGTGTAATTGCATAGTGTGACTACAATGGCTTCCAAAAAGTTCCTCGAGGAACAGCCTGAGTTGGGTGAACTCTGACCCAGGTGTCATTATTTCAGTTACTGACCACGTCCTTATATGTGTGTAGTTTGTGTGTTCTCCACTTGTTTGTTTGGCTTCCTAGGAGGTTCTGGGTTTTCTGGTTGACACCAACACTCCATAAACATGCTGAAATGTTAATTGGAATGCAGTCAGCCTCCCGGTGTTCAATATATTGAAGCTGGCATCCTGACCGCCGTCATAAGACCGTTGCCAGAAATTTTGAAGATTCAGAATACCAACAGTCAGTTGGTAAGTATGTGGGGTGGGTTATAGTCAAGCTGTGGAAGGGGAATAGTTGTAGATCCTAATAGGGGGGGGGGGCTGGGAGTTAATATGCGGGGAGGGGAAGGTTACGCTGGGGGGAGGGGCGGTAGTTTTAGGCACTTACAGTGGGGTTAGAGTTAGTCTGCAAGGAGGGGCATGTTAGGTTGAGGGGAGGGGGGTTAGGTATAGGCACTTACAAGGGGGGGGAAGGGTTAGTCTGCAGGGAGTGGAAGGATAGGGTTATGCTACGTACACATAGAGCAATTTGGTCGCTGATCGATTTTTATTTTTATATCGTTTAGCGACCAAATCGCAGAGTGTCCCAATGGAGTCAATGAAGGAGAAAGCCGCTCCTGTGACCAGCTACCAGCATTGGGGTGGTCGCGATAGCACGCTCCTAGCGTCCGTCGCCCCATTCATAAGGGGAAGGCTGTAGACTGAGGGGAGGGGGGTTAGTTATTGGCACTTACAAGGGGGGGTATGGTTAGGCTGCTAGGGGGGGTTAGGTTTAGGCAGAGGGGTACGGGGGTTAGGGTTAGGCACTAATTGGTAGGGTTAGGGTCCGGCTAAGGGTTTTGCATAGATGTATATATACCTTAAGACAATCAAAGGTAGGCGTGAATAACTATTTCCAATAATGCATCCTGTATATGAAATGACTCATCTGAAGAAAGTAGACATCACTGTCATTATGAATATGTAAAATATTTTGAGGATCTGCACAAGTAACTACTATAAGTCCCTACAGTGTGTCTGACATTTATTTTTAAAGACAGTACAGGTACCGTATACTCTGACAGATTATTTTAGTTATTTCATAAGTGATGATTGCTGAATTAGTATTCAGATATGTGTGCACATAGACTGTACCAATACATGTAATTGAGTAACACACAAAGCATAGAGTGCTTAGTAAATGATCTATTAGTGTAACACTTGCAGACTACTATGCAATTTACGCTGCCACTGATAACTGTAATTATGTCTACAAGATTGCCTTGAAAATCTTTAAAAGGTAAATACCTAAAGTAACCTAAAGCACATATTATAATTTATGTACTTTGATCTTCCTTCTCAACATATATGCAGGGCAATAGAAAGCCTTGCCGGGACCATGTACTTTTCAGGGTCGCCGCCAAATGTGGGAGGAGGGGTCATGCACCCTTAGAATAAAAGACAGAAAAAAATAGCACCTTCTTGGCCACACTGCAGCCTAGCACACAGCAGCATGTGCTGGGTTGAGAAGAGCTGCTACAGCTACTGCTGCTACCACGTAATGAGGGCCCCTCCATCAGGTAATTAGTATCCCCCCCCCCCCCCCCGCCTCTCTACACCACTGCATAAATGTATGGCTGAAGCGTGGGCCATGTGCTGTCTGGGCTCCCTCCTCTCTAGCCAGCAGCATAGTGGTAATCTGAGCACTAGGGTCACTCGGGTCACTGGAAGACTATAGTGTATTAGAGTTCGGTGGGCATGCAAGGTCAAAGAAAATGGTGTAGCAGACATTTTTTCCTGTAATTTCATACAGTGGACATTTTTTCCAGATATTTTAAAAGCATATATTTTCTGGCCGCTTCTGAAGGTCAAGAGTAGGATTCATCCTTTGCAAACAATTCAAGACTGTGCAGGATGAGGCCAGCATTGTTTTTTTCACTACTACTAGTGAGGGAAGATATGCTACACATATACTACTACACGTCAGGAAGACACTGAATATCTCTGCAGTAGATGATTAAATTATAAGATAACCTAGACTGTTGCCTGAACCTATTGAGATGTGTCGGAGAGTTCCTCATGTAGCAAGGCCATAAAAGGTTTATAAGAAATCCATTATAAATGTCGTTATGCAGTTCTCTGCCATTAACCAAATTATTTTTGTTGCAAATTTCTGAAAAAACTTTAGTAGAATATATAAATGATTGATCGGGAGCATATGAGAGTTTGAGCCTGTAGCAATCGTTACTCATCTATATATTATGTACTAAGAGATTTACAAATCAAAAGAAAGAAAAAAGATCCGATGTAAGGGATTTGCTACCTCCTAGCTTTATTTCACTCCAATATTGCTTCATTTACTAGGATGAAAATGAAAAATAGCTACTGCCAGAAGAGTCCTGGACCATCCAAAAAGGGGCTAGTCTACAATTCTAGACAAGCTCTAGATCTTCCAGAACTCTGGGATTGCTTTGGAGAAATATATTGCAAAAAGGCCCACAAAAAAAATCACCCATTAAAGTATAAGGGCCATACTGTATTTATTAACAAAAACAAATTATCTAGCTATGAAAGAATCCTTATCACGTTTATTGCAGTAGTAATTGCCCCCATACATTACCAATACACTGGAATGCTGCATTTTCCAGATACCCCAAACACCAGATGGAAGAATTGGGAACATTGAATTATAATCCTTGGTGGATCTGATTGCCGGTTTTGTAGAATCTGAGAAATAGACTTTAGATGTAAGTACTGCATTTACAGGGGATGTATAAAATGTAGTTACCAAGACTTGGGCTCCAATAAGAGTCTATTCTAGCAAAGTAAAGAGATACAGGTTTGGACCCAGTTGGGGCACTCTCAATGCAAAAATATCACGATTGGTATTGCAATCAGGTCCAATCCACTGGAGAAGGATATTAAGATCTTGCGATAGTGTGCTATCCTCAACAGAAGATTATGATAACCAGATCAAACAAGATAGTTTAAATACATGCAAACATACATACAGTACATACATATATAACATCCCCATAGAAAACCATGGCTATGGCTGCTGCAAGGATTGGCAACCAGAAAGCACGAGGTATTTACGATATCTCCTGCTTTCTATCTTGGTACATTCTGGTAACACAAATAAGCTTTTACCAAGGGAAAACAGCAGTTTATGCATATTTTAAGGACAAAATTACTTAATAAACTAATTAAAAGCCCATCAAATTGACGGCTTAGTCTCTGCCTGCTCCTACTGCCAATCTATGTCCATATCCAGCAGGTTTGAAACAGATCATTTTCTTTTTTTCTTTTTGTTAAGGAGTAGTTTGGTCCATCGAGTGGCCTCTAGTGGTCACTGGCGGTACTTCACCTTAGAGGTGGGGAGTAGTTAGCCTTTTATATATGTAGATAGGGCTCTTAGTTCAAGGAAAGTGGAGTTTAAATGAACAAAGTTGGCAATCATAATCTGACCAGTTTAGTAGCCTAGGAGTGTAAGGGAGACGCGACCTCCACAGAATGCAACTCCCGATCACCATAGCATCACAGTTTGTCCCGTTTGGTGGCCATGCCCCTCCAGTACCAGGACCTGCAAAAAGGGCCTAATTCAGACCTGATCGCAGGGGACATTTTGTTAGTAAATGTGCAAAACCATGTGCCCTGCGGGTGGGGCAGATGTTATGTGCAGAGAGAGTTAGATTTGGGTGGGGTGTCTTCAAACTGAAATCCAAATTGCACTGTAAAAATAAAGCAGCCAGTATTTATCCTGCACAGAAACAAAATAACATACTGTAAATCTAACTATCTCTCCACATGTTAAATCTGCCCCACTTGCAGTGCACATAGTTTTGCCCATTTTGCCCAATGTCTCAGCAGTGCTGTTAAGTCATACCTCCCAACCTTAGAAGAACCCAAGGCGGGACCCATGCGCGCTCAAAATTTGTGGCCTGTTGGCAAGGGAGCATGGTCTACAAATCGTGTCACTCTCATGAGGCCCCAGCCCAGTTTTGCTTCTGTGGAGGCATGGACAGTAGCTTTGTGAGCTGCTGGCCATTCTCCCAGCTCTGCCTGCAGGAATAGACACTGTGTGCATGGGCACAGCATCTATTTACCGACGTGCAGCAGGTGACAGGGGTGACTCCCAACTGCCCCCTCCTGTCGTGTGACACTGCTGGCCCCGGGAGGTATGTGAGAACATCCCCAAAAATGGGACATTCCGTAGAAAACTGGGACAATTGGGAGGTATGGTTAAGTGTATCCAAGTTACTGAACTTCTGAAGCGTTATCAGGTACATTGATTATCCTTGGGGATGAGGGGGCGGGGTTACATTATAATGTTCTTCCACATGCTGACATTGTGCAAAGTATAACATGATATTGAATAACAAATATTGGAATATTTTCCAGATGGCAGTAGTTACAAAGATTAGGGAAATATTGCTTTCTTACACCTTTCCCCTTGCTTACCTGTTGTGTGATGGTCTGGCATATTGTACCACTATAACCAAAAAAAGTGTGCAAAGAAAATTAGCCATCTGTTGCTCTGTATAATTAGTGTGTATTTAAAACTGTAAACAGATGACACCATATGGTCCAGAGCTTCTGGAAGAGGTAAGGAGTTCATTTACAGTTGATACAAAATGATATTACATTTGGAGATGGACTAGAAGGTTACAATTAATTCTGGCAAACTCCAACTCCTGTAAGTGTCAGGCAGGTAGGCAGTCAGTGAGTCACAATGAGTCAGTCAGTCAGTCAGTCTGTCAGGCGTGCAGACAGACGGTTAAGCATTCAGACAGTCAGTGTAAAGCAACTGATGGAATGCTTTGATACATATGTTTGGTTTCTGTATTTTCGTTTGTGTAATATGTAGAATGTGTAGAGGTAAAAGCTTCAGAAAAGAGATACTGTATTTATAAAGTGTGTCCCATCAGAGCAATTATATTACACTTTTTCTTTATTTTAATTTCCCTTCGGGCTTTTTCCAATTCATGCTGTTTTTCAAATGTATCTCTTATTTTCTCTATTCTTTTATCTCTCTCTCTCTCTCTCTCTCTCTCTCTCTCTCTCTCTCTCTCTCTCTCTCTCTCCCTCATCTCTGAATCCATCCCCTATTCACAGTAACAGTTATTGAAAATGTATTTTGTCGCGTGTTACATCAATTGCAGAGCTAATAGTCTCATGTCATAATGCAGAATTAGAATGAAAGCAGAGGGTCCTAGTGGAATAAATGCATGGAGAGGAAATTCATCTGAACAATTATGGAACGTGTCCAACTAAATTCAATATGAGGCCAATGTAGTTGCATGTCCACCAGTGGCATCAGTAGGGGGTGCGGGCTGCACCCGGGTGTCACTCGTAGAGGGCTGCTTGCACCTCTGGGGGCAGCGTGCACCGTCCAGAGACTACACAACCAGTGAGGCCACACCCTAACTAACGAGGCCATGCACCCTTTTTCGGTACTAACATATCTGTCACACCGGGTGTCCAAAACTGTTAGGGACACCGCTGGTGTCTTCAATGGTGTATCTAGTCCAGGAGGAGCAGGAGGACAGTTGGCATGGCTTCTCTATTTGAATTTTGGACTGTGCCCCCGTCCCACATTTGGATCCACCACTGCCTCCTACCCTTTTTCTTGCTCTGGCTGTCTGGCCATCTTTGGGAGAGTTTTAGAACATTCATGTACAATAGTATATTATTACATTCTAAACTATTAAATATAGACACACTAGGATCATTAGTGAGAATGGGAATAAAGGTACAAAGTTGTTATCCATAGCTACTAATGTATTTCATTCTTGTTTAAAAATTAAACCAAACTTATGAGTGGCCGATATCACCTATCTTTTCAACAGTCCTAACTTTCCCCTTATATATATATATATATATATATATATATATATATATATATATATATATATATATATATATCTGGAGCTCCTACCTCTGATTTTTGCTAGAACTGTTATCAGGCAGTGGAATGCTTGTCACTTCATTTGTTATCAAAGAGCAGCAGTAGGCGATTAGCGTTGCTTTTCTGTCACCTCTGAAGCTCTGAAACTGCTGGAGAGGATTTGGCTATTTATTGAACCGCAATAGCTGCTTCAATAAATAACTTTATGAAAAAGCATTTAAAACACATCATTCTTTTTTGACAAATTTCACCGCAAGTCCTTCTTCATCCTGCGTAACTGTTACCTAAAAGCTTTATTCGTATCAATAAACAGACCCAAATTCTACAGTGTAAACACAAACAAACCTAGACCGTTCTAATAAAACTATAGTCCATTAATAGCTTCCAACAATATATTTTTAATGGGTTATATAAATGCTAACTGCTAATGCTGTCTAAATGACTTAATTTTCGTAGAACATTTGAGACACCAATCATGTCTAAAACTCAAGCTGAAAGCGGGTATCATTTGTGATGTAAACAACGTTGACGCCAATTCAGCTTGTAGCGGATGATAAATCAGCATATCATTAAACGATTTCACTACACTGTCTCTGTGAAGGAAGGGACATAAACAAGTTAATAAAAATGAAACTGCTTTTTGCTCCACGTCTCTCTGTAGTACCTAGTTATCTGCCTTCAATACTGCAATGTACGATTTATGGCACCCTTTCCAGACACATCATTTTTGTTCTTCCCACATTATATATTTTGCCCTTGAAAAGGTTACTCGTCTATATTTATTACAAGCAGTCGCTTAGAAATCTATAAAGGTTTTGCGAATCTTAACTTGATCTTAATCTGAAGTAGACTTGATCTTGCTTTACAACCTGGAAATGAATCATCCCGGTGCCTCCTGAGAAATATGTTTATTAGTTATGTAAAAATCTGGAAAGGTCTCCCGGAATGAGGAGCCAGCAAGGTTAGGAAGAAAATGATATTGCTGTGATTACAATATTACAGTGAGACATTTGGCAGATATATTATTACACTTTAATATGTTATATTACTGATCACAAATCAAAGTTGGCTGTTGGTGATAGGAATCAGGACATCATTTTATGAATTGAAAACCTTTTACTGTGCAGTCCTTTTATCTGCCACAAATGACAACGCAATATACAATCCCTTATATAAGCATATAGCCATAGCTGTCAATTAATATGCAATGGTTATCTGACAGTGGCTTTGACCTGGAATGCAGATATATTAGTAGTTATGTATCGTATTTTAAAAGTGCATGCCCTTTTACATATTGATATAGATGATGTGCAATTAACCTACTTACGGGCTCTAACAATCTATTTTTGATGCTTGGGACACAGTCAAAAAAAAAGGACTTTGACAAGGTTGCAAGTAGCTGACTAGACAAACTGTGAAGTTTTGGAAAGATTTACAGTTCAATCAAATGTAATATATTCAAGGGCCAAGAGTTAGATTTGCTGTTAAAAATTTGCAGCACCTACAGTATTCGCATCTTGCACTTTCATTGAAGTTGCTCCATTTACATTCGAAGATTGTTGCAACCTGCAATTATGTGTATACAGTATATATCTATATACAGAGATATATGCAATAAGATCGCACTCCATACAAAAAATATTCAACCGCTGGGGTGACGTCCAGAACTTTCCTTACAAGAAACAAAGTCCATGTATATAAAGACCAAAAAGACACACTCTCCAGACTGTTTGATTGTATATAAAGACCAAAAAGACACACTCTCCAGACTGTTTGATTGTATATAAAGACCAAAAAGACACACTCTCCAGACTGTTTGATTGTATATAAAGACCAAAAAGACACACTCTCCAGACTGTTTGATTTGTATATAAAGACCAAAAAGACACACTCTCCAGACTGTTTGATGTATATAAAGACCAAAAAGACACACTCTCCAGACTGTTTGATGTATATAAAGACCAAAAAGACACACTCTCCAGACTGTTTGATATATACATCAAACAGTCTGGAGAGTGTGTCTTTTTGGTCTTTATATATACAGAGATATATATATATATATATATTGCACTTAAACCTTGACAAAGGGGTGAATGATACCCCGAAACGTTGGTTTGCTTTAATACACGCTGTTGAAAACCCTTGGAGTGCCGCTGTCTGTTCCTTCCTACGAGACTATATATATATATATATATATATATATATATATATATATATATATATATATATATATATATATATGTAGGAGAGTCCGCACTCAAGGTAGATTGTTATCATAGGGGGTGCTCCAACAGATGAATGAACATCATAAGGATATAGAGATATAGAAATGGGCACTCACCAAGGTCTTTGATTCAGCAATAAAATTTATTCATGAAATGAAAGTACATCCGACGTGACGTGACGTTTCGATCAAAAGATCGTCATCAGGAGAATGTCAGCATAAATAACAAGTATCATACCCAACCAATAGGCAACCTGGTATCCATCCATGGAGGAGATACAACTGTATAGCCTCACCGGGCCAGTTTAAATACCATCTCACCGGAAGTGATCACTGCACTTCCTGGTGCAACATCAAAATAGGTACCATCGTGTGTTGAGGGCATATAAATAAAGTTCAGGCAATTTGCTAACTTAGGCCAATGAACATAGGCATAGCGACTAGTACCAGGATGTAACAACTAATGATATCAGACACTACAGGCGCTGTTTAGCGCTAAACTCTCGAGTCCCGCCGGACCAGAAGTAGATTGTGCGTTCCACCCGCTTGAATCGCGGGGAACTTCCGCGTGTCATAGCTCCCAGTATCAGCTGCGCTAGACCGGAAGTGGAACTAGCGTTCCACCGGTACTTGTTAAGGGAAGCTTCCGCGTGTCATACGCGTGTCATACATAGTGCACATCGCGTTTGTATAGTATGGGTTGTCATGACAGCGCCGCTTGAGGCTTAAAGAGCACCAGACAGCGGGGAACAAGGGACATTAGAGCAATATGTAAGATGTTGTGGTATTTATAAACCAGCCCGGACGGCCTCACTAGTACTGGCAAATTACAAAAAGAAATATACACAAAGAAAACTTATATACTAGTAAATATACTATACATAAATATACATCAAAAAATAAAAAAATAAATAAATAGAATATCCATGTGTCACCACTTGTTGACACACGGAACAGCACAAACAAGTGACACAAAAAAAGGCATATAAACATAGATAGAATGTGCAATAGTCTGCTCTTTTTGTTATTTTATATTTTGTACTGTTTGGATACTTTTATATTTTATAGAAAAATTATTATTAAGAAATTTAAAGACACAATACCCCACGGGGGGTGCATACCACTTCAAAGGGTATCATCTCACAATATTATAAATGTGAGAAAAACATATCATAAACACCAGGCATAGTGACTTTAAGATATATGAAAATTAAACAAATAAATATATCAAATCATCTATCAAAGCATAAGCAATACTGAAATAATGTATATACAGAAATAATATAAAGAAATAATATATAAGGAAATAATATATATAAAGAATGACCTGGAGACACCAAATCCAACTTCAAAAAAACAAAAATCCGAACCAAGGCAACTGGAAACATAACCATAAAAATGAAAAAACAGGAAAAGGGCATCAGAAGTTATTTAACGCAAAAAAATAGATAGTGGATTTGCTTCATTTAGGCCTTTGGGGGCAATCGTGCCCAATTCAAAGATCCATTTGGCTTCACGTTTTTTAAGCATGGTGTCCCTGTCGCCACCTCTAACTGGTTTCGGAATGTGATCTATCAACATGCATCGAAGGCTAGCCACACTGTGGCCCATTTTAGCAAAATGCTTGGCAACAGGTTTATCCGAGGTTTTTGCAACTATTGCTGCCCTGATAGTGGTCCTATGGTTAGCCATCCTCTCTCGGAAGTCACGCTTGGTCAGGGCCACATAATAGAGCCCGCATGGGCAGATTAGGATATAGATTACATAATCTAATCTGCAGTGGAGCCGATGTCTAATGGTAATCTTTTTCCCACTGTGCGGGTGAGCAAAAGCTGGTCCTGTCAACATGGACCTGCAGGTAGTGCAATCACTGCACCTAAAACAACCGTTTTTGGGACGCGATAACCAGGTGCCTGTGTCTGCTTTTGGTTGGCAGAGAGGTCTCATTAACAGATCCTTGAGGTTGCTTCCTCGTCTGTATGCACACATAGGAGGTATTTTACTAACCCCAGTGAAAGCCGGGTCAGTGGCAATAATTGGCCAGTATTTGGCAAGTTTCTGCTTCCTAGTGTGTGCCCCTGTATCAAAACTTTATTTATATGCCCTCAACACACGATGGTACCTATTTTGATGTTGCACCAGGAAGTGCAGTGATCACTTCCGGTGAGATGGTATTTAAACTGGCCCGGTGAGGCTATACAGTTGTATCTCCTCCATGGATGGATACCAGGTTGCCTATTGGTTGGGTATGATACTTGTTATTTATGCTGACATTCTCCTGATGACGATCTTTTGATCGAAACGTCACGTCACGTCGGATGTACTTTCATTTCATGAATAAATTTTATTGCTGAATCAAAGACCTTGGTGAGTGCCCATTTCTATATCTCTCTCTATATATATATATATATATATATATATATCTATATATATAATCAGCACATCCCTGTTTGCAAGACAGAGAAGACCAGCACCAGTCCAGTTATAACAAATATGCAGTTTATTGTCCATTCAGGACATTTCCATGCTTATGGTAATTCAGCATAATGAGCATATAATACAACACCCAGCAGGCGATACTTATCGCACGTCGTCGACGGCCGTTTTGGTGCTCCCCGCACCTTTGTCAAGAGGGGTATCAACTATACAGCACTTGGAAATGCCTTATATTGAGCCTCCCACATCAACTCACCTGCCGACAATCAGGGCTAACATCCGGTTACAGGTCCCCCGTTCTGCCGCCCACCATCACACACTCGCAGCGTGGCGCCGTCTTGCCGGAAGTACCTCACGGCTGGCGGAACCAAAAACTGCAGTAACATGCGGCGGGGACTGACAGAGGGTTCCTCTGTCCCGGAAGTAGACGCTGAGGCAGCGTGCACGTTGCTATGGTAACCCGATACCATAGCAGCAACAATAAACATACAACATACAATGTTCATTTCTTAAAGTGCATAATCCTGATAATCGCTAGAAGTGCACGAACATTTAAAACATGACTGTCAGCAGGAAATAAGAGTGATAAGCAACCATGTAATAAAATGGTGTATCAGAAAAGAAGCAGCTCATGCGCAAACATATAATGTAATGATCATATGTAGGCTGCTAATATCATACACAGCAAACACCAAATCAATAAACAAACGTACACACAAACATACAGACATCGGAGCAGTGTTTAAAAAAAAAAAAAAAAATCTAAACCTGGCAGCAATGGAGATGTTAAATAAACGGGGCCATTGTGAACTCCTCATTCAGCCCCACCGGCTGCATCGCACCCAATTCATATATCCAATAATTTTCTTTTTGTAATAAGGTCCTGTGCCTATCACCTCCCCGTCTCATAGGGGGCACCTGATCAATAGGCATAAACAAAAAGTCTTTGATGGAATGTCCCGACTGTACAAAATGCCGCGCCACAGGCGGAGTGTTGGATTCAATAACCTTGTAGGCTTTATTAATTGACGACCGATGCATGCCAATGCGTTCTTTAAGCATGCGTATAGTTTTCCCTATATAAATTCTATTGCAGGGACACCTTATAAGGTATACGACGTACTTGGATTCGCAGTCCATGCGGAATTTGACAGGATATTCTTTGCCTGTTGTTGGGTGTGTAAATTTATCAGACCTGATTATGTGGCGGCAATTTACGCAGCCAGAACATTTGAACGAGCCATTTGATCTTGAAAGCCAGTGCGCAGGATGGTTAACCTTTGGGCTAACATCGGAGTAAGTTAGCTTCTGTGTTAAATTTTGGCTACGTTTGTAGCAGAAGAGAGGTGGAGATCGACAGGTGGACCCCAGAATTGGGTCTGTTCTGAGGATATGCCAGTGCCTCATTATTGACTCCTTGATGGGCTTTGAGGCCACTGAATATGTACTGGCAAAATAGAGCCTCTCATCACTCGCTTCTTTCTGCTTTGGAAGCAACAACTCCTCCCTGCTTAGCTTAAGACATTTCTCTTTGGCATCGTGTACCTCGTTTGGATCATACAATCGGTCGATAAAACTTTGGCTCATGTCATCAAGGACCCTTTGCAGATCATCCGCACATGATGTGATGCGGACCGCACGTATGAACTGCGAATAGGGTAACCCTCGTTTGAGGGGCTGGGGATGGAAACTGGTCGCCAATAACATCGTATTTTTGTCAGTCGGCTTCTTATACAGTGAGGTGACAAAAACACCGTTGGATATTGAAATTGATACATCCAGATATTGGATGCAACTGTTGCTACAGTTGCATGTGAACCTAATATTGCCAGGAATGCAGTTTAAATACTGAACAAACTCTTTGAGCATATCCTCAGTGCCAGTCCAAACAAAAAACAAATCGTCTATGTATCTAACGTAACAATTAATGAATTTAGAAAATTTCAAATTAGACAAAATGTGCTGTGTTTCAAACTGATACATAAAGAGATTGGCGTATGATGGGGCCATGTTGGACCCCATCGCCGTTCCACGACGCTGCAAAAAAAATGAATTGTTGAACAAAAAATAATTCTTGTTCAAAACCAAATCAATCAGCAAAATAAAAAATTCAATAGGTGGACCTTTATAACAAGGACTGGCACTGAGGATATCTCGAACCGCTCCGATGCCCTCCTCGTGAGTGATGTTAGTGTATAAACTGGTGACATCAAGGGTCACCAGTATACAGTCCTTGGCTGGCTGGCCAAACAACTTAAGCTTATTCAGAAAGTCAGTCGTGTCCCTCAGAAAATACGGACTTGCTTGCACTACAGGTTGCAAGAAGTAGTCTATGAATTGAGACACTGGCTGACTTAATGAACCCATGGAAGATATGATTGGTCTCCCAGGAGGGGAGACCAGCGACTTATGCACCTTGGGGAGACAATACAACAAAGGAACAATCGGGAAATCCTGCGTCAGAAAGGACATGGTGGTCTCATCAATCCAATTATTGTCGAATCCCAACTTGATAATTGAGTCAAATTCCTTTTTATAATTTGAAGTGGGATCATAGGTGAGCTTGAGGTAACAACTAGCATCTGCCAGTTGTCCCTCAATTTCCCCAATGTAATATTCTCTGTCCAAGATCACAATTCCCCCGCCTTTGTCGGCGGGGCGAATTATGATCTCAGGATTATCACGTAATGCCCGTATGGCTAGAGTCTCATCCCTAGTCAAATTGGAATAATATTTCTTGGGTTTTTTAAGAATAGGCATAACATCCTGTTTGACTAGTCTCATGAATGTTTCAATCGAGGCATTCGGGGAGGGGGGGTCAAAATCACTTTTGGATTTAAATGGCAGGGTCGGGGCAGATACAGGTCTATCGGGCTGTCGCAAAAAATAGTCTTTCAGACGTAACTGCCTATGGAATCTGAACAATTCAGTTTCGCACTCAAAAGGCTTTTGGCGATGCGTCTGTACAAAGGTCAACCCCTTGTTCAGCACCGACATCTCATCCTGCGTGGGGGTATATTTGGATAAGTTAAAAACCATTATTTCAGCGGGCCTCTCCGTCCCCTTCCTTTTGTATTTCCGGTGTTTGACACCCCCTCTCCTGCAGCCCCTCTTGGGCCTTTTGTTGCGTTTCTCGTACCTGCCTTCCCTCCTAAAAAAACATTTTTATTGGACTGATCTGAATCAGACTGTGATGTCTGCGAATCTAGATCAGTGAAAATAACCTCCCTCCTTTTACGATTTGAGACAAATTGCTCCCTCCAGGGGCGTCTGGTATTTTGCCCTGTCAACCAGGGATATACCCTCATATCACGATAGTCATCCTTTACTTTTTTGTATTTAGCCTTTTTGAAAGATAATAGCTCAGTTTTAAAAACAGCTATCGATTCCTCAAGTTTGGCCAGCCAATCAACGGATGTGTCTGCTTTTAAAGTGACAATCCCTTCACCTTCACATATTGCTATTTCTCTCTTAACACTTTCGATGTCAGTGTTCACTTGCTGGACCACTAGAACAATTAAATCAAAGCTGCACTGATTTAATATAGCGCACCAGCTTTTACAAATCTATATATATATATATATATATATATATATATATATATATATATATATATATATATATATATATATATATATAGATGTATATAGACTGGGCTATTTTTCAGCAGGCTCCAGCAGGAACTGAGGCCCTTATTCTAGTTCACTCTTTCTGACAAAATATTTCTTAGATGGACAAAACCATGTGCACTGCAGGTGAGGCAGGTGTAAAACCCCACCCAAATCTAATTATTTCTGCACAAGTAACACCTGCCTCACCTGCAGTGCACATGGTTTTGTCCATCTAAGAAATATTTTGTCAGAAAGAGTGAACTACAATAAGGTCCTCAGCTCCGCCTGGAGCCTGCTGAAAAATAGCCCTGTATATAGATATATATATCTATCTCTCTCTCTCTTTCTCTCTCTCTCTCTCTCTCTCTCTCTCTCTCTCTCTCTCTCTCTATATATATATATATATATATAGATATAGATATATATATATCTATATATATATAGATATATATATATATACACACTCACCATCACCATGACAAAGGGGCGTGCCAGCAGAGGCGGGCTGGGCCGGGGGGCAGGGTGCCATATGCCCCCCAGGCCAGTATAATTTACGTGTTGCAGGGCCGCCCACCTGACTACCAGGAGCAGGTACATGGATGATGCTCCGTCCTGCATCCTGCTGCTCCCGATGCCACTGCCGATGCTCCGCTATGTAGTAGCATGGAGCTAACAGAAAATGGCCGCCACCATAGCTGGCTACAAAAAGATGGCTGCCTTTGACCAATGGAGAGCCAGGTTTCCTCTCCCAGCCAAAGAGTGAAAAGGGGGCGGAGCTTATCGGAGTTTGATCATGCTGCGTGCTAACTGTAATGGAAAGAGGAGCAGTAAGCTTAGGGAGCCCACAGAGTCCACACTGCAGAAGAGAGAGGACAGAGGTGAGGGAGATAATACTACTGCACTCCTTTAGAAACCAATGGGAGGGGGCTGGCTGGGTTTACATAATAAATTCTATATCTATATAATTTTTTTATGTGTTTGTAATACAAGTTATGTGTTGGTAACTTTGTTTTTTTCCCTTTACCTATGGTTTCCAATTAAGAAAAATTAGTGGCATGATTTTTTTGCAGACATAGGGCCAGAAGTACTAAGCTTTCAAAGTGATAAACAAGTGAGTGCTAAACAGCCAGCCAATCCGTTCCTTTCTGCCATGTCACAGACTGTGTTGGAAAAATGTCAAAGGAGCCGATTGGTTGGTTATCACTCTCCATTTTATCCCTTTTGAAGCTTAGTGCATCTGGCCCATAAATCCTATGGGCGAGGGATTTTTTTTATAGTCAGTCAGCAGCCTGGTTGCCAATGGTATGTGTGGGTGTAGGGTGGTAGTGTGATGTACGAGGGAAGCAAAGACAGGGGAGTGGCGGTGGTGTAGTTTGTAGTTAGGGGTAGTGTTTATGCGAGTGCAGGGTTAGGGGTGGTGTAATGTCTGCGGGGAGTGGGTTCAGGGTAGGGTTAGTGTAGTGTGATCAGGTACAGGATTAGGGGTAGTGTAGTGTGTGCGAGGAGCAGGTGCAGGGTTATGGGTGGTGTAGTGTGAGTAGGTGCATGATTAGGGGTAGTGTAGTGCGTGAAAAGAGCAGGAACATGGTTAGGGGTGGTGTTTGTGTGCAGGGAGCAGGTGTAGGGTTAGGGGTGGTGTTGTATGTGCGGGGAGCAGGGGTGGTGTAGTGTAAGTAGGTGCATGATTAGTGGTAGTGTGTAAATGGAGCAGGTGCAGGGAGCAGGGGGGGTAGTGCGTGCAGGGAGCAGATGTAGGGTTAGGGGTGGTATAGCATGAGCAGGTGATAGATTAGGGGTAGTGTAGTGTATGTGGGAAGCATGGTTAGGGCTAGTGTTGTATGTGTGTGTGGAAGCAGATGCGGGTTAGGGGTAGTTTAGGTAGTGTGTAAAAGGGACGTGGGGTTAGTGGTAGTATAGTTTGTGTAGGGAGCGGGTGCATTGTTAGGGGTAGTACCTGTCCTGTGCTCTGGACATGGAAGCTGTCTGCAATGCATGGGAAGAGACTAATTAAGCTAAGTGGAAACTTTTAATTGCGTGTCCAGAGAGGCCAGAGCAAGTGCTGACAATTTTTTTTTTAAATATGGATTTGAATTTTTTATCAAACTTTTTGCACATGCCAGTAAACCCCACATGTGCCTATTTAAACCACACCCACACAAGCCACTCCCTCAACATTATTGTCATGGCTATTCCCCTTGAAAAGCTGGGCCACTTGCTTGTGTCTGCCCCCAGGCTGAAAGTTACCAGCCAGCCCCTGCGTGCCAGCCCTTGGTTACCACATTTTACATGCATTAATACATGCTTTATAAATGTTGAGTGCTGCTGTTTGTTTTCACTTGCTGCCAACAGATAGCAGTGTAATTCTGCTCTAAGCAAATGCTTCCAAAGCTGGTAGATGTAGTTTCACTTGCTGCCAACAGATGGCAGTGTTTCGGAGTCACACACTGACACACACATATATATACAGTATATAGTTCCCTGTTAGTAGGAACTATGACAAAGATACACCAACAATAGTGAATTAGCGCCCTATGGCCCTATACAATGCCTGTATGTAGATAAATATTTGACATCCAACAGTAATACTTTTTGTCCAAGCAGAACATTAAAGTCCTTTAAACCCAATAAAGGAAAATTATTTTTTGTTCCGATGGAATACTTTTTAGTCTTTAAATCTAGCATCTAAATCAGGGTTAGCCAACTACAGTCCTCGAGAGCTACCAATAGTTCACGTTGAACAACAGAAACAATCAGGCGCAATAATTAGAAAATTGCTCCACCTTTTAATCTATATATACACATGAAAGTATTCAAGATGTTTTGCTAAAAGGTTGAATAATTAAATAGTACGGCTGCTCCCAAGTGCAATTCTGGAAATTGTCTATAATAGCAAGAGGGAAGAGAATGTTTCACAGTAATTATTTGAATAAGACAAATCTATATTCATGTATATATATAAGTGAAAAAGAGAGAGCGCCACACACCTGAGGAATTTTTGATTAATAAAAAAATCTTTTTTACTAGAATATAAAAATGCAGTACATATAAAAACAATATCAACAATAACAACAATATAATATATTAAGCTCCTTGTGAGAAAGGGGGATAATCAAGATTTTTTGTTGTTGAAAGGCCAGACTCAGCTCCGAAAGAATGCCTGAATTATTGAAGAGAAAAATCTCTATAAAGTGACATCAAGTAGAATGAGTTCCTTCAAATAAGTGTCAGTTCTTTTGTTGTAAGATGACAGAGAATATTGTGCCACTTAATGTCCAATGACAAAGGGGTTTTTCAATAATGATATTATGTAGTGAGGGACCCTCAAAAGATTTGTTTATACTACCTCTGTAGTTAAGCTGGATTTGCTCTCGTTAGCCTGCGGTCGCCAGGAGGATGTTAATTCTTCCGTGCGGCTCAAACTACAACCCGCTAGGCGGTCAGCCGTGAACGGCGGGCCGCCGATGGAGATTGAGCAGGGAGTGAGCCCGCACTGACCTGAGATGTGGTTTCAGGTGCTCCGTTGTTGTGGCTTCCAAATTAGCAGGTGGGAGGTCCAACTACACTGGATCACGGTAGTGAGGTTTCAGAGCGGCTGCTCGCAAATGGTGACAGGCAGTCCGGGCAGAGAACTGGCAGGGTAGTCTGTGCCTTGTGGTTATCCTTGACGCGTTTCTCCGCTGTGAATCGGTAGCGGTTTCATCAGAAGGGGATAATTTGGGTGCATAAGCCCTCCAATATTTAACAGACAAGGTGTCCAATCAGACAGGACTAATCAGGAGACCTGCTAGAACAGTCCAGGTGTGTTTTAACTCATTCAGAGTCATGAGAAATTATAGGTGGTGCGGTGGAGCAATTTGTTAAACATCCTTATACAAGGAGCATTTTTATTTAACTAAACAGATGAATAAACAATTATATTTTAATTTAAATACATATACAAATATACACTGATAAAGATATACGAAAACTTTATTAAATCAAATAAGATAGGAATGGCATCGCTTGAATATATAGATCATGATGGAGAGACAATTAGATCTAATTACTAGAATATGTTCACCGGAGCTATGGCTCAGATGGTAAGGTGTCAAGCTTTCACTGTGGATAACACATAGCTGCGTGAGTTCGAGTCCACCAAAAATCCTCTTTAATTTTTATGTTTTTTATATTAATTAGTCTTATATATTGTTTTGTTTTATTTTAGTATAGTTCAACAAATATTCCGTTTAGTAGGAACTTTGTAAGAGATATATTATATTAAAATTTAGCTATCTCCATTCATATTCAAAATATGACACGAAAGAGATAGATAAAATTGATTTAATTCGGATGTTCAATGTCTCACGCATAGATAGAAAGGAGGAAAACAATATGGACTAGATATTTACCAGTGGATATCAGTATCATTGATAGCATATATATAGATAAACTCGATCCATTATATCTCCATCAGGACAAATTTTATAAGAATTGAACAAATTAGCATGCATGTTCAATAGAGGGTTGGTCCATAGTAGGGACGTGTATGTTAGTTACATGTGCATATGAATACAAAGTAGATAATCACATTATCTTTACTAGGGGCATCATCAGCATTTACACTCCAGAATTATAGTACTAATTATAATGATGGAACTGATAAAGCCTATATTGAAAGGATAACAGCAGAAAAAAATAGCAGCAAAAGAAATAAATAAATAAAACTACAGAAAAAAATATATATATAAATACATAACAGTAAAACAGATGAAGGGGAAGGAAGGACTTGATGGCAGGGGGGAAGAAAATGATACCATAGAATAACAATCTATTAAACATTATTTAACTCGATTGATTCGTTCAAGCCTGCTGGATATAGTGTATTTAATGCGAAAATCCAGTAGGCTTCTTTCCTACAAAGATGGTTAAATCTATCACCTCCCCTGGATGTAATATCAACCTTTTCAATACCCTGAACTTTTAAATTCTCTATATTACCATGATGTCTTGATTTAATATGCCGAGACAGGCTGTGTGCTTGGACCCCTTTCAAGATATTTCTTCTATGTTCTAGAAATCTAATATTTAGGGTGCGGGTAGTGCGTCCCACATATTGTGCTCCGCATATGCATGTAACCAAATAGATGATATAGGTCGAAGAACAATCAATGTGGTTGTTAATTGAATATAAATTACCAGTAGAGGAGGAGGAGAATTGGCTACCTGTTTTTAAAAATTTGCAAGTGATGCACCTTGATCTCATACACTTAAAGCATCCTTGATTTTTATTGTTATGTACAGAGTCATTTTTGTGGTTGTTTGTTAAAAAATGACTAGGTGCCAAGCAGTTTTTTAGAGAGGAGTTCTTTTTGAAAACCAATCTAGGATGTTCATCCAGAGCATCCGCCAAAAATTTATCACTTTTAAGAATTCTATAATTTTTGTTTATGATATTTTTAAGTTGTCTGGAGTGGGTATTGTATTTGGAAACAAAAATAGGTATAAGGTCTTCTGAATAAGCTGAACTGGTTTGAGGATTTTTGTTTTTAGTTTTATTTAGGATGGAAATTTGTGAACTTGCTAACGCTTCTTCTTTAGCCTCCCATAGAAGTTGTGGGGGGTAACCAGATTCGATGAAAGCTACTGTTAATTCCTCTGCCTGTCTAATAAAATCAGAATCATTGGAACAGTTCCGCCTGATCCTAAGGTATTGACTTTTTGGGATGTTGTTGACCCATGGACGGTGGTGGCTGCTTCTATAGTTTAAAAAATTGTTACAATCAACTTCCTTTTTATATGTCGATGTGCGAATTGACCTCCCTTCGGCTGAGAGTGCAACATCCAAGAAGGTAATCTCTTTGTGATTAATAGTGCTGGTAAAGGTGAGTCCAAAGTGGTTGGTGTTGAGGTAAGAAACAAATTGTTGTGCTAAAGCAAAGCCACCTTCCCAAACAAAAAATAAATCGTCGATGTACCGCTCATAGTACATCAAGTTCGCCCCAAATGGGCCGCTCCAAATAAACTCCTCTTCTAAGCGGCCCATATACAGATTGGCAAAACTAGGGGCGAACTTGGTGCCCATGGCGGTACCAAGGATCTGTAAATAATTAACACCATTAAATGTGAAGTGATTGTGAGAAAGAATGAATTGTACCGAATCAATCAGAAATTCATGTGTGGTGTCACTGAGATCACTATCCAAAGTCAAATAATGTTCTAGAGATTCAATCCCTCCCTTGTGTGGGATATTACTGTATAGTGATTCGACATCACAGGTCAAAAATAGGTAGTCGGGATGCCAGACTACATTTCTGATGTTATTTAGAAATTGAGTGGTGTCTCTGATATAGGACCTCAGTGACACCACATATTTTTGTAAGTGCGTGTCAACAAATGCTGATAAATTAGATGTGAGGGACCCAACACCAGAAATTATGGGACGCCCTGGGGGTGAGGTGATGGATTTATGAATTTTTGGTAGGTGGTAGTATGTGGGAGTGACCGGAAACTGATTGTGTAAAAATAGAAATTCCTTCTTGGATATTGCACCCCCAGCCAGGGCACCATCCTGTTCACGTTGGTACTTGTGTAATAACTGGGCGCCCGATGTTATGATCGGGTCGGAAAAATCGCATCGCATTCAACCAAATCGTATGCGAAGCGATGCGATCGACGCGATTTTCCCATAGGATTTAATGTTAAATGGTCCTGTTCATATCCCCACTATCCAAGTGGGCATGGAGTTGATTTTATATAGTGTGGCGAGTGTAGCGAGCCACCGAGCCCGAAGCGTGTTGAGCGCAGCGAGCCCCGCGAGGGGACGCGGAATACATTTTAAGTAATCCCCGTCCCTTCGGGTTGGCGTTCATCGTGGGGTGGCGTTAACAATGGGGGGGGGGGGGGCATTTGACCCATCAGGGTGGAGATACAATGAAAATTGGGGTCTGGGGAGCATTTAACATTGGGGCCAATGTAAAATCGGGACTCAGGGACCATTTTACTTTGGTTACAATGTAAAAATCGCGTTGATCGCCTCAATCACATCGCATGCGATGTGGTTGCATGCGATGTGATCAACGCAATTTTTTAGGACCCGATGGATACAATTTTTATCGTTGTCGCCCTGCTAGGAAACAAGTACCAAAAAAACTTATAGCCATGGAAGCATATATCCAGCCTCGTATAATATAAACTATATATGTAAAAGGCTAACTACTCCTTACCTCTATGAGGTGAAGTACCACTACTGACCACTAAAGGCCACTTAATGGACCAAATTACTCCTTTGTGTGCTAAAAGATGTCATAACAGAAAGTGTAATCAATATTTGCAGGGACATTTATCTGTTTCAAACTTGTTGGATATGGACAGAGGGAGCTGTGAAAACAGAGATTGCTGGTAGGAGCAGATAGGGACTGGGGGTGGGGAGTTTGTGGGTTAAAAACTGTCACTGCTTAAATTGAAAGTAAAAACTGTCACAGCTCAAAGTGAAAGTAAATCACAGAAGCCATCAATTTGAAAGTTTTTTGGCTTGTTTATAATAATAGGTGTGACTCAATGGTCTGTTTTCAACCTCACAAATTATGTAACTATTTATTTAAGGATAAACATGTGTTATAACTTTTTTTAATATTTCAGTATTTGTCATTCCAGCATAAGGTTCACCATTCATTATCATTGGCTAGTAAATGCGTAAAAATTTGGTTTATTATAAGGTAGAATATGGTCATAATCACAGTGAACATTGCCACATCACAGTGATCATTGTCAAACATTTTCGACCATCCAAATGTATTCAGATTCAGTTGTGGTTGGAGTTGCTATCACCGCTGCTTACACGGAAGCAGCAGCAATAGCACAAATATGGTAATGCTGCAGGGAGTGTCACACCTTCTGCATGCAGTACTGATCTGAGCTGCGTCCTAGGATGCAGTCAGTGGCGTAGCTACCGACGGTGCAGGGGATGCAACTGCTATGGGGCCCGGCCACTGGGGGGGCCTGAGATCCCAGCAGGCAATCCCCTGCACCCTTTATATATTGTTTTTATTTTTGTTACATATTTTTTTAAATAGTTGGGGCACACTGGGGCCCACTGGGACACTGTCTTGTGCCCCTGTCAGTGCTTGCAGTGCCTCTTATCAGCGCCGGGGATCGAAATCATAAGATGAGGTGCAGAAGATGTGAGTCACGTGATGCGCCAGGGACAGGGAGATAAGTGCTGCCAGGGATCCGGAGCTGGAGCCCCGGCAGGAGAAGGAGCCCTCAGCCAGCCCTGCAATGCAGGGGGAAGCAGTTTTATGCCGCTTGCGCCGGGGATCAGGAGCTAAAGATACGGCGCCAGTGAAAGGGATCCCTCAGGGGCTGCGATGCCGGGGAGAGGGAGGTTTGAGCTGCCGGGAAACAGAGCTGAAGACCCAGCGCCAGAGATGGAAGCCCTGTGATGCTGGGGACAAGCAGTTTTGTGCTGCTGGTCCGGGGATCAGGAGCTGAAGACCCGGTACCTGGAGATACATGTCTGGCTGCAATTGTGACTGTGGACAGAGCCTCCTTGTCCCCTACCACCCACTCCCTGTACTCTATCAACCCCCTCTCATCCGACCTCTACCCCTCCTGCCATCCTCTACTCCTCTGCTCACACTCTCAACCTCTACCCCCCATGTCCTTTACCCTCCCTCATCCTTTACTCCCCTTCCCCCCTCATCCTCTACCCCCCTCATCCTTAACGCCCCTGTACACAGTACACCCTCCTCCTCTAATCTTCTACCCCCCTCCTGACACTCTCTGTCTCTCCCTGACAACCTCTCCTCCCCCTCTCTCTCTCTCCTTGGCACCCTCTCTCACTCCCTGGCTCTCTATCTCTCCCCCTTTCTCTCCCTGGCAGCATCTGTCACTCTGTCTCTACCCCTTTCTCTACATGGCACCCTCTCTCACTACCTGTCTCTACTTCTTTCTCTCCTTGGCACCCTCTCTCACTCTCTCTTCCCTTTCTCTCCCTGGCACCCTCTCTCCCTCATTGTCTCTCCCTGAGAACCTCTTTCAGTCCATGTCTCTCCCTTTCTCTGACACTCCCTCTTCTCTCTCTCTCTCTCCATCATTGTCTCTCACAGCACCATCAGAAAGCTCCTTGTGGCTATTCAAATCAAGGGGATGTTAAGATTTTAACTTGAGGATTTCTGCTTGCATGCCAGGAGAGATGTGAGCATAAATAGGACAAAACTATCTCACCAATGCTGCTTTGTGCCCTAGTGCGGTGTAAACAGCATTGCGGCAGGGCACATTAGTCAGAGAATGCCAGTACCTCCTTGAGTACCGGCATTCTCTGATATAACAGCACGCTGATTTGACTAGCCATGGGAGCTCCCTCCTGGTGCTATTCATAATGTGCTGAATTAAATTGACCCGCCCAAAAGGCATTGCAGTAACAATGGTGGGGGGGCCCTTTCAAAATTTTGCTATGGGGCCCATAATGTACTAGTTACGCCTCTGGATGCAGTATTGGATCATCTGCAACACCATTGGCCGGTTGTGTGACTAATTGGGTCGCACGAGGCAGCAGCAGCAGCTACAAAAAGGCCATAAAAACTCAGTCCATGGACAAAGATCCTGGCCACCCCCCGCAACAGTAACGACATGCACTGCATATATACAGTGCTGCTGAGGGATGGAAAATGGGGGCGCCCTCTTTTCTGGCGCGCGTGCAGCTGTCCCATTTCGGAGAGGCCACAAGTTGGGAGGTATGATTTAATCAATGGATAATATCGAAACATTTTCAATATTCATAAAAAGAAGCTGGAGAAACAATTTACAGATAGTTTTGGTATCTCTTACAATATATCTGTTGTCCTTCCTGTCTATGTACTGAAAGCCTGCATGTAAAACTACTGAACTGTTTCTTGTTGTTCTCGTTCAAGGCCCTATCATTCTGACTGCATATTGAGTTCAGCCACCTGTGTCAGATTCCCAGCAACGTAATTGCATTGCAGTGTTGGGCATTATGTTACGACTGGCAGAACTATTGTCACCTAGCATTACTGAGAAGCAGCTTGGAAGGTCTGTGGTCCCTAAGCAGGACCATTCCTTCCATGATCCCTATTCTTTGTCATACTTATTGCTAGTGCAGCATTAAAGAGAGAAATCAGTTTGCTTATCATTACTGTTAATGCATAGGCTTATACATACAGGGGGAAATTTTATCAAATGCCTTGTTTTGTTTAATCAACTTCTTCCTGTGCTTGTCACAGATACTTATTGTTATTTCCCTTGGTTACAATATGTATGGGCGTTTTAAGAGAGGAAAGCAGCCGCGTGCAACCTCCGCTGCGAGCCCCCTCCTCTCTGATGGCAAGTAGACCCTGTCATCCGGAGGGGTGAGTATAATGTTAGAGTGCAGTGTGTGCGATGTGGGTCCATCGCACCATGCACACCGCACCCCTTATAGAAACGCCCATGCGTAGAAGCTCACTGGACACAATCATACTGAATGCAGAGAGCAAAAACATTTGTGACTTCTCAAAGGACAAAAAAAATGTGGCAGATTTGCCCTAAGGCCCACACACACATCTCACACATCTCACACACACTCACACTCACACTTCCCCTGTAATATACATAGACCAATCAGGAACCAGTCCAGGACCTAGACGAAAGTAAACAAAGGACATGTGCAGGACATAGACCAATCAGGAACCAGTCCAGGACCTAGACGAAAGTAAACAAAGGACATGTGCAGGCCATAGACCAATCAGGAACCAGTCCAGGACCTAGACCAATTAGAGACTCAGAAATATGAACCAACCAGGGACATGATGAGAGAAATGGAGGGACATTTAAAGAACACCACTGATTCAAAACTCAATCTCCCTAGAAGAAGGCAGAAGCCGAAACGCGTTGGAGGGTACACACTACTACCATATTTATACCTGCTAGCAACCAAGCTAGTAACATCTGGAAGGATCCCACGTCGAAGCGGCCGGTGGGTGCACACACCGCCACGCAGCGGAGACCTGAGCGAGACTGAAGGAAACCAAGTGTACCGGCAGTGGTGAGTATCTAGAGGAGGGCGAGCCAGGCTGGTCATACAGAGTCTTGTACAGGAGACCGAGCGGTCACCGTGAAGGATCTCCATCCAGAAACGGTGAGCCGCTCCATCTCCAGACAGGGAGTAGAGTCTGCCTCACTACAGCCCGGTCAGCCGTGTAACGCACGGACCTGCCGGTGCGACGTAGCAGACGGGCGCAGCACCCAAGTCCAGGACCCTGTGATCCCAAGCCACCTCCCAACGAGAAAAAACGCGACCGAACACGAACACCAACCTACAGGTACCAACAATAACCGGTAATTAACTGACAGGAGGAGTACAATTAGCGGGACGCCGCTCGACATTGTTCTAAAGCACAGACTAAGTTTGAACACATTTTTTTCTCACCAAGGAACCCTAAATTTACTGCAATTATCGCACAATATTGCGACAACTGTACACACACCGTCCAATCTATTGGACAGATAACTGACGACACGCTTGTGTTGATTTTTTTCTGCATTTTTTAATTTTTCATTTTTTTCATTTTTTTTTTTTATTTTTTTCTTTGTTCAGTATCGTTATGTTTTGTTCTTTATCTACATTTTTTGTAATGTACCATATACTTGCCTTGTAAATTAGCGCACATGGTCCAGGTACATAGTGCATGTGTCGCATGTTTATTCACCACGAGCAATTGTAAAAACCTTGAAGGAATATAATATTCCTGTCCTTAGCGTCAGGCGTTTGTATTGAAAAGGTTTATTGCCGTATATCCAGTACTACTACTTACAAATAAAGAACAACAATTTATTTTAAAACAGCCTGTAGAATTTTAATTAACGGAGCGCAGCACCACAAAACTATTCTTTATATCTTGCCCATTTCTTAAACGGGATTAGTCACCCGTTTAGGTGCAGCTGCTAGTTTAAGAATATCAAAAAGATAGATTCAGTGCGCAGGTACAAACCCCTCGTTTTCTATATTGTACTAAGACTGCTTACCAGCAGCAAGAATCTATATATGGGATTGACCGACATTAGAACAAACAGGTTAGAACGAGCAAATGAAGCCTTTCTCCCCCTACTAGGGGATCACCCACCACCCAGCTTGAACACCTTTTGTGACACATTCCTCAACCTAGAAAAATTAATTTCAAAAGAGACAAGACTATGGTGGGAGACTCAAACACTAAAACTCTATGAACAGAATAATATCATACCAAAAGGATTACAATTTAAGAAAAAACCAACCCATGACCTTAACGACATACAATTTATGGACAGATGGAATACCATATTGAAAGAATGTTCACTAGAGTTAATGAAACTAATTATTGACAACAATAAGACCAAACTAGATAACATTGAAAAAGAGATAGACAAATTAGACAAAGAACTCACACCATTCAAAGAGGAGACAGAATTCATCACATTATCAAATCTCACGAAAGAAAGACTACTAAAAAGAGAACAAGAACTTATTGAGACCAAAAAGAAAAAAATCCTTAGAGATAAATTTGGATTAAAACCACAAAAATCAAAAAACTATAAATCTAAACTGAAAAACACGGCACAGAACCACCAACCAAACAAAACAGTCCGCAGTCCAGTATACAAACGACTTAATTTGACATATCAACAGTATATGACAAAAATACACACAAAACCAATTATTGCCGACACAGTGAGTAACACCATACAAGAAAGTTTGAACTCAACTATATATGACACTTCTTTTTCTGTCCATGAAATTGAAGAAGACACCTCAGAAGAGGAATTGAACTACGAAAACATAGCCAGACTGTCACTAAGGAAAGGGTGGGAAAACAGCCTCTTAGGGGACAATAGTGTGATTAGTAATCAAAACACACAAAACACCACACCAGAGGTAGGAGATACAGCAACATGTGCCACCCCAGAACCAACCACTCTTTTTTTAGACATACGACACACCAGACTCACCAAATCAAAATCAATACCCACAGCAACAAAAAAGAAAACAAAAACCAATATAAAAAGACAAGAAGAGGGTGCAGGGGAGGAGAGACCAAGAAAGACAACAAGAAAAATCAAGAAAATAGCAAGATAGGAAAAGGGGTATTCAATCTAAGCAATCAAGAATTAACTAATGACCACATGCAAATTTTAGACAAGGGCCTAAAATTCGCCCCCACTAACAAAATTGACAAATTCCAAACATACTTAGACCTACACAACTTTGCTAGAAAACTCACACTTAAAAAATACTTCAGCAACGTAATACCAGCAGCAGTCAGAAATGATAATGAACTGTCCAAATACAAACATACGGAATTAAAACCAGCATCCCATTTTTATCCCAGTCACCTGAAGGGACCACAGATAGATGCCTTCATAAAAATGGTGGAACATGACATTGAAGGCATCACACATAAGAAATCGAATAGCAACATTACAAACAAGGAAGAGAGGGCATTGAGAGATCTACAGAACAATAAACAACTAATTGTAAAGCCAGCAGACAAGGGCGGGGGGATAGTCATCCTCAATAGACAAGACTACCTAGAGGAAGCACATCGGATCCTAAACGATGACAAAACATACATAAAACTCAAAAATGACCCCACATCCAAATTCAAAACAGAACTAGAACAACATCTGAGAACAGGGAGCGAGACAGGCATCATAAACCCACAAGAGCACAAATTTATCCAGATCCAAAACCCAGTCATACCAGTATTCTACTACTTACCCAAGGTTCACAAAAACCCCACCAAACCACCTGGCAGACCAATCATATCCGGAATAAATTCTCTAACATCAAATCTTTCACACTACATTGACACATTCCTACAACCATATGTACAACAACAACAATCATACATACGAGACACGACACACATACTCAACCACCTTCAAAACCAAACATGGGAAGAGGAGTTCTGGTTAGTCACATCTGATGTCACCTCACTGTACAGCATAATAGATCACAAACAAGGCACAGACAGCATAAAATATCACCTAGACAAAGACTCCAACATCTTACCCGAGCAAACCAAATTCATTATAGACAGTATCACATTCATTCTGAAACACAACTATGTGTGGTTTGAGGAACAGTACTACATTCAGACAACAGGGACTGCGATGGGCACGAGATTTGCCCCTGGGTACGCTAACCTGTTCATGAGTTGGTGGGAGGACAAGTACATATGGACAGAGGGGGGCCCAGTGTCAAATCTCGTGCTCTGGAAACGCTTCATAGACGACATACTATTTATCTGGAGAGGGGACGAGAAATCATTACAAAACTTCCTAGAATACCTGAACAAAAACAACAATAACCTGATATTCACAAACAAATACAGTAAACGAGAAGTAGAATTCCTGGATCTCAGGATCTTCATTGAAGATGGCACAATTCATACAAACACATACAAAAAATCAGTTGATGTCAATAGTTTTATACTATCTACCAGTTGGCATCATCCCAACTGGTTAAAATCCATCCCAAAAAGCCAGTTTATCAGATTAAAACGCAATTGCTCTAAAAACACAGACTACATAAAACAAAGTACTGACATGATATCACAATTCATAGAAAAGGACTACAAACCCACTGAGCTAGAAACTGCATGCAAAGAAGTAGAGAGAATAGAGAGAAAGGACCTCCTGAGATACAAAGAGAAAAACAACAAAATAAGCGAAGAGGTACTATTCATCACCCAATACTCGAAGGAATCAAAACAATTACAATATATCCTAAAAAAACACTGGCCGTTATTATTACAAGATGAAACACTTGCAGACATTTTCCCAGAAAAACCTAGAATAAGATACAGAAAAGCCCCTGACATTAAACAAAAATTGATAAAAAACCACATCCCCCCAAAGCAACAAATCCAGTCAACCATTAATAAAAGTGAATCCAATACAGGCTTCTACTATTGTGGAACATGCATAGGCTGCAAAAACCAAAAACAAAAGACCACCCAACCAATAAAAACATTTAAATCCACATCGACCCAAGAAACTTATAAAATAAAAAACAGAATCACCTGTAACAGTAAAGGAGTGATCTACCTGCTAGAATGTGGATGCAATAAGCAAAATGTAGGAAGACCCCTAAAAACAAGAATTAATGAACACATCCGAAATATCAACAAAAAAAACGAGGAACAAAACCTATCAAAACATTTCCATGACCACCACAATGGCAATCCGAGTACACTTAGATTTATCGGAATAGAAGAGGTCAAAAACAACTGGAGGGGAGGAGACTTCACACAGAAAATAAACAAACTTGAACTCAGGTACATGTACGAATTAAAAACACTGAAACCACGGGGACTCAACGTAGATAACGAAGTGAAAGCCATAGTTGGGAAGAAATAGGGACAGATATCTGTTAAAAACCACTTTTATCATCGCACCCAAACCACAAGATAAACAAATAAATAAGCAACAAATAAACCAAAAAACTATTAGTAAGGACAAATAAACACCCGTTTAAATCATCAAAATAATTATTACCTTAATTACCACTTGCCCAATACCAACCATACCCTACAAACACTAAATATAGAAACTACTGTCCTAACAAATAATAATGGTATTTCTTTGATAAAAGAAACAAACAAACTAAAATAGTTTATCACACACTTAACCCGGGAGCAGAACCAGCAACAGATAGGAAATATCGTATAATTGTGTATAAACATCAACATTATTTGTAACTACTATAGAATCAAGACAGAAAGTAAACAAAGGACATGTGCAGGACATAGACCAATCAGGAACCAGTCCAGGACCTAGACGAAAGTAAACAAAGGACATGTGCAGGACATAGACCAATCAGGAACCAGTCCAGGACCTAGACGAAAGTAAACAAAGGACATGTGTAGGACATAGACCAATCAGGAACCAGTCCAGGACCTAGACGAAAGTAAACAAAGGACATGTGCAGGCCATAGACCAATCAGGAACCAGTCCGGGACCTAGACCAATTAGAGACTCAGAAATATGAACCAACCAGGGACATGATGAGAGAAATGGAGGGACATTTAAAGAACACCACTGATTCAAAACTCAATCTCCCTAGAAGAAGGCAGAAGCCGAAACGCGTTGGAGGGTACACACTACTACCATATTTATACCTGCTAGCAACCAAGCTAGTAACATCTGGAAGGATCCCACGTCGAAGCGGCCGGTGGGTGCACACACCGCCACGCAGCGGAGACCTGAGCGAGACTGAAGGAAACCAAGTGTACCGGCAGTGGTGAGTATCTAGAGGAGGGCGAGCCAGGCTGGTCATACAGAGTCTTGTACAGGAGACCGAGCGGTCACCGTGAAGGATCTCCATCCAGAAACGGTGAGCCGCTCCATCTCCAGACAGGGAGTAGCGTCTGCCTCACTACAGCCCGGTCAGCCGTGTAACGCACGGACCTGCCGGTGCGACGTAGCAGACGGGCGCAGCACCCAAGTCCAGGACCCTGTGATCCCAAGCCACCTCCCAACGAGAAAAACCGCGACCGAACACGAACACCAACCTACAGGTACCAACAATAACCGGTAATTAACTGACAGGAGGAGTACAATTAGCGGGACGCCGCTCGACATTGTTCTAAAGCACAGACTAAGTTTGAACACATTTTTTTCTCACCAAGGAACCCTAAATTTACTGCAATTATCGCACAATATTGCGACAACTGTACACACACCGTCCAATCTATTGGACAGATAACTGACGACACGCTTGTGTTGATTTTTTCTGCATTTTTTTCATTTTTCATTTTTTTCATTTTTTTTTTTCATTTTTTTCTTTGTTCAGTATCGTTATGTTTTGTTCTTTATCTACATTTTTTGTAATGTACCATATACTTGCCTTGTAAATTAGCGCACATGGTCCAGGTACATAGTGCATGTGTCGCATGTTTATTCACCACGAGCAATTGTAAAAACCTTGAAGGAATATAATATTCCTGTCCTTAGCGTCAGGCGTTTGTATTGAAAAGGTTTATTGCCGTATACCCAGTACTACTACTTACAAATAAAGAACAACAATTTATTTTAAAACAGCCTGTAGAATTTTCATTAACGGAGCGCAGCACCACAAAACTATTCTTTATATCTTCCCCTGTAATATCTGCCACCAGCGGTGACACTAATCAATGAGTCACTGGGTCTCTGAGCAGGGCAGCAAGTGGCAGGGGGACGCCAACCACCACCACGCAAGACAGTCACAGAAAATTGGGACAGTTGGAGGTATGGAAAAGTATTGTGCCTTTCTATCAAAAAGTAGATCTTACTGACTGCTTTGGGCTCATATAAGTCGTAGGGTGGGATGTACTAAAAACCCTGTTTTCTGGGTTTTTACCGCATTTTTAAATGCATTAAGCCCCTATTTCCTATTATAAGTCTGACCTGCCAGTTACCCAAGGCAGTCCCATTGGGAGGTGTTCCAGCCCATAAAAACAGGTTCTGCATATGCTCAATACCGAGGACGATACTGTCCATTCGCTGGACCCGGGACCCTAAATATGCATCTAGATGCTGGGGGCCAGCGCATGCACAGTACCGAAGAAGCTACTGCGCCTGCACCGGTCACACGGCAGGGATTGTGCCCGGCATCAGCGGCGGGGACCAGCAGCAGCTGCGGCAGTGGAGGGGGGCCTAGCATCGCTTCAGCCCCCCTCCTCCACAGAGCTAAGAGCCGCTGCTGCTGCTGCTGCTGGCATTGTCTGGCATAATGGAGGGTGTTGCGTGGTATAATATAAACACTGTGTAGCATAATGTAATAATATTGGTAGGGACCCCCACAGAACTTAATGTGGTCCCTCTAGCAATTAACTTTAGGAAGGAAAATCCCTCTTGCAGCTCAAATATATAATAATTAACAGTCAAGGCCGGTGCTAGGGTGTTTGGCGCCCTCCTTTTTTATCCATACTGTTACCCTTATTTGATCCTTATTTCTTTGTTAGGATATCCTTAACCCCTTCCCGACATTTGACGTACATTTACGTTATGGTCGGGAAGTACTTCCCGACACATGGCGTAAATGTACGTCATGAGTTCTAACTGTCACCGCGTCTATAGACGCGGTGACAGTTTGGAGATGTCTGCTGTCCCTGACAGCAGACATCCCCCCTCGCCGCCCAGGGGGGGCAGGGGTGCCCCCCCCGGTCGGCGATCGCTGCGATTGGCTGTTTAAAAGTGAACAGCCAATTGCAGCGTTTTCTGTGTTACCGGCGGCTAAGCAGCGCCAGCCCCCCTCCCACCCCCCCGCCAGCCGCAGCACAGCAGGAGGAAGAATATGATTTTTAAGTGAATGGGATTAAATGAACTATATATATATATATATATATATATATATGTGTATATATGTATATATATATATATACACATATATATATATATGTGTGTATATATATATATATATATATACACATATATATATATATATATATACACACACACATATATATATATACAGTGATCGGTGCTGTTAAGTACAGCACCGATCACCACCGATCGCCAGCCCCCCCCCCTCCCACCCCCCCCTCCCACCCGGCAGCACCCCCTCCCACCCCCCCACCAGCCGCAGCGCCAGCCCCCCTCCCAAAGCTGGTGAGCAAAATGGGGTCACATGTGGGGGGGTTCCACTGTATTGGTGCTTCGGGGGTCTTGCTAATGCGACATAGCACCCACCATTCATTCCACCACCAAATATCACTCCTTCCCTTCTGAGTCCTGCCATGCACCCAAATGGTATTTTTTGGTCACATATGAGGCATTGCCGTACTCAGGACTCAGAAGGGAAGGAGTGATATTTGGATTTTGCAGCACAGATTCTGGTTGAATGACCCCTGAAGCACCCATACAGTGGAAACCCCCACAAGTGACCCCATTTTGCAAACTACACCCTTCAGGGAATTCATCAGGGGGTATAGTGTACATTTCAAACCCCCAGGGGTTTCACCAATTTTGATACAACTGAGCTGTGAAAATGAAAAATTTAATTTTTTCATTTTCACAGCCCAGTTGTATCAAAATTGGTGAAACCCCTGGGGGATTGAAATGTACACTATACCCCTAAATGAATTCCCTGAAGGGTGTAGTTTGCAAAATGGGGTCACTTGTGGGGGGGTTCCTAACTTTTAGCATCTTATGGTGCCTAGAAACCTACATGGTGCCTAAAAAATAATCTCATAAAAAGGAGGCTCCAAAATCAAGTAGGTGCTCCTTCTATTATGAAGCCTGTGGTTTGGTCAACGTGCACACTAGGGCCACATATAGGATATTTATGAAAACAAAAGAATTGGGGGAATCAATTTTTAGTCACATTTCTCTAGTAAAATCTACTGTGTTCCTTAGAAAAATGTATTAAAATTGCAAATCTGCAAAAAAAATGAAATTTTGAAATTTCACCTACACTTTGTTTTAATTCCTGTGAAACACCTAAAGGGTTAATAAACTTCCAAAATGCTGTTTTGAATACTGTGAGGGGTGCAGTTTTTGAAATGGTATCATTTATGGGGGTGTCTCACATACAAGTCCCTCAAAGTCACATCAGAACTGAACTGGTCCCTAAAAAAATCAGTGTTTGAAATTTTCTTGAAAATTTGAAAATTTGCTATTCATATTGTAAGCCTCCTAGTGTCCAAAAAAATTAAAAGGAAGTTGAAATAATGATGGAAACATAAAGTAGACATATGGTCTATGTTAGTTATTAACTATTTTGAGTGGTATGATTATTTGTCTCACAAGCAGAAAATTTAACATTTTGCAAATTGCTAAATTTTCCATTTTTTTACGACATTTTGGTATTTTTCACAAAAAAACACAGACTGTATCGACCCAAATTTACCACTAATTTGAAGTACAATGTGTCACGAGAAAACAATCTCAAAATCACTGGGATAAGTAAAAGCAAAAAAAAGTTATACCCACTTAAGTGATACATGTCAGATTTGAAAAAAATGGCTGTCAGGAACGCAAAAACTGGCTGTGTCAGGAAGGGGTTAAGATAAGAGCTTCCTTTTGTGTTCCCCGCTGATTCCATACGGGCTTCCATATGGGCTATGGGCATGCGCAGAGGGACTTGCTTGTAAGAAACGAGGAAGCCCAGGTATCAGTGGGGATCACAAAAGGCAGCTCTTATCTTAAGGATATCCTAACAAAGAAATAAGGACCAAATAAGGGTAACAATATGGATTAAAAAAGGGGGCAGACTAGATGGGCCAAATCTACCATCAAATCCTATGATTCTTTGACTATTGATGAAGACCCTATAAGGTTGTCACAAATGAAAGCAATGCATTTTGTAAAAGCTGCAGGAGGGTGTTCTATGTGTTCCAAGATCACCCAATAAATGTATACTGTATCTTCTGAAGGCAGACAGTGATTCACTGACAGGAATGTCAGACATTATATAGAAAATCTCCATTAAAATATCTATCTCCTGCCTTCTACTGCATTTACTGTGTTCTTATTTCTTCTATGAGCATCAGCCTGAATTGCAGACTATATATTTATGCGATAAAATCATGCTTTTCTAACAGTGGGAATGTGGATGTTTCATTCATAGCTCAGTAAGTAGCACTGATGGAATTTGTGCTATAATGATACTTCATTGCAATCTTGCTCCTCTAAATAGTGCATGACAGCCCATTCTATCTAGTTATATAGAGTGGGTGACCTTCCTCCTGTCCTCCTGATTTCACTAGCCCTGCATATTTATGTGCTCACAGGATGCATTAACCATAGTTCCTGAAAGTAATGGACATAAAAACCTAAAGCCATGCTTTATGCTGCAGAAACTGGTGATTTATGCACAAAAATATTGATGATGTTTATAAAGGCATACCAACACAAATAACTTATTACACTTTATATGGACAGCTTAGAAGTTTATTCACTTATTCACATCCTGAATGATCTAAAACGAGATAATTAATGTTTTAAGCAAAGGAAGATGAATATATAGATATTTATGGATTAAAGGGATTTAATCAGCCCCAAAATATAAATTGACCAATCAGTACCGGGCAGGCACCTGTTAGCTGATAACCTCATCCTCGCTTATTTACCTGCTGCGGTGATGTAACCACACACCTGACACTGGGGATGAGAAGTCATGATGTTTTATCTTCCAGCAAGATGAGGAGAAGCAGGACCAGGACACCAGAGCATATCTGGCTGACTGGGGCATTGTGGGGGTTATTCTGTTTGGATCGGTTCTGTCCGTGTTGGGACGGAATGCTGTTTTTTGTTTCTGCGCATGCGTACCGTTCGCAATGCGCATGTGCGACGACAGCACACCGGTCGCGAACGGACCTCGCTGATCAAAAAGTCCTGTCCGCTCACAGACGGACAAAGTGGGCTTAATGTGGGCGTTTTTATGGGAGGCCAGAAATGAGGGCAAAACTATGCCTATACCTGGGTGTACACGGGGGGTTTAATTAAACAGTGTGGTGCATCCGTGTAGCTCGGAGACTGGTCAGGACTTTTCTGGGCCAAAACAGTCGGACGCCAAAGAGTGCTCCATTCCACTCTTAGACCACTTGCCTGAGTACGCACGCCCGCAATCGGTCTGCTAATTAATGCAAAACACACCTAAATGACATAAAGCTGAGCGCAATATTAACCAATGCTGCAGCCTATTTAGTTAAATAGCTCATTTGAGTACCTGCAAGCCATACACAGCCCTGAAATACTTTGGAAGGTTCACTTTCTACACTTGTCCCCATTACAAGGTAGGATTATTTGTATTGTTTATTTGTCCAAAGACACATGTAGGAATATGTGGAATTAGGTCTCTTTTAAATCTACACCCTTAATGCAAGTGTGCCTGTTATGTTAGGACAACATCACACTTAGGATAATTGGAAAATTGTTAGAAGGCAACTTCAAATGAAATTCCCTTTGAAGTTGCCCTATAGCAATTTAACAATTATCCGATTAATTGCTGGTCCATACAAGTGACGCGTACGCTACCGTGCTAGGCAGTACGCTGCCGCTTATGATCGGAGCAGCGCACTCCGATCGCTAAGGTTAAGAACTGTCCGTGCACGGCAGCGTACGCTCATATGCATGCCACTCCCCAATGTCGGCTTTTCACACTGTCAGTGTGCGGATGTTCTGTGGGTGGACTCACGCTCTCCGAAAGAATGCGGGATATGGTCGGACGGTCCGTGCGCACGGCGGTCCAACCAAACCAACCAGAATTATTAACACAAAAGCGGTGGCCAGCGATATGCAGTGGGCCCCCTCTCCCTCCCTGAACCCTTACCCGCTTTGTGGGTGCTCTGTTTCCTCCTCCCTGCACCTGAAAGCTGTGCATTGAGGAGGAGATCACTGGTCTGGGCAGCACAGCAGGAGGCTGCCCGGACACAGGTGAGGGGGGTGCGGCGTGGATCGGTGCGGGGCGGCGGGGTACACGAAGGGAAGCCCATAGGCTTCCATGGGGTTATGCCATCTAGAACTGGTGTAACCCCCAGCAGCGAAGCCCCAGTGGTGGAGCTTTGCTGCATATGAAAATGTGGTAAAAAACCCTGAAAACTGGGTTTTTTCAGTATTTTTAGTTTGGAGAATCCCACCCCAGGAGAGTAGAGGAGGCTTAAGGTGTCAGCAACAAGGGGTATAGCTGGTTGGGGTGAAAAGGCCTTTCTCTATTTTTGAGTAGCACACACAGTATTTTTTCTGTCACTGATGACCTTGACAGGATTCAATGAAGAGATGCATGAAACTGTTTTAAAATATTTTTCAAAATGGTTTATTGAAAAGGTTCTAAAACTGTTAAATATAACAACACCATTTCCACAGAGATGTATCTACTATGCAAATGCTAATCTCTGGGATAATCAAAGCTTAAAGTGGAGGGTAACGGGGCGGAACTGAATTCAACCACCTGTAATGGTGAGTTGGAACTTTTTCGACTTCCACCTTTGCCCTGAACAGTAATTCTAACTATAAAAGCATTATAGCTTGCAGGGTGGTGCAGCATATTATAGTCTATGGGCGGGGCTTATAGTGGTTGTGGAGAGGCGTGGGAACTAATTTCAGGGCCAGTGGCAGGGTTTTGGCATCCGACTGCAAATTATATTGCTTTCCTGTTAGAATTATTGTGAGGGTCAAAGTGGAGGCTGAACTACAGATGGAGCACCTCTCACTATTGCTTCACCAGTGCCAGAATCTGGCCACCGGCGGAGAGGCGCCCCATCTGACTGAGACGCGCGGTGGGGGGACAGTTTCCCGTCGGTGGGGGGACGGGAATCCTGTCCATCTCCACTTCAGGGAGATGGACAGGGTTAGGGTGGAGGGCGGAAAGGCGGCGGGGACCCGGGGCGACCCTCGGCGAGGCGGCAGGGACCCGGGGGGAGCCTCGTTTTAAGGCGACGCGCGCGCATCTCGTGCGCGTGCGTCCCCTTACGGCGGCTGGCGAATCTTCCGCCATCACCTGCAAGAGTGAGCGGGGCTCCATCTGTAGTTCCCCCTCACCATCACAGGTGGTGGAACTCAGGTACAAACTGCCCCCCTTTAACCCCTGTCTATAGGTACAGATTGAGTAGTGTGAGCCTCTTTCACTCATAGCATTCATAACACAGAGACATTTAAATTAGAGAAAATAAATGCAGACGTAAGTAAACAATAAACTATATGAATGTACTCATAAAAGTGTACCATTTAGTGGGAAATGGATAATGCTGAGACAGGAGGAGTGACTGTAAGTGGAGGTTGGGAAAACATGTGGCCTCCACTTTGATGCTCTAAAGGTGCCCAAACACTGCACAATTTGCTCCGTGCGTTTTGAAATAGATTGCATCTCATCTAGTTCAAAAAGGCATGTGATACGCTACACAGACAAGAACACAGTTTCCCACAGTAGTAGTAGTAGTAGTACGTTTATTTATAAGGCGCCGCAAAGTGTCCGCAGCGCCGTACATAGCAAACAAAAAAAAAAAAAAATTACAAGGTAACGTACAGGGTGTATTGAAAGATACAGTATAAATAGGGGTATAGCTGGTAGAACTAAAATCAGCATCAGTTCAGAAGTAGGTGTCAAAATTGTCAAGGAGACTGAAGATGAAGTAGAGGAAGGGAAGAACAGGACAGGAGCACAGGTGAGGTAATGAGGTAGGGTGAGTACGTGAGGAAGGAGGGCCCTGCTCATAAGAGTTAACATACTAAAAATAGGTGGGTGGACGAACGAAATACAATAGGATAAGTAGGAACGGAGGCAGGATAGGAGGATCAAAAGAGGTTAGGAGGAGGGATAGGCTAGTCGAAAAAAGTGGGTTTTGAGGGAGCGCTTGAAGGAGGTAAGGGAATCAGATAGCCTGATGGGTGGCGGGAGGTTGTTCCAGTGCAGGGGGGCAGCGCGTGAGAAATCTTGGACACGGGAGTGGGAGGAGGTGATTAGGTGAGAGGTCAGTTGGCGGTCAGCGATGGAGCGAAGAGGACGGGAGGGAGTGTGGATAGAGATCAGTGAAGAGAGGTAGGGAGCTGTGGAGGAGGAGAGAGCCTTGTAGGTGGTGGTGAGGAGTTTAAAGAGAACTCGGAAAGGAATGGGGAGCCAGTGAAGAGATAAACAGAGGGGGGAGGCGGAGGTAGAGCGGCGGGAGAGGAAGATGAGCCTAGCAGCAGCGTTAAGAATGGATTGGAGAGGTGCGAGGCGGGTGAGAGGTAGCCCAGAGAGAAGGATGTTGCAGTAGTCAAGGCGGGAGATGACAAGAGAGTGAATGAGAATTTTGGTCGCGTCAGTGGAGAGGAATGGTCTGATGCGTGAGATGTTGCGTAGGTGAAAGCGGCAAGACTGTGAGAGAGCACGAATGTGGGGGGTGAAAGAGAGGGAGGAGTCAATGATGACACCGAGGCAGCGCGTTTGGTCGGTGGACGTGATCTCGGTTTCACCAATGCTGATGGAGATAGTGGGAGAAGAGGGGATGTTCGGGGGATGGAAGATTAGAAGTTCAGTTTTAGCCATGTTTAGTTTCAGGAAGCGTTGGGTCATCCAGGCTGAGATGGCCGTGAGGCATTCGGAGACCTTGGACAGGAGTGATGGGGATAAGTCGGGGGAGGAGAGATAGATTAGGGTATCATCAGCATAAAGGTGGTAATGAAAACCATAGGAGCTGATGAGGGTGCCCAGAGAGGTGGTGTAGAGGGAGAAGAGGAGAGGGCCAAGGACTGACCCTTGGGGAACACCGACTGGCTGGGGGGTAGTAGGAGAGGAGGAGCTCGGAGTGGAGACGGAGAAGGAGCGATCGGAGAGGTATGAGGTGAACCAGGAGAAGACCGTGCCAGTGATGCCAGGTGTTGAGCAGGAGAGGGTGGTCAACAGTGTCAAAGGCAGCCGACAGATCAAGCTGGATGAGGATAGAGAAGAGGCCTTTGGATTTAGCCGATAGTAGATCGTTAGTGACTTTGGTCAGGGCAGTTTCAGTGGAATGTAAAGGGCGGAACCCGGATTGGAGGGGGTCTAGAATGGAGTTAGCAGTAAGGTGGCTTAGGAGACGATTATAGGTCAGACGTTCTAGGAGTTTGGAGGCAAAAGGGAGGAGGGAGATGGGCCTGTAGTTGGATGGAGAGTTGGGGTCCAGATTTGTTTTTTTGAGAATTGGGGAGACAAGAGCGTGTTTGAAGGAGGAAGGGAAGATCCCAGAGGATAGCGAAAGATTAAAGAGGTGAGCCAGGTGAGAGCAGACTGATGGACTGAGACGACGGATAATATTGGAGGGGATAGGATCGAGCGGGCAGGTGGAGGGAGAAGCGGATTGAAGGATAGAGTGGACTTCAGCAGCAGTGGTGGGGTAAAATGAGGACAGGGGTTGGAAGGAGGGAAGTGGAGATGTAGGAGGGGAGGAGGGAGAGGGTGAGGTCATGGCAGCAGTGATGGCAGTCCTGAGAGAGGAGATTTTGGTTGAAAAGTAGGTAGCAAAATCAGCGGCTACGATGGAGGACGGAAGAGCTGGAGGAGGGGGGGAGAGCAAGGAGTTGAAGGTGGCGAAGAGCCTGCGGGGATTGGATGATTGGGAAAGGATGAGGGACTTAAAGTAGGATTCCTTGGCCAGAGCAAGGGCAGAGCTGAAGGAGGAAAGAATGAATTTTAAATGGAGATAATCCGCAAGGGAGCGTGATTTCTTCCAGAAGCGCTCAGCAGTGCGAGAGCACTTTTTAAGGAATCGGGTGATAGGTGAGTGCCACGGTTGGGGGTTGGAGCATCGAAGGGGGATAGAGGAGGGAGGGCAGGCAGAGTCCAATGCCGAAGATAGGGTGTCATTATAGAGGGAGGCAGCGAGGTTCGGGCAGGACATGAGGGCGATTGGGGCGAGAAGAGGACACAGCGTGTTTGAGAAGGCAGCAAGATCAAGTGTGTTGACGTTATGCCGTGAGACAATGCGCTTGGGAGGGGGGGTGGGAGAGGGGGAAGCGGTGAGGGAGAAGGAGATGAGGTGATGGTCAGAAAGAGGAAAAGCTGAGATAGTGTAGTCAGTAAGGGAACAAGAGCGAGAGAAGACGAGATCGAGGGAGTGTCCTTGGATGTGGGTGGGAGAGGTAGTCCACTGAGATAGGCCAAGAGAGGAGCAGAGAGAGAGGAGTTTGGAGGTGCCAGGATCAGCGGGGTTATCCAAGGGGATGTTAAAGTCACCAAGAATGACAGATGGCAGGTCGGAGGAGAGGAAGTGTGGAAGCCAGGCGGCGAAGTTGTCAAGAAATTGGGAGATAGGGCCAGGGGGGCGGTAGATTGCAGCGACACGGAGGTGGTAGGGGTAGTATAGACGGATAGAGTGAGACTCAAAGGAGGAGAAAAGGAGAGAGGGTTCAGGGTGAATGACACTGTGGGTGCATGAGGCTGAGAGGAGAAAACCCACACCGCCACCTTGGCGACCGTCAGGCCTGGGAGTGTGAGAGAAAGAGAGGCCACCGTGGGAGAGAGCAGCTGGAGAGACAGAATCAGAGGTGGAGAGCCAGGTCTCGGTGATAGCAAGGAGGTGGAATGCTCTAGAGATGAATAGGTCATGGATGGCAAGGAGTTTGTTGCAGATGGATCTGGCGTTCCATAGTGCACAGGAAAGAGGGGGGGTGGGTTGTGTATTTATGTGGATAAGGTTTTTGGGATTGCAGAAGCGAGGGGGGGTCATTGGGAGGGTGGGGGTGCGGGGGCGAGTGGCCCCTAAAGGACAAGATGGCCCCTGCACATGCTCAGTCCATCTTGGCATAGGGTATGAAGCTTCCCTGAACATGGAAGACTGGAATCTGTGCAGTAGTACACTCCTCTTTCAATAGGAGAAGCCTTATAGGCAGGAGTGAGAGCTGAGGTGGTAACAAGAGGAGAGGCTAGGTGCAGGTCAATACAAATCCATGAGAATGTTGAGGAGAGTATTTTGAGGTGAGTTTTGAATACAGTATGTAAGTAATTCACTTAACAGTGTTTATTACTATACCATTATAGAAATAGCATTATAGTATTACATTTATTTACTTAATATAAAGCTTGATGCAAGTGTTACTTAATATTACATTATTTGAGACAAGCCTTAATTCACTGCCCCAAAAAAGCAGAGAAACCAGATACAGTGGGTGACATTCTATGGGATGAGATAATCTGACTTTGGCGAATTTTATCGCAAAAACGTCCGTTTTCGCACTTTTTCCCTAATTCTCATATTTAATGAGATGCGAAAATCAGCAAAAAGTGCGGTTTTGCGGCGAAATCGCACTTTTTAAAAGTGCAATTTTTTGTTTTCGCCAGAACTCGCATCCAGATGTTTTCACATTGAAAAGTATACAATTCGCATATTTAATGATATGCGAATTTGAAAAATGTGTCTAAAAATCTCAAAAAATCAGACCAGGTTCTCATATGCGAATTGGCCAGAACCCTGCACAGATCATAGAGATCTGTGCATGGCCCTGTGTTAAAAAATGTGGAAAAGTGTTTTTTGACAAAAAAATAGCGTGGGGTCCCCCCTCCTGAGCATAACCAGCCCCGGGCTCATTGAGCCGGGGCTGGTTCCAAAAATACGGGGGACAAAAAGCATAGGGGTCCCCCATATTTCTGAAACCAGCCCCGGACTCTTGGACCGGTCCTGGTTCCAAAAATACGGGGGACAAAAAATCTGGGGGTCCACCGTATTTTGAAACCAGCACCGGGCTCCAACAGCCCTCGCTGTCATGCCACAGCCGGGGGACACTTTTAATATAAGGTCCCCCGGCCGAAACATGAGCACCGTGGCTGGTCAGCCTTGGACGGGATACCTGGAGGAGTGGGGACACCCGTCCAGGGCTGAAGCCTGGGGCTGTCACCGGCGTCCGTGGCCAATGGACGCCGGCCTGATAGGGTTAAATCTTCCATACATAACATTGCTTGATACAGGAGAACTACAAGTGCCAGCAGACCTCCCCCGCATGCTGGGACTTGGAGAACCACAAGTCCCAGCATGTGGGGCATTATTGGGCCCGCTGGGACTTGTAGTCCACCTGTAAAAAGAATGTTAAAAAAAACACACACAGAGAAGTAAAACTTTATTACACACACATTCACACTCCTCACTTTTACACCCACGTACTCACCAATCCAGGTCCAGCGCTGTCCTCTTCACAGCCGGCTCCCCCCGCACTGACAGCGGGGAGAACCGGCTCTCTCTGATGCCGCTAACAGCCTCTGTAGCGCTGTCCCGTGGAGACACATCGGCCAATCACGCTCTCAGCCTCTGTATCAGAGAGAGACGGTTCTACCCGCTGTCAGTGCGGGGGGAGCCGGCTGTGAAGAGGACAGCGCTGGATCGGTGAGTATGTGGGTGTAAAAGTGAGGAGTGTGAATGTGTGTGTAATAAAGTTTTACTTCTCTGTGTGTGGTTTTTTTTAACATTCTTTTTACAGGTGGACTACAAGTCCCAGCGGGCACATTAATGCCCCGCATGCTGGGACTTGTGGTTCTCCAAGTCCCAGCATGCAGGGGAGGTCTGCTGGCACTTGTAGTTCTCCTGTATCAAGCAATGTTATGTATGGAAGATTTAACCCTATCAGGCCGGCGTCCACTGGCCACGGACGCCGGTGACAGCTCCGGGCTTCAACCCTGGACGGGTGAAGCCTGGGGGGGGGGGAGACCCCTTTATGGGGGGGGGTCCCCACTTCTCCAGGTACCCCGTCCAAGGCTGACCAGCCACGGTGCTCATGTTTTGGCCGGGAGACCTTATATAAAAAGTGTCCCCCGGCTCTTTTAAAAAGTGCGATTTCGCAGCAAAACCGCACTTTTTGTCGATTTTCGCATCTCATTAAATATGCGAATTAGGGAAAAAGTGCGAAAACGGCCGTTTTTGCTATAAAATTCGCCAAAGTCAGATTATCTCATCCCATAGAATGTCACCCACTATGTGGTAAATTTACTAAAGCTTCTAAAAGTGAAATGTGGGTATGTTGCCTATAGGAACCATTAGAATCTGTCTATCATTTTCTAGAATGCAATAGAGAAATGTATGCTACAATCTGATTGATTGGTTGCTATGGGCAACATGATCCCTCTTTTTACTTTTGGAAGCTTTAGTAATGTAGCCTGTTTCTTCCTTGCTACTGTACAAAGATTCCCATAAACACAATCACTCAGTAGACAATGTGATTCTGCTGTCACAAAATGCATTTCCATCAAAATCAAGGATTTTCAGGTTGATGGGAACACACTTTCAGCAAATGGCTACTTGACTATCAGACATGGTGTAGAGTGCCAAGTTCTCCAGACACTGATGTGCAGTGCTAGAGAGGTCAGTCAATGGAATCTCTCATTTCCCGGTAGACATATGGTGATTGCACTGACCTATTTCCTTGCTGCCAGCAGCCTACTTTAGCTGGTAACTATGGTAATTATATCAGAACGTACTATCTCTAATATCAGTTGCATGCCAAGATTTTATTTACATCTGAAGTTTCATAATGATAACCGACAATTGTAAAACATAGACATTGGAGTCCCACAGTATTCCAATTTAGCAATACAAACAGCAGAAAGCAGTACATACATAGCGATGTGTACCTAGCCTGACATCACTTCCTTGGGGACATTGCACACCTGAGGATGCTGGGTCTGATGTAGGTTGGGGGCAAATATCATGCTGCATTTTGCAGGGAGGATGTCACTAGGGCCTGCAAGAACATTACTACAATGGGTATACAGTACACTAGACGAAGAACCCCCCCCCCCCCCCCCAAAGGGGGGTAAACCTCCTCTCTGATGACTGTGTCTCTAGCCACTAGGCTAATATAGAGCTGATGAGGGGACTGTCGCTGCACCCCCTTAAGCTGCCATTGCTAATGGCACTCCAATTGGTGAGATCACAAGTCAGAACATGGAGCTGTATAAAATTAAAGAGAAATTCCCCCTTCATGGCAGGAGCCCGGCAGCAGCTAACGCTATTGTCTCTCTCTTGTATTCACCACTGACTACCAGTGATATTATATTATATTTAGAGTCTGACTCAGAGCCGCATGCAATGCCACTGTTCACAGAGGTGAGAATGTGGCCAGTGATAACACACCAGCCAATAAACTCCTAACTGTAAAGTTAGAGGGTATGTTTGAAAAATGACAGGAGCTGATTGGCTGATGCGTTATCACTTTACCAGGCTTAATAAATCTGCCCCTAGGTTTGGTTGTGTGTTTGTAATTTGCATTGTATGGCAATTGAATAGACGGGCTTCTCCCATTCTTGGGATCAGTTAGTAAGTATAGAAGATACTCACACACATGGCCAAGAAGAAGAGAAATGAGCCTACATGCTGCGCTACACTTCATGCTAAATTACACTATGTGCTACACTACATCCCCCTACATGCTGGACTACACTGCACATTACACTACATCTCCCTACAAATTGCACTTTACATCTACACTATACTACTATATCCACACCGTGTGCCGGGAGTAGCAGCATGATGCGGCACTTAAAGACAGAGCGGATGCATGACTCCCAGCACCCGCACAACTGCCGCTGTCAGGTTCCTTCAGCTCCCTCCCGCCGCCCGCTGTGACAAATAATGCTGATGAGGGGAACTTGCCAAGGAGCCGTGGCGCAAACGCAGCTCCGATCCTGGCTGCAGCAATCATTGTCACTATCTCTGTGAGAGTGAAGACCTGTCAGGGGGGTTTCTGGGTACTCAGAAACCCCCCCTGTGTGCGCCATTGGCACATAACATTCTTTTTGGGGATAGATTCTTCTTCTCCAAGCTTCATACATTTACCCCTCAGTGAGTTGTCACTAATAATTAGGCATCTTTTTGCTTAGATTACAATGTAATTTTAAATGCTTAATTAGCTAGGAGCATGCATATTGTGTGAGGCATTTATCAAACACTTAGGTAGGTAACTAACAAAGAAACAATCCTGCATATAACTCCATAGTTATGGAACATGATATAGTGAGATATAGTAAGAATTGAGAGAATGAGCCCCCACGTCTGCAGCAAAGAAAAAAAAACTAACATGCCCCACTGGTCCTAAGGGCCACTCTAGCTGGAGACCTCCAGGATCCACAAGAGAAGAGGAGAAAGAAAAACCATGAAGAGAAAGGGGGGAAGAGGGACCGAGAGACAGGGGGAAGTGACAGGAGAAAAAGGACACTATTCAGTTTCAATCGGTGACAAGATCATCTGTAATTACTTAAACATTCTAGCAGCAGATGTGTGACCTCTAGCATGTATATTATGATAACTTAAACCTCTTAATACACTTAAACCTGAAATAATGAGTCGGAGACATAGGTTTGGCAGAAATTGTTAGCTGAATTTATTTTAAAACATTTAAGCTAATTTTAATGTTTGATTGTTAATTAATTAATGGTGGCCCAGATAGAATGGCTCTACAACTAAACTCCACCCCAACACTAGCATACGTAATTCAGCCTAAATCAGAAAGCGGTATCCACTCCACCTTCTGCATCGGCTACCCACCCTTCCGGGTGGGGTCGCTGTCCACGAGCGGATGATCCAGCTAAGGCCTAAGCCCATGAGAGGGGAGCGCACCGAAAACAAACCAAATACGCTGCAAACATAACTTAATGAAAGCCTTAAAATCTATCAACTTGCCGTTCTTTCCCACCCGTCAGCTAACACGATTAACCACCACCCTAAAACCTCCTAACACAGAAGGGAGGGCGGGAAACTTTCCAGGAAAGAGAGGAAGACTCCTCCCTTTCCTGCACTAATATCCGCAGCTAACATTCCATTCCCAAAGTCCTTATAGGCTCCTCCAAATCACATGCTGCCCAAGGTACACACCCAGCTTTGCATGTTTAATTTACTTCATGTCTATCCAAACATTACGTTGTTCTTCTTCTTATTGTAAACTCTAAATCGTCATGGGGCTAGGGGGCCCTCAGTTTCCTAGCCATTCAGTCAGTTATGAATGGTATGAACTCTGGGCAGATGTTTGAAGTTGCCTTTGATATTGATGCTGATTTCAAGAAAAAAAATGGTTGAAACCCGCCCGATATTTGCAAGGTGAAGCTCTCACATTGCCAAGTAGCTGACATCATCAAGAGGGTGGGGCGGAGTGGCGGCACGTCACTGGGGGATGGGGAGGAGGCAGCACTTGGAGCTTCCTCCACCCTATAGTGAGAACGGGATCAGAGTTGCTGGACCTGCGTTATCTGTTCACACTTGGTCAACAATCTGGGTCGAACCTGGGTTAATTGTGAGGTGTGAAAGGGGTATAACTGTCCAGATGATAGAAGAGGGGGTTGGAACTTTGATCATCAATTACTAAATGTCTAATTTTGCCTATGATTGAGAATTGATCCCGACATAAGAAAGGAAATATGTACCTTTTGTATTGTAAACACAGCTATAGTTATTATAGATAATGTTTTGCTTTATTTTAGATAAATGAGTTCCTTGACGATATGTTACCAGGAGCTTTTGAAGAAATGACAGCACTGCTTGTGTCACCATGAACCACACTTTCTAACAAATTATGACTGGCATAATCCCAGGTGATTTGTAGAATATAACACATGAAAGAAAAAGGCAGTACGAATGGTTATGAAAAGTATGGACCCAAAAGTCTAATAGTAATAATAATAATTATAGGAAAATGAAATTTAAAAAAAAATGATGACTTTATTATTGAACAAATTGAATTTGCTTCTGGGAGATAAATAATCTAACCAAAACCTAATTATTTTTGTCTCAGTAAATAAATACAAAATGCTTTGCAGTTAGTGGTGTAAACTCTTAGGAACAGATGGTATCAGTGCAGCACCCCAGAGATCATTCCTTTGTCCCAATTTGTTTAATATATTCTTTAGTGATATTGCTTATGGATTACAAGAAATGGTATGTCTCTTTGCAGGTGAAACAATGTTTAATAATGGAGTTGAGACCCCAGTAAGTGTAAAACAAATGTATAGTGATTTAGAGGTATAGAGAAGATGACAAGTGTGGAATCTTCCATTTAATGCAGCACAATGCAAACATTGCATGTAACACACGAAAACCCAAAGGAATATTACAGAATGAATGGTGATGTAATATCAGCAACAAGAGAGGACATGGACCTTGGAGTTCTACAGTACTTGCAGGTGACAAGAAGTTAAACAATCAGCGTAGTCAAACAGCGTGACATACCAGTGGAATATATGGTTGTACAAGAATAGGTAAAAGTATCAGATAGGTCATTTTGGCACTTCATACATTGGGTCATTGGTAGGCCATTTTTTCCTGAGTACTATGTACAATTATGGGGTAATATTACCAAAAGGAAACTCATAAAATAGAAAAAATATTCAAAGACAAGCTACTCAGAGAGACGTCAAGAGTTGAGCTTATAGGGGGAATTCAGTTGGGTGCAAGGTTTAGCAAGGTGAAAACCTTGTGTACCTCGATGACAATTTTAGATTTCTGTGGATGGGCTCCCAATACCAGCGGTATCCAATTTTCCAAAATAGGTTGCAGGCGTTTCAGTGCTGAAAACACAATGGAGCATGAATTTAAAAAAAGATCCCAACAGTTAACCCTTTGAGTGCCAGGTGAATTTGTCAAAATAGGTGTGAAAATTGCAAAGGAAACATTTTTATTCATCATAACGACCTGTAATGTTTACCTTACAGTATATAGGAAATATATTTTTTTTATTTACATAACATTTTTTATTTGAAATTGAATAATAGCATTTTTAGAGGATATTTTGCACATCTCTCACAGACATTTTGGCACTCATGGTTAATAAAGAAGAAACTGCTTTGAAAGGTGACTAATTACTGACTAATTAGGCTAATTGGGGGCATCAAGGTGCCAGAACAAGTCCCAGCGATGTTTCCTAAAGTAAGTGATTTTAGGAAAAGTCAGATTTAATCTGGAGGTGCATGAAAATCCGTGCATGAAGGCACAGATGTCAAATCAAATAAACATATCAAACGTATGAACAGAGTCCAAGAAAGATACTTTGGGGGAAATTTACTAAGATGTGTATTCTACTTCACATGTCATGTTGCTATGGGCAACCAATCAGATCCTGTCTGCTATCTTCTAGAGCAGTGTTTTTCAACCACTGTGCCGTGGCACACTAGTGTGCATTGAGCTGTTCTCAAATGTGCCTCCAGATCTAGAGATGCCCAAACCAGTTTACAGCCACCACCAGTTCATCTGTTATTCACTGGTTGCCTTTTCATGTAAAGGGCCAATGTATTTTATTTTTGTACCGGTGGGGACCAGTGTGATTGTTTTTTATATGGGGGCCAATAGGTTTGGTGTTTTTCCTGTGGGGGCCAATGTGTTTTGCCCTGTGGGAATCTCATGGTGTGACCTGGCAATTTTAAAATCTTATTAAGTGTGCCACAAGGTAAAAAGGTTCAAAATCAGTGTTCTAGAGGGTGCTAAATAAATAAGAAGTAGATTCTGATTGGTTGCCCATAGCCAGGGCCGTCTTTCCCATTGGGCTGAATGGGCAGTTGCCCAGGGGCCCAAGGATTGTAGGGGCCCAGCCCACTGGGGAAGACGGCACTGCTCTGGGGAATGGCGGTGGGCGGCTGGGATGCGGTCAGCGGCTGTCAGTGGCGACTCAGCGGTGGCGGCGGTGATCCAGGCAGCGGGGGGCTGGGATCTTGATGTAGCAATCTGGGCGGCATATGTCGGGGATGCTCCGGGCAGCAGCTGTCAGCGTTGTCCATACAGGCAGTGGCGACTCAGACCTTGCTGTAGCGCTATTTGCCGCCGGGCGGGAAGCGCTGCTGATTCTGAAAACGTTGATTGGCCGGACGCTCAGCCAATCAGTGTCCGGCCATTCTTTTCAAAATCTGCAGCGCTTCCTGCCCGGCAGCAAATAGCGCTACATCAAGTTCTGAGCGAGCTGCCTGGACGGACAACGCTGACAGCTGCTGCCTGGATCCCCATCACACACCGCTACATCAAGCTCCCAGCCCCCCCCCCCCCCCCGCTGCCTGGATCACCGCCGTCACCGATGAGTCGCCTAGACAGATGCCGCTGACAGCTGCTGCCCGGATCCCCGCCACACAACTCCCAGCCCTCCTCTGCTGCTGCACATAGGTGGGTGGAGGGGGGCCCTAAAAATGATTTTGCCCAGGGGCCCAGTAGATTGTTAAGACGGCCCTGCCCATAGCAACATCACCTGTGAAGTAGAATACACATCTTAGTAAATGTCCCCGTTTTTATCACAAGGGGTAACCCTGAAACTAGAGGGAGAGAGACAGAAAGGCAGAATACAGTAGGCAAGACTTTTTTTTTTGTTACAGAAAGAATGGTTAATCTATATGGATGGTGTATTACAGTACTGAGGTCATGGGTTCAATTCCCACCATGGCTCTAACTGTGCGGAGTTTGTATATTCTCCCCGTGCTTGCGTGAGTTTCCTCCGGGTGCTCCGGTTTCCTTTCACAATCCAAAAATATACTGGTAGGCTAATTGGCTCAGAACAAATTAACTCTAGAATGTCTGTGTGTGTGTGTGTGTACATGTAGTAGGGAACATAGATTGTAAGCTCCACTGGGGCAGGGACTGATGTGAATGTTCAAATATTCTCTGTAGAGCGCTGCGGAATATGTGTGCACTATATTAGAAACTGTTAATAAATAAATAATAAATAATAACATAGTCTCCCAGCAGCTATGGTGGGAACTTGTGCAATAAAAATAATTGAACATTTTAATTGTTATGGCTAAGAAATATTAAGAAGAAAAATAAATAACCCACTAAAACAGATTATTTTCTGATATCATATCATACAAGTAATGAAGTATGGTTTATTGAATATATTATCTATCAGTCCGGACAAGTGTGCTCAACAATAGTTTAAGGCAAGCCAGTGGCGTAGCTACGTTTTGGGCGCCCCCCCGCCGTTAGGGGGGGTGCGCCCCCCCTCGCCGCCGCCCCGCCAAGCACCCCTACCCCCCTGCCCTGCCGCCTCGCCACCTATGCAAACCCCCCCCCCCCCCAATCCCCCACAGCCTTACCTATCGCACTGGTCCCGGCGGCTCCGTTCTTCTGCTGAGGACCACCACAAAATGGCCGCCCCCATACAGCAGACAGTTTCAGAGAACTGTGTGCTATATGGGGGCGGCCATTTTGTGGTGGTCCTCAGCAGAAGAACGGAGCCGTCGGGACCAGAGCGATAGGTAAGTCTGCAAGTATAGCACCGCAGCCCCCGGCGCCCCCACATGCACAGCGCCCCCCCGCGGTGGCGGGGGCTGCGGTGCTATAGTTACACCGCTGAGGCAAGCGTTCTTTCCCTCACTTGGTTAACAGTACAGCTATGTAGATGTCTATAGTGCTGTAATGTCAATACCAGTTACATTAGGAGGAACGGCTGGATGTAACGGCTTAGAATTTCCAGCATTCTGTGTACTGTACAAAGCAGAGCTATTAAATACATAGGAGTAAGAAGGTCATTCCACTTTCCAGAAACGCTTCTGGTGATGTTCTCCAAGTTTCAGTATAATTATCCTCCTGAGATTGTGAAAGTTGTCTGTAGCCTATTCCTCTAAATTCTAAAACACCCACTCATGTCCATCTATGTCTTGTCACCTAGGACAGCCACACATCGAATACCAGTAAATCATGAGAACAGCTATAAATAAAAGACCAAAACTATGATAACATTTCTGAGAAAACAAATACAAAGAGAATTACTTTACAGCATATAGCCAAACGGATGTGATGGACAGATTATGCTGAGCAGTGGCATCGAGGATGGGTGGGGGGTACTTTTTACCTGGGCCCGGGTCTGCTGGAGGGGCCTGAGTCACGCTCCCCCGTTGCAGAGAGCCATACAGTGGGGGGAGAGATGTCAAGCCGCAGCACAGCCTCTCTCCCTAGCACATGCTGCTCAGTGAGCTGAGGAGAAAGACAGCTGCAGCCTGTCCTCTGTGTGCGCAATGATAATCCAGCCCACCACCCCACACAAATTACGTGTATTTTTCCCCCATGGCGTGTGGCCACACCACCACCCAGTGTCCATGCCCCCTCCATATACCGGGGTGCAGCCAACCTCTCTCAGGCGCCCCAGAGCTGATAACTGGGAGAATGCATCTAATTTGCATAGATTTCTAATATTTTCCTATGATTTTGTTGTGATCATTCATATGAATACAAGGAAAAGAGCAAGGAGTCCGTATTTATAAAGGATGTTACCTAATCAGGTTTCAAAGGGGAAAATTACATACGGTATATTAATTGTGTAAGAAAAACAAACTAAAATTATTATTTTACTGTAAGGATGTGGTATTATATATCACAGTCACAATGTTGACATGACAGTGTTGACATAGTCATGATCTCAGCAGTAAACATGACAACATTCATCAGAAGGATAGTGGTTAAATGTCAACATTTAAATTGTTGACATACAGTATCATCTCTGGTGACCCAGTGCTGACGTACCTGCTCTTTAAAGAACATTAACTCAAGTGCAGCTTCCAGATCCTGGTGGTCTAGTGACTGTCACTGCTGGGTCTGATCTGTGAACCGTTGGCTGCATGGGTTCCAAAATACAGTACTTCTGGTTCCAAACATTTCGGAAATGGGAGACCTGTACATGCATACCTACCTACATAATTTATTTATTTATCTATGTATTTATTTACAGTGTCTTATATAGCACAGCATATTCCGTTGCGCTTTACAATTGTCCCAGACAGTCACACACATGCATATGTTCAATCACACAGTCACATACATAAATTCATGCACTTATACACATACATAAATACCATACCTACCAACATATTCTCAAAGTGACTGGGTGGAATTCATTTAGTCAGTTTAGGCAAGTAGAACCCAATCCAGCATTCCTTAACTAGAAGATTTTTTTTTGTAAATGACCTCATTGGCTCCAGGCTGAGATGAGCAACTAGCGGTAATCTGACTACTCCCAATAGGTCTAGGGGTAAGCTGACTACTCTCAATATGCCCTAGTAAGGACATGCTAGCCTCTTTTGTAAACCAGAAGTTGGCTTCAGCGCTGTGAAACACTGGAAAAACTCTGCACCAGGCAGAACTTGTTAAAGGTGTAGAGCAATGTCTCACTGTCACAACCAACCAGCATATCACAGAATGGACTGTACACAACCATAATATCACAGAATGGACTGTACACAACCATCATATCACATAATGGACTGTACACAACCATCATATCACAGAATGGACTGTACACAACCAGCATATCACAGAATGGACTGTACACAACCAGAATATCACAGAATGGACTGTACACAACCAGAATATCACAGAATGGACTGTACACAACCAGAATATCACAGAATGGACTGTACACAACCAGCCTATCACAGAATGGACTGTACACAACCAGCATATCACAGAATGGACTGTACACAACCAGAATATCACAGAATGGACTGTACACAACCAGCCTATCACAGAATGGACTGTACACAACCAGCATATCACAGAATGGACTGTACACAACCAGCATATCACAGAATGGACTGTACACAACCAGAATATCACAGAATGGACTGTGCACAACAAGAATATCACAGAATGGACTGTACACAACCAGCCTATCACAAAATGGACTGTACACAACCAGCATATCACAGAATGGACTATACACAACCAGAATATCACAGAATGGACTGTACACAACCAGCATATAACAGAATGGACTGTACACAACCAGCATATCACAGAATGGACTGTACACAACCAGCATATCACAGAATGGACTGTACACAGCCAGAATATCACAGAATGGACTGTACACAACCAGAATATCACAGAATGGACTGTACACAACTAGAATATCACAGAATGGACTGTACACAACCAGCATATCACAGAATGGACTGTACACAACCAGAATATCACAGAATGGACTGTACACAACCATCATATCACAGAATGGACTGTACACAACCAGCATATCACAGAATGGACTGTACACAACCAGCATATCACAGAATGGACTGTACACAACCAGAATATCACAGAATGGACTGTACACAACCAGAATATCACAGAATGGACTGTACACAACCAGCATATCACAGAATGGACTGTACACAACCATCATATCACAGAATGGACTGTACACAAACAGAATATCACAGAATGGACTGTACACAACCAGCATATCACAGAATGGACTGTACACAACCAGAATATCACAGAATGGACTGTACACAACCAGAATATCACAGAATGGACTGTACACAACCAGAATATCACATAATGAACTGTACACAACCAGCATATCACAGAATGGACTGTACACAACCAGCATATCACAGAAGGGACTGTACACAACCAGAGTATCACAGAATGGACTGTACACAACCAGCATATCACAGAATGGACTGTACACAACCAGAATATCACATAATGGACTGTACACTACCAGCATATCACATAATGGACTGTACACTACCAGCATATCACATAATGAACTGTAAACAACAGCATATCACAGAATGGCAGGGTCGGATAAAGGGATGAGGGCGCCCCTAGGCACAACAATAATGTTCACCCCCCCCCCCCTGCCTAATTGTATTATTTTTATTGATTACTTATAAGCCCTTATCTGATAATAGCCAACATAATGGATTTATAAAAAAAGCCACTAACCGTGACATGTTCTTTTATTATGAATACATATTTACTAAGTAGGACAGGTTACAGGGGCAGTATCTGCATGTCCTATCCATTTACACTCTATTTAAGATGGAATATAGTACAGTGGATATTTTGCAGTTATTTGTACATTTTGGTCTGACAGTACTATCACAGGCATCCAAGTGCCGCCCCCAAACATGTACTGCCCCTAGGCACGTGCCTTACGTGCCTAATGGGACATTTGGCCCTTCACAAGGGACTGTACAAAACCAGCATATCACATAATGGACTGTACACAATCAGCATATCACAAAATGGACTGTACACAACCAGCATATCACATAATGGACTGTACACAATCAGCATATCACAAAATGGACTGTACACAACCAGCATATCACATAATGGACTGTACACAATCAGCATATCACAAAATGGACTGTACACAACCAGCATATCACATAATGGACTGTACACAATCAGCATATCACAAAATGGACTGTACACAACCAGCATATCTCAGAATGGAATGTGCAAAACCAGCATATCACATTGTGAGAAAATTGTAGGGTCCAATCAAGTTCCTTCGGCATAAAGTCTTTGGCAGTGGTAAAGCATAGGAATACCCTTGCACCAAGCAGCACTTGATAGAGGTTGGGATCTCCAGTATCTCCTACCACCCTCTTTTTAAAAAATGGATTGGATTACATGCATTTATCTCAAGCTGTCATGCGTAGTTTGGCACACAGCACAGAAGGGGAGAGGCATAAGCATATTATATGGGGTGTATTGTTGAGTCACATGCCTTAAATAGGGTGAACAGTTTCTTAATCACACTTAAGCCCCCATACACTATGCAACTTCTCTGAGGGCAATGCTCCTGTCGTATGCTGTCCTTTTGAATACGATATATTGTATGCCATTGTATGTGGAAGGAAAATGGTTTCTGCAGCACTGGGTGGAAGTGGGGGTAACTGTGAGGTGAGGGAAGGGTATTATTATAATATCGAATGAAAAATTTACGAGTGGGATACTTACAGAAGATGTACATATGATGTTTTTATATAACATAGTAACATAATAGTAACATAGTAATTAAGGTTCATAAAAGACGTTAGTCCATTTAGTTCAACCTATCTAACTTGTAACTACTGACTTGAGTAAGTCATATCTATAGGATTCCCTCTGTGGCAAAAAAGGCATCCAGTTTTGATTTAAATTCATTAACAGTGGTTGCTCTAACCACCCCCATTGGCAATGAGTTCCAAAATTTTAATGGTGATCAGAATCAGAATCAACTTTATTGGCCATGTATACTTGCATATAGTAGGAATTTTACTTGGATTGCTGTGCAACAGACAGATTAGGTACAGTTAAACAGTTACAGATACACAAATGCATACAGGTATACGCTAGAAGTACCCTGGGGAATATAGTTGCATGGAAATCATAATCGCCAAGCTGCACAGTACCTAGGCAGCCATCAGCGGCACCATTGGTCGTTGCAGCAGCCCGGTAGGTAACAATATACTGTAACAGAGACAGTACAGTTATCACACAGGGAACACCTACCCACCATGCTGCACAGCACCTAACAGCCATCCACGGCACCACTGGTCGTTGCAGCAGCCCGGTAGGTAACAATATACTGTAACAGAGACAGTACAGTTATCACACAGGGAACACCTACCCACCATGCTGCACAGCACCTAACAGCCATCCACGGCACCACTGGTCGCTGCAGCAGCCAGGTAGGTATCAGTATAAACAGAGACAGTACAGTTATCACTCTGGGAACACAAACCCGCATAGATGATGAATCCTCTTCATATATATATATATATATATATATATATATATATATATATATATATATATATATATATATATATATATATATATATATATATATATATATACATATAATTGCAAACATTAGTTCCCAATGCTTCATCAAAGTACAGAAAATTCATTATTCATTTACTGGATTGTACAAGAAAATGAGCCATTTTTGGGACATGGGAAAGTTTCTTTAGAAGAGTGACTACATACTGTTTTATTAGCTCATGCTTGGAACATTTATTCAGTAGGTTATTTATGTAATTAAATTAAGTGCAGCTATATTTGTTTGGGAGAAAATTGGTTTATTTATTAACAATTAATTATATGTCCAATCCATGCTGGTGAGAAATAGGTTTATTTATTAAATGTGAAAGCTATTAATTTAATTTCGGCCTGGCTGGGTACTGGAACAGGTCTGTTTACTAAATGTGAATACTATTAATGTCAGGGTCTTTTCAGAAAGAAAATAGGTATTTTATTGAAATTAATGCAGTGATATTTTGGTCTATTTGTTACATTTGAATGCTACTAATGGTATTTTGGGAGGGCTTACTAATAATCATAGGCATTAATGATTTTACGTAGGTCTGATTTGGTGAAGGCCTACAGCATTCATTCATTGCTAGGTTTTCTGTGATTCATCTAGTTTGCTTTTTTAAAGGAACAATCCCATCATTTAAGGATCTATATTAAAAGCAACTGAGCTTAAAGACCCCCATACACTAGTGCAGGGGTTCCACAGGTGAAGCTAATTATTTGTGATTCTGTGAGGAGACCTGCAAAGCATGCACAGTGTGGGGCCATGAGGACCGACTTTGAGAACCTGTGCACTAGTGAGATTTTGGCACTTTTCACATGATTTCAACGCATCAGGTCAATAAATTGTGCAAAAAGTGTTCTCCTGGAGAGTAGAACTGTATAGGAGGCCTAGGTATGGCCTATTCTTCTGTGGGATAACAGTACTTCTGTTCTCCACTGTTAAAACTTTGTAGAGATGATGACAAATCAAGGCAACCAGCTTCTTTTAAGAAACCTTTTGTGAAATACTAAGCAATGTGCATTTAAGCATAAGTGGGGTTCCAGCAGTTTATGCTTTCAAATAATACTGAAAAGACTAAAGATGTTATATCCGTGGTTCCTTTTGTAAATGAGATATTGTAGAGGTTATCATTTGGGTTCAAGTGCTCATTTCACAATGATAAAGTACTTCCATTATTCACTGTTTTGGTTTTGTAAGACCGCTCTCAAGTGTTTTGTAGTTGGTTTGGGGTGTGATTCGTGCGTTTCTTTAAAATGAATTAAAATTTACTTACATGCAATTCAAAACCCAATATTCAGTACAAACTCGAGGGAAGACCCAGCTCGAGACTTGGTCAGTTTGGATCCCCAAAAGTGATCTGAGCTGGGACTCGGTTCCACAAAACAAAACCAAATTGCTCGTAGATAGATGTAATGTGTATCTAAACAGCAACAAAAAATGCCCCAGGGGAAAAAAAATACACATTTTGCCACCTACTGTATGTACAATTGGCTACAAACAAGATGCCCCCTGCAAATAACAGACGTAGATGGCCAAAACTTCACTTTGTCTACAAAAGATGGGTGTAAATAATGAATGTATTTTCAAAAATAGGTGTCTTAAATATTTTCAGAAAATCAGATGCAACTAGCGTCTTTGTCATCATCAGCAGTAGCAGATTGCAGTTTGCACCACAAGTCTTTCCCCTCCACACAGACATGAATGCTCAGGGCCGCCGAGAGGGGGGGCGGGTGGGTACAGTTTACCCGGGCCCAGGCTTTTCAGGGAGGCCTGGGTCCGGACACAAACACACGTGCACACACACACAGTTTTTTTTTTTTCATTTGGTGGAGGGTGCACTGGAGTCAGCTATTTAGCCGTGGGCCTGCTGAGAGCCCGCCATGTGATTTGGGAGTTTACCGTGGCTCGGCAACAGGAGCGTACTTTTGGCAGGTAGTCCCTGGATGCCAGGAGGAGCTGGGACAGAGAAAAGCCACCTCCCGCAGGAGTACCGCTTACTCCACAGCAGCCAGCCCGCCCAGCTCCCCGCACTCCCGTCACAGCCGCCGCCAGCAGCAGCAGGAACCGGTGCCATGTCTCCAGCCCAGCAGTCCCAGACCTGGTTCCCCACCCATGTCCAAGTCACTGTGTTCCAAGGAGGAAGGTGGGTGGCTGGGTGATCTGTGTCTGCTGCCTCCCTGCATGCTGCTGAGATCCTACTCTGGTCAGCATGTAACCCCCCCCCCCCGGATGGACGTGAGTGGCACCGGCGGCGGGCGCAACTCCCCCCCATCCCATCTGGAGCGACTAGGCATCACCTGACCCCTCTTCCCACCCCTGGAGTACTTAGCAACACCCCCCTCCCCGTGGAATGATGCGACACACTTAGCGACACACTTGCTAGACGCCCACTAGCAAACAACACCCCCCCCTGTGGAACGCAGCAGTTTCCGACACCCCCATACCCCTCCCCCTTGTGTAGAGCGGCCGAATCGGAGCACCCCAACCCCCCCACCCGGGGAGCGGGTGAGCACCAGAGTGCACCCCTTAAACCCCCCCCCCCCTGCCTGGGGCACTCCGACACTGCCTCCACTGCTACAGTATGTCATCAGCAAACTTAACAAACCTCACTGTTCAGTAGAGAATTTGTATTCGTGGGTGAACAATGCAAATAGCAAAGGGCTAAGAATGCACCCTTGTGGGACCCCAGTTTTTAATGTCACTTTGCTTGACCTATAACATCCCATCTTTACGCCCAGGGGCCTATTTGTCAGGAAGTCTGAGATCCAATTGCACATGTGTCCATTCAGACCTAGATGAAATAACTTAGATATTAATAAGAATGGAGTTAAAAGCAGAAAAATAAAATCCACAAATAAAATCCTCAGAGCCCTTGGGGTGTTGTCCTGCTTGCTGTCTTTCAGATTACATAAACTCCGGTCAAAGCCGTGGTCTTACATACTTACATGCGCTGGCCTCAGCCGCTATGGGCTGTTTTTGCAGAAGCCCCCAGAGGTTTATTCAGGCTCCAGGGTTTGGTGCATGCGCTGTATCGTGAACGGTACTGTGCATGCGCAGAAACAATTTTTGGGGCTGTTGCACAACTGCACATAGAGAAGCATCTCGGAGGGAGGGAACACCTCCCAAAGGGACTGCCTTGAGTGACTGGCAGGTCGAACTTCAAAAAGGAAGTCACTGCCAGTCAAAGTAAAGCCAGAGCAGTCTCACAGACTGCATCTGGCTTCACTTAGGCAGAGAACAGTGGCAGATTTTACTTGGGGGGGGGCAGCCCTGCAGTCCATAGGTAAAAACTGCCACTGAATGCACTACTTTGCATTATTAATTATTTGTCCCCTTGATTATTTTAATTATACCATAGTATCATCATCATCATCACACAAGTATAGTATTTATAAAGAAGCTCGATATCATGTCTCTCTATGAATCATTATAATGACTCTTAATCATCGGCAGGAAAACACCTTCTAGAGCAGTGGTCGCCAACCCGTCGCTCGCGAGCTACTGGTAGCTCGCGGTGGCGATCCGGGTGGCTCGACCACTCTGCGGCTGCCCGTCTGTCCCTCCCTTCATCTCTCGTCGCCGCCGTCCCTCCATCTCCCACCGCCCGCCCATCTCCTGCCGCTGCGTTCCCCTGAAACAGACCAGACGCTAGAGCTCATATTTCATCTCTAGCGTCTGACAGGCAGGGAACACAGCGCTAAGCACTCCCGGCACTTCCGGGTAGCACTGCTCCCTGTCAGACCGTGACGCTAGAGGTGAAAAATGACCTCTGGCGTCTGTTTCCTCCGCAGCATTCATGGAACTCACAGGACTTGCCTCAGCCTCCTCCATGGGATGCCTGCTGCCTGATCATCGCCCTGCTGCTGCCGCCATAGGTACAACGCTTGCATATTTAAGTGAAAAGGGGGAGGCTGTGGTGTTTGGTATGGGGGGTTCAGGCACATACCTGTCTCAACCCCCTTCATTCCCTTTCCCCTATTCTTCTCTATCCCTCTTTCTCTCCCTCTCTCCTTCTGTCTGCCTCTCCTCTCTCCTTCTCTCTCTCTCTTTCTCCTCTATCTCCTTTTCTCTCTCCCTCTCTCTCTCTCCCCTCCCTATCCTTCTCTCTCTCTCTCTCCTCCCTATCCTTCTCTCTCTCTCTCTCCTCCCTATCCTTCTCTCTCTCTGCTCTCCTTCTCTCTCCTTTCTGTCTCTCTCCATTCTCTCAGAGAACATGCACCCTGGCACACTATTCCCCTCATGCCACCCCATCCACTTTAATGGTGCCCCCCTATCAATTACTTGTGGATCTGCCCCTGGCTGTGACAGCTGTGATTGTGAAGCAGCTGAGCTCCACTGGATGAGGCGGGACACAGCCATGGCAGCAGCTACTGCGGGAGAGAGACAGGATTTTCCTTCCTTCCTATTTTCTTCCCTCATCTGACCGCTACACTGCCTGTTGTCTGCCACACTGCCCAGCCACCTGATGCCTGCTGTCCTCTGCCAGGCTGGGTACCTGCTACCCACCAGCAGGTTAGAAAGGTTGAATAAGTTTTGAGGAGCTTTTTTTATGTTTTTGATAATGCAAGGTTGATTAGGGGGACCGAGAGCTACAGGGGGGAAGGGGAATGGAGAGGTGCAGAGGGGACAGAAAGGTGCAGGGGTAATGGGATGAAGAGGTGCGGGGGGACAGAGAGGTGCAGGGGGGCAAAAAGGTGCAGGAGGTAAAGGAGTAATGGGGGGACAGACGCATGCAAGGGTGACTGGGGAATCGAGAGGTGATAGAGGGGTGCAAAGAGGATGGAGACTGCAAAACAACACGCACACTCTGTCTACTTACAGAGGCTGGGGGCATGGCCAGCAGATCTCATAGCGCTGGCCATGCCCCTATAGCAGAAAGAGTGGGGGATGTGGCCTTGCAGGAGTACCACGATTGTAGATCATGCCCCCCTATTTTCGGCCGCGTGCCTTTGGCATGCGCAGATGTTCCTTCTCCTCTGCCTCTGATGTTGGGAGGTATGTATGCAGCATATTGGACATTGCAGTGTGTGGTATATTGTGCCTGGGGCAATGCAGTATGTGGCATAATATGTCGTGGGCATTACAGTGTGTGGCATAATGTGTAAATGGCATTTTTCTTTTTAAAAATTTTTTAGAAGCTCTTCATGCAGTATATTTTGTCTCGAGTAGCTCTCGCCCCAAAAAAGGTTGGAGACCACTGTTCTAGAGCATAATCATGTGACTATTACCAAAGGAGTACAACCCACAGCTGAGATACAATATGTCAGATCTGAAAGCGATATTACTATTTAGTAGACAGCCCACATGCTGAAGCAAATGTAACCAGCAGGCTGTATTGGCTTCACATATACATTCAATTACTTGCTACGTTACATAGTGTTTGTTTAATGTGCTGTGACACATATTAGTCTCCTGGGGCAAGATAGGGCGGGTTGCGTGCAAAAATCGCACTGGGAGGAAAAGGCTACAATATATTTCAGTTGGATTCCTTTTATTTGATGCATTCACCGCTGCTTTGTGCAATGATTTTAGTATTCAGTCTTTGTTTGTTTTTTTCATCTACAAATCATTAGTTGCTGGACCCCTGTGTCAGCAAAGTCATTCTTGTCCATGTTCTCTGTTGGTCTTTAGAACTACTGAGAACATCTGGCTGCCACAAGCTTGTGACAATATTGAAATGCTCAATTGAAGCACTTTCATAGAGATATGGCTGCTCTTGCGCTTTCATCTAGAAGATCCAAATAATGTGCAATATTATTTAGGTGCCAGTTTAAAATGTACTTTTCCAGTTCTGCAGCAAGTACATAAAAACATGGCACTGTAGAGTTTCCTACATGCTTACACAAGCTATTTTGGGCCACCCAACCCCCAGAACTATTTTTGAGACCCCTCCCCCCTGGACCCATCCTCTAATACTAATAAGTTCAGGATATGACAATGGTGTGGGAGGGTGCAAGGAAGAACTCACCCAACAACGGAGGGGCTGTGGGCAGCTGCAGCAGTGCCTTAGCGGCAGTGGTGTTCTTGTATATATGTGGTCCCACTGCTGCGCTCGGCCACCTACAGGCTGTGCTGTGCTTCGCCGCCGGGCTGCAGTACAGACGGCTGACCAAGCGGCCAGGGCACACGCTTGCAGTACAGACGGCGGCACAGCACATCTTGTTGGCGGCTGAGTGCAGCAGAGGGACACAGGCAGATGGCTGCGGCGGTGCACAGATGGCTACATCACTGCTGCTACAGCTCGCAGACAAGCCCTGCTTCTTTGGGCCCTCAGAATTGTCGGGCCTGTCACGGTTGTCCCCCTAGACCCCCCCCCCTCGCCAGGCCTGCACAAGAATAATGTTATAAGCAGAAGACTTCTCCACTAGTGGAGCAATGCTCCAGATTTTCACAAAGGATTCAAACTTGATACATAGGGATGACCGGCAGTGGGGATGCGGGCAGCCAGAATACAGACACTGGTATCCCTATAGAGGGAATCCTGACAGGGGCCAGGTAAGTATACATAACTTACCCCTGCCCAACAATCCTTCCTCCTGCAACCCTCCCCACAGCTTAACACTAACTATCCTTTCTAATTGCCTATCATTAACATTCCAACCCCACGCCCCAGCCTAAACCTAACCCCTCCCTCCCTTCCCTGGCCTAACCCACCACACATACTTATATTCAGCATCTCAGTAGTAGGGATTCTGGTGCTGGTCTCCTGGTGGTAGTTGGGATGTCAGTGCCAGTATTATGAACGTTGGCATTTCCACCGCCCAGATGCTGAACGCATCACTACTGTACATACGCTATCAATACTACATGCAATATTTAGTATACTGTACATTATATCTGTGTTTCTATACACACATACACACATACATCCATCAACTTTGGCTTTTCTTTATTTCTAAAGATGGGTACACACTGAGCAATATATTGGCCGCTCAATTGAACGGCTTATATATATCACAAGCCTGTTGGCTGTAGTGTACTCCAGATATGCCTATGCATGTGCTTTAAATGCAAATGCAGCCCCCCTTCGCACGCGAGTTCCCCCGAATGCATGCGAACGGGTGTTTTGCATAAACATCCTTTAGCACCTTGCCTGCGGGGAGGAAATCATTCGATGGTCACCAACCATCATATTATTTCTAAGGTGCACGCCAATCTCTGGTGTCTTAGATTTGCGGCTACCTTGTATGGGTTGAGGGCGGGAAGTTGACATCCGGTGACATCATCTGTCCTCCCCTGGCACCCGAGTCATCGCCGAATTACTATGGGAACCCCAGCATTTTCATGGGATGCCCATGAAATGCTGGGGATGCCCAAGAAATGCTGGGCATTCCCATGGGCACAGCCCCTCGCCGCCACCCCCTGTCCACACTACTAGGTGCAAACTGGACCAAGCGTCTGGGCATGCGCATAATGCTTGTGCGCAGAAGCTAAACATTGCTCCCCTGTGCGAACGCAAGGGGGAGCAATCAAATTAGAATGATCTCCATAGTTCACAGACATATCATGTTGGCTGTTCAGCACACACGATAGCCAGCATATCTTCATATATATTGGTGCATCCATTGGTCCAGTCCGCTGTACGCTTGCTGCGGGGGGGCCAACGTCACAACTGGGTGAGGAAATTCCCCTGGTCAGTGACTGGTCCGCCGATGTGTCAGTCAGGTGTGTACCCAGCTATGGAGCTGGATTCTCAAAGCTTCAAAAGTGATAAACTGTAGAGTGATAAACAGCCAGCCAATCAGCTCCTACCTGCCTTGTCACAGATTGTGTTTGAAAAATGTCAGACAGGAGCTGATTGGCTGGCTGTTTATCACTCTACAGTTTATCACTTTTGAAGCTTAGAGAATCTAGCCCTTAGTCATATTTAGTCATATGTATGGACTTCGGGTTTACAGGTGGTTTCTCACTAACATGAAAGACTACTGTACCATGAAATGGAACTATGGAGTCTACATACTAAGACTTGGAGTGAAATAAAGAATAGTATGCTATCTTTCCACTAATATTATTCTTATTGGCTTATATTCTGCCACTGTGACTGTGACGCTGCTAATTAAACACATGAACATACAGTATATGTTTTGAGAGAGCTCACACATTAAGAATGGCCTATAACTTGACACACCACTGGATCCAATGCTGTGGTGTGAGACAGAGGTTTTTTTTTTTTTTTTTTAGCAATTGCTATGGATACGAAATCAAATGCATAAACTTGCCATTATCTGGTGAAATGTAAACAGCAAAATGCAGTCAAAACTTTAAACACTGCTGTTTTTGCAGGTTTGACCATATTTCCCATACAGTATTTATCGAGCCCTTTCTCAAGAGTGTACATGATAGGCAATACTGTCTATAGATGGCATTACCTATAGGCACTTATTTTTGTCTCTTCGCTAAATTCCAAATATGAACCTCCCAGCAACCAATGCATCTCATGCATGCACTGTACAATGGCCCTGCGAGTGCAGAATGCTCCCAAGTCATAAACCCTGATGTCCTCACACTGCCCAGAACAGTTCTCATGGGAAAAGCTGTTCTTTAAATTTTATATTACCAAATCTACATAAATACAGTATTAATAAATGCTGCTATGCATGCAGTAAGTGGTGCGATGTATCACATTCAAAATGCGATAAGTGATCTTGTCCATGTATGCCGAGTTGTACACATCTGGGCAGCCTGACCACCCCTACTGGAGCAATAGTCATCCTCATTAACCATGCACAGTTGGCCCAACACTTTTCCTGGTTTCTCTGGGTCAAAAGATAGGTCTCAAAACACACATATTTAAACAAAACACACAGATCTGCATACAGTAGTCCATAATTCCATTGATGCATTCCTAAAGCCTTGGCATACACGAGAACCCCCTATTATAGCCCAGTTATCCCCATTTAGCTGCAAACAGAGCTGCTTTTGGTTGTATTCACCACTCTAAACATGCTATTCACATCCTATAGCATGTTTACCTACTTTTCTTTTCTCCTTTCCGGGAGAAACCTCTCATAGGGGCTTCCAGGATGGGGGCGGAGCTTGTAATCATCAAGCCCTGCCCCCATTATAGTAAATCCCGTGATGCGTGGCTCTTCGGGGAGGGAGCAGGGCAAAAAGAACTAATTTTGCATAATTTTAACCCCACCTCCTTCCCGAAGAGCTGCAAATCACAGGATTTTCACACGTGGAGGTAGTAGTTGTGGGGGGGGGATCAGTGGTGCAAGTAGGAAAAATGACTTAGTGGTACTGTGCCGAAGGTGCGTGTCGAAAAATGGGCGTGGTCAGGGGAGTGGTCATATGACAGTAGGGGGAGCAGCTCGAATATTGCACGCCGAAGGCATACGGGCAAAAATTACACAGTAATGCCTGTTACGCGTCACACACCCAATACATATGCCCATGCCATAATGCCCGTTACACATTATGCCCCACACCATAATGCTCACCGCACAACTGATGCCCATAACTAATATGCCCCCACAGTTCCAGATATATGCCCCCACAGTGCCACACATATGCCCCCAGTGCCAGATATCATATGCCCCCCACAGTGCCACACATATGCCCCCAGTGCCAGATATCATATGCCCCACAGTACAACACATATGCCCCCAGTGCCAGATATCATATGCCCCCACAGTGCCACACATATGCCCCCAGTGCCAGATATAGGCCCCCAGTGCCAGATATCATATGCCCCCACAGTGCTACACATATGCCCCCAGTGCCAGATATCATATGCCCCCCCAGTGCCACACATATGCCCCCAGTGCCAGATATGCCCCCCAGTGCCACACATATGCCCCCAGTGCCAGATATGCCCCCACAGTGCCAAACATATACCCCCAGTGCCAGATATGCCCCCACAGTGCCACACATATGCCCCCCGTGCCACACATAAATGCCCCCACAGTTCTAGAAGTACAGTAAGCAGCAACTCACTGTGGGCCAGATTCTCTAAGCTTCAAAAGTGATAAAATGGAGAGTGATAAACAGCCAGCCAATCAGCTCCTGCCTGACATTTTCCAGGCAGGTAGGAGCTGATTGGCTGGCTGTTTATCACTCTCCATTTTATCACTTTTGAAGCTTAGAGAATCTGGCCCAAAGTCAGGTCAGGTCCGGGTACTCTCCCCCTCCCCCCCCCCCTTTCTAGTCCCTCGCCACTGCTGCCTGCTTCTGCTTCTTCCCTGGGGAGGGGAGGACATCTTCCGTCTCTCCTTCTCCACATCTATCTCGCGGGCTGGCTCCTGACTGGCTGCCAGCCCGCGAGCTCTGATTGGTGAACAGGCATCTATGTCAGAGTGACACAGGGAGGGGAAGGAGAGATGCACGATTTGCTCCCTCCGAAGGCTATCAGCTGTGGCGGGGCGGCGGAGGCCACGCCCCCTACCACTTACATATGCGCGCATGCACATAGAACACTTATGGGGGCATTTGTTATGGCGGTATGGGGTACCGGCAATATATATTTTACCGGTACACCGTACCACCCCGTACCGCCATACTTGCACCCCTGGGGGGGATACAGGGGCTTCAATAAATATGCAGGAGGCTTGCCCACCCTTCCAGGGGGCCGAGAGTGGGACTCGATTTTCAGTCTCCCTGACATTCCGGTAGCATAGGCAAGTTTGTCCTGTAGCTGTAGTCATGGCAGTACGGATGGTGTAATGGTTAGCATTACTGCCTCACAGCACTGAGGTCATGGGTTCAATTCCCACCATGGCCCTAACTGTGCGGAGTTTGTATATTCTCCCCGTACTTGCGTGGGTTTCCTCCGGGTACTCCGGTTTCCTCCCACAATCCAAAAATATACTGGTAGGTTAATTGGCTCCCAAAAAAAAAATTAACCCTAGAATGTCTGTGTGTGTGTGTACATGTGATAGGGAATATAGATTGTAAGCTCCACTGGGGCAGGGACTGATGTGAATGAGCAAATATTCTCTCTGTAAAGCGCTGCGGAATCTGTGTGCGCTATATATAAGAAACTGCTAATAAATAAATAAATAAATAGTTGTGTACACTTGGTTCCAGTGTGAACACAGAGCTAAAACATACAAGAGATGACCTTGTCATAACCTCTACATCAGTCATACTATAGGAAATATATCATTCATCAAAAACATTTTTTGCACACCAGATACATTGAAGCCTCTGAGAATTTTCAATATTTGAGAATGCTAGGGGAACATAAATGTTAGTTTACATGATCACTGAGTGCATTGGCTCTTATCCTGCAGAATTAGGGATGGATTCATTCTACAGCATGGTTAAACAACAGAGGTGAGCTGTAACACAGAGCAATCATTAATGCAAACAGTTCTGGAAGGGAAGACTGGATCCTGTTCAAAACAGTCATTAGATTTAAAAATCAGAATGGAAGCTGGAACGAGTAAATGCAGCAATTCACTTAACTTGTCAGAGAAACCCAGCTGACATTTTAATTTGGTAAGGTTTGCTGCAATGCTAACATTCAGGGTCAGCCACTCTAAGGAAATACCGCACACTGATCAATACGTCTTGATAAGCTCCAGTAATTATTTTACAGCTGGAATTTTTCATATATTAGGAATTTTATATTTACATTTTCAAGAACAACTAAGCATTCATATGTGAAATACATACACACACATATATTATATATAGAGAGAATCCTGATGACATTTTGTGTGGCTGCTTCTATACGGGGAGGGGGGATGCCGGGCGTGCAGCGGACCCGGCTGCTTCTACACGGGGGGGATGCCGGGCATGCGGGGGGCCCGGATGCTGCTACTGCTGTCAGACTCACCCCAGCCTGGCGAGTCACTCCACAGAGGGCGGCGATGGGCGATGCGGCGGCGACAGGGGGGGAGGAGAGAGAGTTAACACTCACCTCCATCCCATCCGGGGGGGACAGCTGCTCCAACTTCCGCCCTCCAGTGGCCGGCACCCTAGGCAATTGCCTAAAACTGCCTAGAGGTGGCTTTCTATCTATTGTACAATATATTTTAAAATGAATGCAAGTATATTCTTATTTGCAATAGAACATAAAATCATTTCTATTCATATATCGACCTGCAGAAAAGTGGGGTCCTGTGCTGGGAGTTGCAGACTTAAATGCATTGATCAATCAATCAACAAAATCTCCACTGTTTATTATTGCTAGTTAATTTAGTGAGTGCAAAGACTCTGTGATTTCTATTTAAACACTGTGGTCACAAACCATAGGGCATCCCAAATCTAGGAGTGGTGAGTGCCGGTTATTAGTGCTTTTATATATACTGATGACAATTTACTAAAACTGAAAAATTGATCTAACTTGGCCTCTGGAGCGTTTGTTTTTGAGTGCTGCACCCTAGTTGGCTATATATACATCAGTGACGTGCGGTGAGATAAGTGGTTGGTGAGGCACTGGCTTGGTGGAGCTAGCGCAAACGGGGTCTGTGGGGAGCGCTGGGTCTGCGTTACTTCTGCGCTGACAGGCAGCTGTGGGACCTGCTGCCTGCATAAGCAGCAGAGACCAGCAGAGCAGCTCCTGCCTGTCAGCGCAGAAGCAACCTGGACCCAGCGCTCCCCATAGACCCGTCAGCGCTGGCTCCACCAAGCCACCATCAGATTGCACTTAATATGTGATAGTTTATAATTAGGCCCCATCATCTCACAGATATGCTATCCTATAGGGTATCCTAGTACATACTATAGGGTCTCACAGCACATACAATGACCCAGCCCCGCCAAGTCTACTGCAGCCCACAGGTGGCACATGAGTGATACCTGCGCACAGAGCGGCCGCTACAAGTGTGAATTATTGAATAGCAGAGTCTGGTGGCCACTATGACAGGTAGCAAGGAGGTGGCATGGCTGGATGGAAATCCTGGCAGGGTGACAGGGGTGACTATCAGCAGGGCTTCTAGTTAGCAATCTGGGTGATAGCTGACTGTACTCTGCTCAAAACATGCTAGTGACAATGAGGAAAAGAGCTCCAGCGGGTAATCACAGCGAGGAGAGAGCAGGCAGTGAGGAGCCGACGGGCAGGAGTTAAACTAGCGCCCAGCAGCATGAAGCAGAATCAGCAGACCTCCATCTGTAGAAACGGCACCTGTAGAAGTGCCTCAGTGACATGCTTTCTGCCTATATGAAAGCACACCCCTGTCACTGATGCAGATCTGATTGCCCAATCACATCTGCCTCAGTGACAGGGGTGTGCTTTCATATAGGCAGAAAGCACGTCCCTGTCACTGAGGCACTTCTAAAGGTGCCGTTTCTACAGCTTTCTTGAATGGGATTTTAAAGCCTGATGCTTTGCCCCGACCACTGCCCGCCCCCATTTTCTGGCTCTTAACATGGTCAGCGGGAGGCCTCCTAAACCAATAAAAACGGGGTAAAAATGATAATAATAATATAAAGCATATATTTATGACATATAAGTATTTGCTTTGTATTATTTTATTATGTTGCTCAATAATGACAGGGGAGGCACTGCCTCCCCTGCCTCCCCTGACTGCACGTCCCTGATATACATATATATATATATATATATATATATATATATATATATAATACAAGTATCCACAGAGATTCCTTTGCAGGTCCCAAAGCAGAAGAAGAGGCGGCACTCAAAACGGACTTTTTAAATCAAGTGAATCTTTGTATTAAATCATGAATAAAAGTGCAGTCGAACTGCACTTTTATTCATGATTTAATACAAAGATTCACTTGATTTAAAAAGTCCGTTTTGAGTGCCGCCTCTTCTTCTGCTTTGGGACCTGCAAAGGAATCTCTGTGGATACTTGTATTGTATACCCCTGCGTGGAAGGCACCCCGGCATTTCCCCATCGGTCCTTAATGCCAATCCCTACGTTCTATATATATATATATATATATATATATATATATATATATATATATACTCATATATATATACTCTGGTAGAGCCTGGCACTCGTCGATATAATTTGCCAAGGTGAAATTCTTAGGTGCCCTCTGGAGACTTGACTGTCCAACAAAGATGATCAAAAAACTGCATCACTCTCAAGGCTTATTCAATTGCAAACAAGGCTTTAATCCAGAGATAAAAAGTCTGTAGATGTCAATGCAAAAAAGTTACCAGTGAATATCAACCGCCAACCACAATATACTCTTGTAGAGCCCGGCACTCGTCGATATAATTTTCCAAATTTAAATGCTTAGGTGCCCCTCTTCCATGGCAACTCATTTGCAATTTTTGCATTGACATCTACAGACTTTTTATCTCTGGATTAAAGCCTTGTTTGCAATTAAATAAGCCTTGTGAGTGCCGCAGTTTTTTGATCATCTGTGTTGGACAGTCAAGTCTCCAGAGGGCACCTAAGCATTTCACCTTGGCAAATTATATCGTCGAGTGCCGGGCTCTACAAGAGGATATTGTGGTTGGCGGTTAATATTCACTGGTATCTACTTCTATGGCACCTCATTTGAAATTTTTGCATTGACATCTACGGACTTGTTTGCAATTGAATAAGGCTTGTTTAAAGGCATAGGTTTAAAACCAAAGTCATATACTGCTCACACTGTACCGGGACCTCGGTTGCACTCGAACGCCGTAGGACTTGCTTGCAGGGAGGCGTGCAAAGATTCACCACGTCCAGGACACCAGTGACAGGAGGAAAAGGAGCGTCGTAGGCCTCACCCTGACGCGTTTCGTCACTGCGGACTTTGTCAGAGGGCTTGGCACTCCCAATGACTTGAAGCAGCTTGCAGCCGGTGCCTTCACAAGAAGGTAATCATAGCAATGTGTAGGTGCGGCACTCAGGGACTTACAGGTCATACAAAAATCAGAGGCGAAAGTTGCTTATCAACGTTTCAAATTCTGTATATGTACGGCATTTGAAACGTTGATAAGCAACTTTCGCCTCTGCGTGATTTTTGTATGATCTGTAAGTCGTCATATATTTCAAAATAGATGTAAGTGTACTGTATATAAAAACGTCCAAAATAAGCTAAACTTACTATTTTGTGTGGATGTTGTTTCTGTTAAGGGCAGAATACACTCGGTTGGTGGTCAGTAATTACAAGCTTTAATACAATATGAGTAATGTAGAAATTAAAAACATCACTAATGAAATGTTTTCATATTTTATTAGTATTTGCCACCCTAACTAATGAGTCACACGATAAGCACTTAGCAGCTCATCCATAATAAAACGCAACACGCAAACAATTAAAGAATAGTCTCCAGATGTCTCTGTGCCTATGCATAGCTCAGACATCAATAAAAAGTTAATATTTCTGTATATACAGTAGTACATTTACTACTCATTTAAAAAAACTCATTAGAAAACTCATTATGTTTAACTCTTTCCAAAAAATAATTTATCATAATCAACCATTCAGCATGAAGTGATGAACTATGCAAATGGAGTGCCTGGAAACATCACACCTGGGCTCAGGGCCAGCCCAAGCCTAATCTTTTGGTAAGCAAACATAGATTTTTGTGCCCCTCACTGTGGATATTGTAGGTAGAGATACAATGTGGGTGGACCATGAATTGCTACATAAAAATACAGACATGTATCAAAAATTTAAGGTGTGGCCACATAAAAGTACCAATTCACATTACACCACACAGTAGTGCCCCTTACACACACTGCGCCAGCTAGAGCCCCTTAGACACACTGCACCAGCTAGAGCCCCTTAGACACATTGCGCTAGCTAGAGACCCTTAGACACACTGCGAAATTACACATTATGCCACACAACGTAATGCCCATTATACGTTGTGCCACACATTGTAATGCCTATTACACATTGTGCCAGACACCATGATGCCTATTACACATTATGCCACAAACTGTGGTGCCCATGACATAATACACCACACACTGTGATGCCCTTTACACATTATGCCACACACCGTGATGCCCTTTACATAATATACCAAACATTGTGATTCCCATTATGTATTATGACACATACAGTAAGTGCTTCTTACCTATAGGCTCATTGCTTGGGGCTTAATGCTCAATGCTAGAGGTTACATGCTCAATGCAAGGGGCCTCATGCTCAATGCCAATGGGGTTTCATGCTCATTGCCAAGGGGGATTACATACTCGTTGCCACAGGAAGTTAAAGGATCGTTGCCACAGTGGAGTTAAATGCTCATTGCCAAGTGGGAGTGAAATGCTCCTTACCAAGGGGAGTGAAATGCTCATTACCATTTTGGAGTGATATGCTGCCGCTCGCTGTAACAGGGACAGCCACCACCCAGGCATAATTTAAGGCCTCTCAGCAGCAGTGCTTGCTGTGTAAATTGATGTGCATTCCAGAAAGGGCTGGCTCACCCATTACGTGGAATACCCAGCTGAGTAAGGTGCCATAGTAATCAGGGTGCTGACAGTGTCTTCTTCATTGCTGTCAGTGATCTGATTACTATGGCGTCTTGCTGTATGCTTCCACTCCCTGGTAACATTTTAGGGGTGTTAATTAATCGCAGGAGGCATGGCCACGCCCTCTTAAAGAAAAATAGTTTTAAAAAAAGTTTTAGGGTGAGCCAGGGAGCCTCTCTGCAAGGTGCATCTTGGACTCAGCAGCAGCAGCCTCTGCAGTACAGTACACTCCAGCGTGTGCTGTGCTGCCTGGGAGGGAGGGGAAGTGGGTGCAGAAAACCAAAGCTCCGGCCAGGCCCCTCTATCAGTCCTGGGCCCGGTAATTAGTCCCGCCCCCCCCCCCCCCAATCCTCTCCCTTCCCAGGGAGCCGGACAGTAGGGGGAGAGATGAGAGGCTGCAGCCGCAGCACAGCCTTTCTTCCCAGCTAAGCACATGCTGCCCAGTGCTGTGTGCTGAGCTGGGGAGAGAGACAACTGCAGCAGCAGCCTGTCATCTCTCTCCCTCGTGTTTATTTATTTTGTCGTGGGGATGTGGCCACACTCCCTCTGGAGGCCATGCCCTGCCATAAGCCACACCCCATCCTTAATTTACCGAGGCCTGGCTGAGTTGTCAACGCCCCTGCACAGAGGAGAAATTCCACTGTTACTCACCATCAAATGATTTCTCCTCTCTTCGCAGATAAATTAAGCCTGGAAATGCTTTTATCCTGCCCATTCTTCAGCAATATTGGGGATGGGTGCTGACGTCATGTGACATCAGCTGCACGCCCCAAGCATACGGGGGGCACACCTTCGTTCGCTGGGGTCGTCCAACGTTTCTATTGATGCGCCCGCAGCTTTTGTGGGCATGCCCCCAGTGGCCACCCCCTGCCTATCCATCACTTTGCAAACAACCCGCATGTGAAGAACTCGCCGAGGGGGTTCGCTCCGGGGTTTGCGCATGCTCATGAGCGACTATGCGCATGCGCACACACCCTCCATCGGAGATGGGGCGAAATTAGGTGCTCAATTAGTAGGTCTGAATCGGGCCCATGAAGCAGACACCTGCGCCCCTAGACAGTGCGACAGTGCCTTACCCAACAAGGCTGCTTAATCACAAAAGAGGTGTCCTGTCTCTAAGCAATATTGTAGAGAAGAAAATAATGTGTCTCTTAGGTCTTAGCCATTTGGTACTTAGTTATATATTATAATGAGTTGTGTTGGCATAGATGCCTACTGTATAATGTATTCAGAAGGTAAAAATAAGGACAAACAGCAGTGGGGGTCCAAGATGTCAGGTTAGTAGATACAATAGGGTCTACTGCAAAATCTGTGTTCTTAAAGAACTATTTCTGTCTCATACAGAATTAGTGTTGCTAATAATACAGTATGGGAAGTAGGAAAAATGAGTCAATCTGATCAATCTAAAAATAAAGTCTTCTCCGATATTCTTGGATTAGGTGCTGGTAGAATAATTCCTTGGCTTGTAAATGCAATCCTCACACTGTCGAACATCACCATGATCATTATATGATCCCCATACCTCAAAGTCAGCATCCCCAAAATATATACGCACAGTCTCAGCTTGCAAGACTTTATAGATATTTACCAATATTCTAATAAAACTGATACAATCTACATAATAAACATATTGATGATCAGGCAGTATTCCTAAAAGGGTCATATTGCACCTGTGCCTTGCTGTTATTCACCTGCTCAAAGCAGTTGACAGATTAGCTATTACTGCTCTGTTGCATTTCATATTCTATCCTCAGCACTAAGACTATGGACTTTTACCTATAGAACCCATATACTGTACATTAGTTAATGATGTAGTGGTTCTCATCTCCAATCTAAAGTACGCCAACAGGTCACATTTGCAGGATTTCTATATGTGGAATAATCAATGCACGCGCAGTCACCGCCGTGCAATTGCGCATATGCAAACACTCAGTTTCTATGGACTGCACCGAATGCAGCCCATAGAAGCCAGCTAGGGCTGCACAGGAAGCCAGCTATTTGCCTATCGTAACGCAGACAGGCAGTCCCGGAGGGAGAAAAAAACTGCCATTGGGAATGCTTTACTACCGGTGACTGGTAGGTAAGACTTCCAGTCACTGCCTGTTACAGTGAAGCCAGTCCAGTCTCAGGGATTGCATGGCTTCACTGACTCTGAGGTGGTTGGTGGATTGCTGCAGAAATTCTTAAAAATTAATATTTTGCAGGAACATCTGTATTATTTTCAATATCTCAATTGTATTAGTTAGTATGAATTGAAATTATTATTAATTATATACAAATAAAAATCAAATATATTGAGTAGGGCAGTGGTTCCCAAACTGTGCGCCTAGGCTCCCTGGGGTGCCTCGGAGCACTTTCAGGGGTACCTCAGGTTGGTGGTCCAGAACCAATACAAATTATTTATGGTCAATGAAATAGGAAAAATCAGTGCTTGTGGCTTCAAATAATAAAATATGTGGGTAAACAGAAGTGAATCTCTTTGCAAAGGGGTGCCTTGAAAAATATTTTTATACTGTAGGGTGCTGTGATTCAAAAAGTATGGGAACCACTGGAGTAGGGAATTCAATTAGCACCAGTGATTTTTCAGGTGCTAAAAAGGAGATTTGATCGGCAATCCAATTGCAGACACTTATTAGTGCCTGAAAAATGACCTACAGTATTTTGAGCGAAAACACATAATGCGGTATTCAGTGTACTCGGCGGCGAGGAAAGGTTGTACAGTAAGGATGGCTTTTTTTTAGCGAGGAAAAGCCATCCTCACCGTCCAGCCCCCTCGCCGACATCTCTCCACATTCAATGTTCTGGGGAAATCCTCGCCGTTAGAAGATGATGAGGATTCCCTGGAACGGCGACGTTCACCGCAAATGCAGCGGGCCCACTGAATATAGCAGCGAACCTCGGTGAACCACATTTGCCAATTCCACCTCACAGGAAAGACCCAGCGAGGTGTAAATGGCGAGTGCCATGGGGTCAGTTGACTACTTACCCGCGAGCTATGATGGCAAACTATCGGTACTGCTCGCCGTCATAACTAGCCATATAGCATTGAATACACCCCATAGAATTCATGATAAGAGTTCATCACAGATCTACTGTATGTGTTTTATCTGCTGTAATTGCAAAAACAGGGCACTTATCAGGGATTTATTTTCTGGACCTCAGCAGGAAAAATGAATTCCCCTCTAAATGATGATCATGGTGAAAATTTAACTTTAAAGCAAAATTCACCACTTAAAAATGGTCCTGATGTTGCCTATGTAAGTCATTGTCCCTCTTAGCATAAGAAAACCCTATGAGTTATCCATGGCATGTGTATGTTGTGGCTAAAACTATGGCAAGACATGCTGGGATGTGTAGCATCACAACAGCTGGAGGGCCATAGTTTGGACATACCTGCCATAGAGAGTCAATCTTTTTTCCTTTTTTACAATTTTGCCTCCACAGTACTTCGAACTGCTGGTGAACCTGGAAAAACAAAGCAAAAATAGATCTTTAGCAAGATAGATTTACAGAGATATAAAGACATTTGGGAAACGCACAACACAATATAAATTCCTTACTTTGCCATGGGGAATAGAATGTATGAAAAAGAAATTGACATGAGCTGTGTATGACAAGACCCAGTTCAGTTTGAACAAAGCCACTGAGAGCTGCACATTTGTTATATGCTCAAATGATCTCATGTAACAATGTTGAATTGATGTGTAACGCTACAGGATACTTGTCTTTTCTCCTGCAATGGAGACCAGAGAAATGTGAGGAGTTCTTCTGGGATTGCAGAAGTGTAGACAAGCCTCTTGCATCCTGCCCACTTCTGCAGAGAAATGAAAGGGGAAGGTTTTATGCAGTGAAGACACTAATCACTGTGCTGTGGTGATATTGCAAATGGAATTGAGGGTAAAATGTGCCTTTTTGCAGATGACACAAAGGTATGCGACAGGGTAGACACACCAGGAGGGGTAAAACAAATGATTGAGGATCTAGGCAGATTAGAGAAATGGTCAAGAGAATGGCAACTACAGTTTAATGCGCAATTGGTGATATTGCAAATGGAATTGAGGGTAAAATGTGCCTTTTTGCAGATGACACAAAGGTATGCAACAGGGTAGACACACTAGGAGGGGTAAAACAAATGATTGAGGATCTAGGCAGATTAGAGAAATGGTCAAGAGAATGGCAACTACAGTTTAATGCCAAAAAATGCAAAATCATGCACTTGGGTCTCAGAAATCCAAAGACTCAATATAGTATAAATGGCACTATAATGGAAACTACTGAGGAAGAGAGGGATCTAGGTGTCACTATTTCAGGGGACTTAAAAGCAGGTAGGCAATGTAACAAAGCAATGAAGAAGGCAAGTCAGATGCTTGGTTGCATAGGGAGAGGTATCAGCAGTAGAAAGAAAGAAGTAATAATGCCACTGTATAGGTCATTGGTACGACCTCACCTAGAGTATTGTGTTCAGTTCTGGAGACCATATCTCCAGAAGGATATAAATACATTAGAGACTGTACAAAGAAGAGCAACTAAAATGGTGCATGGCCTACATCACAAAACGTACCAGGAAAGACTAAAAGATCTTAATATGTATACTTTAGAGCAGAGAAGGGAAAGGGGGGACATGATAGAAACTTTCAAATATATCAAGGGCTTTAACAAGGTACAGGTGGGAGACATTCTTCACAGGAAGAGGAGCAGGAGAACACGAGGACATGCACTGAAACTAGAGGGAGGAAGATTCGGGGGAAATGTGAGGAAGAATTTTTTCACAGAAAGAGTAGTAGATAAGTGGAATAGCCTCCCAACAGAGGTGGTAGACGCAAATACAGTAGTACAATTTAAACATGCTTGGGATAAGCACATTGATATCCTTACATAAAAATAAGGATCAAATATGGTTTGAGGTAACATGTTTAAAAAAAGGGGCAGACTAGATGGGCCAAGTGGTTCTTATCTGCCGTCAAATTCTATGTTTCTATGTTTCTATCACTATGAAACCTATCATCGCGAGCACTCCAATGCTATTATGTTGCAATGGTACAATTTTCAATGGACAGGTATTTCACGCATCCATGTTCACAAAATATATATATATATATATCTTTTTTTTTAATTAAATTATGTTGGATATGTTTTAAATCAATGTTCTTAACCTAATTCAATCATAACATATTGCAGGGTAAAGATAGTATCTAGATTACATTTCCAAAACAGAAATTAAATGCCTAGGAACATGGTCACCCTGGCCCCCAGGGGTTAAACGGAAACCCCCGCTGGGTCCCACTGCCTAAGGGGCCCACCTCCTCAGACTGTGTACTTGAATTATTCATCATACATTTTATATATATATATATATATATATATATATACATATAAATTTATATAAAATGTGTGTGTGTGTGTGTGTGTGTGTGTGTGGTGTATTTATCTTCCCTCCAGACTACTGGGACAAACTTACAACACTGGTAGTGCCCCTTATGTGCATAATGCCCACAGTAGCTATGCACCTTACATGTTTATTGCCCAGATAAGTAGTGCGCCTAAAATGCATGGTGCCAACAGTAGTGGAGTGGAGTAGTTATCGTGGAGTAGGACAGGTTTCAAAACCTGCCTCTGTGATCTTCCAACAACCAGGAGAGATTCCACTCCATCCCACTGTTTCAGGCTGTGTGTAATTGAATCAGTGGGTTTTTATTTAAAAAGTTTCTTTTTCCTGTGACGTTAACTTTTAGCAATATATTTTGTAACCTAATTTTTTCCCATAACATAAGCTTGAAGTGTCCAATTTAAATGAAACATTCTTAATGTTAGTCTCTGAAGTACTGTATTTAAGAGTGCAATTGTAATATTAATAATTTGTGTGCAGGCAGAACCAATGTTGCCGTGAACTAGGTCCTAAAATCGTGTTGAAATAGACAAATGCTTGGGTATCCAGTAACAGTGTCACATGGCAGGGATTCGCAAATTGCCGGATCTGGGCAATCGCCGTGCCTAGGATTATGACAAACGATTACCCGGGCCCCTCCAGCAAACCCAGGCTCGGGTAAAAAGTACCCACCCCCACTCTTGACGCCACTGGTTACAAACATCCCTCCATGTGCATATATGCTTACCCCTAGGATAAATCCCCCTTATATAATTACATTAAAGTAGGAAAAGACAGACAATTTTTGATGTCCTTTTTATTGGTTTAGCATAGTGTGTCATTTTTTTATTTTGCCAGAATGCCGGGCACCCGCAAGTGACAGTGATATCATACAGGCTGTATGTGGTGCATGGACTCTTTTAAATTAAAAGTATTTCTTTTACTAATTTTATATTTTGATTATTTCTTTTTTGTTTTTCTATTTTAATTATTTTGATTTTTGTAACAGTAATTTAAATGAGTTATACAGGATTCTATGTCCGCACCTCACTATTGTAATATCACCTGTCATAGTGATCTGATTATAGTGATCTAATTATAGTATACAGTACTGTAGTGGCCATTTCAGCTGCTGTAAGAACAAAGGCCCTTATTCTGATCGGTTCGGAAACGGCCGCATGCGGCCGTTCCGCCGATGTTTTCGCTCTGCGCATGTGCAGAGGGCACTCTGCGCATGTGCAGGCGAAATCGCCGCAAACATTTTTTGACCGCCGCAAAGGGGGCGGATAGGGGCGTGAGGGGCTACTTAGCCTCATTTCCCTATGCATACGCCCCGCGTTTCATGGGCGTTCCCATGCAAACGCGGGGCGTATGCATGGTAATGAGGCCATGACGCGCGTGTAGGGGGCGGGCAGCTGACATCGCCGGATGTCAGCTGCCCGCCCCAATACAAGATTTCACACGGACAAGTGTCCGTGTGGTCTTGTGTTGCGGGACCTGGTGGAGCGTGCGGCCCTGCATTCGATGTTCGGCGACCATCGAATGCAGGGGCAGCTCCCAAGGTGGAGGAGGCGTATCCCCGTCCACTTTCATACGGATCGCCACATATCCACGTACGGACGGAGGTGGCGATCCGTACGCAAGGCGGGGATTCGTCTGTGCGGTCGGAGCCGCATATGCGGCTCCGGCCGCACCGATCAGAATAAGGGCCAAAGTTACAACTCATCTGTTATTGCTGGGAAATCTATTATGGAAAAATTTTATGAAGGAAATATGCAGTGACATCGAAATGATGTCACGAAGTATCCATGGTAACACCATGCTGACTTTATCCCTTATACAGTGCCTGTGGGAGATTAAAGCCCTTGTCCGTCATTTAATTATAATGAACCTCTATGCATTTCTCACTTAGGCTCAGCATAATTATGTATATTTATAGAGGATGGATAGGAAGAAGTTAAGAATAAAAATGTTGCAGTTGGTTTGGTTATTTACTAACAAAGTACAAATATGAAGAAGCCTTTAGCAATCAATGAACAATTAGCACTCATTGCCTACTTAAACAAGATCTATCAAGCTAATTGCTGAGTGCTTGTTATGGATTTCTGTACATTTGTAATTTTGGATTGTGTTGTAAATAAACTCTTTTATGTCAGTTACTGTACCTGAGAATAACACTATTGGAAGAACAAATAATGGATTTCCGCATATCAAAAAAACAGCCAAAATTGTTAATTTGCATGAAAAAATACTTAATAAACAGTTTATTCCAATGCAGTATTTGAATTTGTGATAAAATGGATAATAAATACGATCTTTAATTCTACTGCATAAAGGTGATACCATACATCAAACCTTCTAAGCCGAACAAATGGTCCTCAACATATAGACACAATGGGTAGCTGCCAAGGGCCCAGGGCCTTCAAAAAGGGTCAGGTGGTGGTATAAAAACAGTTTGGCCAATCAGCATTCTCTTCCTGCCTCCCAGCCTATAGTCAGACAGTAAATGACTGTGGGTGGCTCGAGTTATCCACCAATCAGAGTATGGATAGCCATTCACTGTATTATTGCATGTTGAAAAATTATGCAGGACCGCAGGTGGCACCAGTGCATTGCTTTGCCCAGCCATGATCTTACCCATAGCAACCAATGAGATTCTAGCTGTCATCAATCTAGTACATTCTATAAAAGGGTTTCTGAGCATATTTTCGGGGAAAGTTCTGCCTGACCTCAGGAGCAAATGGATGTAAGTTTTCTTGGTAACTTTGTGTTGTTAGAGTTGACTTTCCTAACTAGAAATGTATTAAGCCTTCCAAAGTGGATGTATATATATTCTCTAGTGCATTATATAAAATGGTATCCAGAATCTGATTAGGCAACAACACCACCGGTCCTCAGTTTTAGTTGACCAAATTGCAAAAAAAACCTATATTTAAATATGTTCGAATCTAGAAGCAAATCCTTAATTATATTATACTGCATATTAATTTACATAGACAAAGACCATAATATTCTTTTTTTCTGCCTCCGCAGCAAACATCCTGACTGTGATCATCTTGTCTCAGTTGGTGGCGAGAAGACAGAAGTCCTCCTACAACTATCTCCTGGCTTTGGCTGCAGCAGACATCATGGTTCTTTTCTTCATAGTATTTGTGGACTTCATTTTGGAGGACTTTATACTCAACAAGCAGATGCCTCAAATACTGAACAAAGTTATTGAAGTTTTGGAGTTTTCTTCTATACATACATCTATTTGGATTACGGTCCCATTGACCATTGATAGATACATAGCAGTGTGCCACCCTTTGAAATATCACACTGTATCTTTCCCAGCTCGTACTCGGAAGGTCATAGTTAGTGTATATATCACTTGCTTTTTGACTAGTATCCCATACTATTGGTGGCCAAATATTTGGACAGAGGATTACACAAGTACATCTTTACATCATATTCTCATCTGGATACATTGTTTCACGGTTTACTTGGTCCCTTGTTCTATCTTCTTCATTTTAAATTCCATCATCGTCTACAAGCTTCAACGGAAAAGCAATTTCCGTCTTCGAGGATACTCTACAGGGAAAACCACTGCCATTTTGTTTACAATAACATCTATATTTGCTATTCTATGGGCACCACGAATAATTATGATACTGTATCATCTTTATGTATCTCCAATAGATAATAGTTGGCTGGTGCATATAGTAACAGACATTGCCAACATGTTAGCCCTCCTTAATACTGCAATTAATTTCTTCCTCTATTGCTTTATAAGTAAAAGGTTCCGCACAATGGCAGCCGGAACGTTGAAGGCTTTTTTCAAGTGCCAGAAACAACCAGTTCAATTTTATACAAACTATAACTTCTCAATTACCAGTAGCCCTTGGATTTCACCCGCCAATTCTCATTGTATTAAAATGTTTGTTTACCAGTACGACAAGAATGGTAAACCGCTGAAAATCTCCCCGTGATGCGCATTGTGCCATTTGTGGTTTGAGAATACAGCTGATAGAAAAAGCTTGTTAGAATTATTTTTTGCACTCAAGTGCACAGGCGCTTTCCAAAGGTCTTATTATTTACCGTCGCCGGTGTCGGAAAGTACAGGAGCAACGGTGGAAGTTATCTCTAGATGTGGGATGAAGTTGACGGCACTATGCTGAATGTTACTTTGAAGCCTGAAATTCTTCCAGCATAACATATTTTAGGAGGTTACTGTGGAATTACCTAGAAATATGCCATTTATCTGCGGTAGTGCAATACAAGATCCTTCAAACTTCTCATAAAGACACTCAGTGGTGCTTAGTTTAACCAATAGACATGTATATTTCGCAGCTATTGTAATTCTAGTTCTACCAGGTGAATTTTTTGGAATGGAAATGTTAGCTAGGTACGTGATCTTGCTTTACAAGATATTACATTTAAAGAGTGACGTAAAGCTACTAGGGCAGCCGGGGTATTCTTCCGGAACATGTTATATAAAGTAATTGAAGTTCACGGTATATTGCATTTTTAATACTTACTATACTGCGCTTCTTCTTGCTGGTGTGTCAAATGTAACAGTGTTTTATATATGCTGTGACCTACTGCTTATGCTCCGCAATACCTAATGTAAGCTATGTGTTCATACAACCTGCTGTAAATATTCAGCAAATCAATCATCTGTACATTATAGTGGCTTGAATTATTCATGAAGGTCTTATTTAAAACAAGAGGAAAAAAAACATTTGCTTCAGTGCAATCTATTAATGTCACCGCACTTTTCATTACTTCCTCTGGTGCATTCACTGTACAATTTAAACTGGTTGTTGAACATGCCTTAGTACAGTCAGACAAAAACACACAAGCACAACGAGCAGTAACAAACAGCTCAACTCTGCAATATCTAACCAGAGTCAAGTATTTTATTTAGGTTATCTGTTTCTTTAAAGTGGACCAGTCACCTGTAATTAATTTCTTCATCTGACAGCAAGTCCCACTGAATACGTTTAGCTTTTTTTTTTTCAGAAAAACAATTGAATTCTCGTTCTTCATATGTCAATAATTGTCTTTCCAATGGCATTGCCATATCCTAGTAATTCAACTAGAAATAAGTTGCCTGTAGACTTGCATTTATCATATACTGTAGGCTAACGGCAAATGAATACAGTACAATTTAAGATGCTTTAAGGTTTATTGATTTCATTTTTATGTAAGTAATTTAATAGGTAACTTCTTGATCAGTACAAGCCATGTAGGATCAGTTTTCCTTAAGAGGCAGATTTATTTGTGAGGGATGGCCGCGAGAGCCTTTGGGGCTGTCACAGTGGCAGCATTGCATGACCAGAAACATTGACAATTTCCCATGCACCCTGTGTAGATGCGCATGAAAAGGAACAATGTTAAAGCACCAAATTCTCGTTCCATGTGCGCAGTAGGGGAAAATCAAATGCTGGCCTATGGTTGTGATCATTCACAAAGACATAAAAAATGAAATTTAATTTTTTAATAATTTTTAACAAATACATATTTACAAACAATAAATATTTTAAATATACAACTTTAGCTTCATGTAGTCCTCTTTAAAGAACATAGGTGCTTATGTATCAAAGCAGTATAAAACCTTGTAGACTTTTATGAGTCCGAATTCGTCCCCTTCTCCAATGTTTGGAGTCTGCCCACACGCATGTGCAAATATATTATACAGGCGGTTGGGGGGCAGGCGTTCTGCAAGGCGGCGGGTGGCGTGTGGCGCATACCTATTTGCTAGGCAGCCTATCGAACTTGCCTAAATCGAGCCCTAAGTACCAGACAATCGGATCCTAAGTGCCATGTTATGGACTGTGTTTAAAAAATGGCAGATACTGAATGGTTGGTACTTTTGCGGGGGGAATTCAATTACCGTTACCATGGCATTAAATGCCCGAAACCACTTCCCATCTCACACCCTTCAGCCAGCCCACTTAAGGCCCGATTTGTACAAAAGTGCTCACTACCCTATGGTTTGTAGGAGATCCCACTAAAGTGGAGTGTGTGTGGAAGGTTTGACGAATCCCCCATTTATGTCTCTCTACAAGCTTTGATACATAAGCCTCCTAATGCTGTAAAAGTCAGTGTGTATGCATAATGCTTCATATCTTTAGTACAGTATATGCGCTGCAAACCAAAACATTGAAATGCACTTTGAAAAATATCGTTTTGTGTTAATATTTTTTGTCATTGGTGCTTAGTAATTTAAAAGTAATTAATGAATGTCTATTACTGTAGCTACAGGTAAGTGGACTCAGCCATTTTGTAGACTGTCGATTCACTAGCCTTGAGTGATATCAGCCTATGAAATCATTACAATACTGTGTGCATGACTGAGGCAAGATTAAAATTAGCTGAGGAAACAAAATGGCTGCCTCGACTGTGGCGGGATACTAAAAGTACGTTTCCATAGGAATAATTGTGAGCTGCTGCTATTTTTAGACCGTGGTATCGGAATACCTGCAATAATACATCGTGCATAATAATATACACTCGCAGAATGTCACTTATGATGTCTAATAAGTGGATAACACTGAAATGACATCTTCAGCAGTGAACAATTTTCTATGGCATCTCTCCATTACAGTATGTGACCATCTCGACCACATTAATTCCTTGTTTACTAAAGTAATATAAGCTATTAGAAAAAATATGATGAACTAAACTGTATTTATATATTTGAAATGTGAATGTTAAAATATCTAGCTGTAAATACATATATTAAATTCAGTGCAATATATCTGCATTTCTGATGACAAAGTTTTGTATAAATTATAACCTAGTATTTAAAAATAATGTACTGTATCAATACTTTTATTTGATGCTGTTTAACTAAGGAATGTAAGGGAAATTACATATGATGTGACGTTTTTTGAAGGTAGAATTCATTTTCCAAAAAAACTTCTTAAACATTTTTTTTTTTTGTAAAAGTTTCAAGTTTAACTTTTGTATGGAATATAAGTTGAGCGCACATCAGTGTTTGTTTTGTTTTCAACAATACTACTGCAATGTATTTTCTTTTAGAAACTTGTTACTTTCAGTAAAAATTAGGGTTTTTATGTGTTTGTAGGAACCTCATGCTATTTAAAATGATATGATACTGTACACTGTTTCTTTAAATTGTCCTGTACTTAAACCTCCTAAATTATTAATATTTGGCTTGTGGTGTTTGTTAAAGAGTATTTATAGCTAACAAACCTTTACAGTTAATGGTCTACTGGGGCTACCTTATTAGTAGCGGTTATCTACTGCCCGCGGCATCGAGAGCTGTCCTGGGCCCAGGTACTTGGCGGGGGATAGCAGGCCAATGGAGTTGGGTGTGGTCAGCCCCCCCAACCCCCCCCCCCCTCGTTAGGACTACTGTATATAAAATATATATATACATATATATATATATATATATATATATATATAAAATATATATATATTTATTTAAATGTGTAATTAAATGTGTAATGCTGTCTACAACTGGGAAGGGGAAAGAGCAGGCTCCCCATGCCCCTCCTACATGCCCGGGCCCAGAAAAAGAGTACCTGTCCCCCTCTTGGCACCACTATTTACCGCTTCTAATATGGTTTGGCTGGGGTTATCCTATTAGCTGTGATGCCGACATCCTTTTCCCCCTGATAATCGCACTTATCCACACTTATTATATATGAAGCATAATGTCCGTTAAGCAGCCGCCAGACCCGCAATAACACATAGGATTGATTATTATTATCCCCAATGCCATGTTTTTTTGTGCGGGTCCATTTTTGGCCAATTAAAATGGCCTCTTATATGATATCATGTTAGTGATCAGGCTGCACTTAACATGCATCAAGGCTAATTGGATATCCCCCTTAGGGGCACATTTATTAAGCTCGGTGAAGTGATAATGTGGCTTGTACTTTATCACCAGCCAGTCAGCTCCTAACTGTGACGTTATAGGCTTGGTTTGAAAAATTACAGGTAGGAGCTTAATAAATCCTCCTCTTCAGGTGGCCATACACACGCAGATTTAGCTTCAGATCTGTTTGGTTGGAACAAAAACATGTGTAATGGAAAAAGTGAGCAGAGTACAGAAGCGCTACCTAGGGGATCTGCCTAGTGGGTCCCTGGAGGTGTATCCCAATTACACCTAAAATAATTACAGTAGTACAATGGGTTTTAGGGATCCACTGTTGGGCGCTTCCTTTTGTTTTGATAGAATCTGGTTCAAAGGAAAAGGAAGAAGGGGAGTGTAGTACTTCCCTTTTCTTTCCTGTATTGTCTTCTTTCCTCTGATCCTAGGTTCTAATGTCTGGTCCTTGATATCTCCAGACGTCCACATGAAATAATAAAACAAATGGAAAGAATCCACAATGTGAGATATCTTAGGGGTTTGTGGTGCTGATTATTCTGTGACCATATGAGCATTGGCGGCGTACCCAACTCACTTGTGTCAACAGGATTATAAGTGCATCAAGGTATCTTTAGGTAGAGAAATAGGGTGGCGTACCCGTACTCACGTGGTGAGGCGATAATGGAAGCTCATTAAGGTTTCTTTTTATCCATTTTAATGATACATATAACAAAATGGTGGGGAATAAAAACTTCAAAGGAATTATTTTTTAAAAAAGGTCTGGAGTGGATGGAGAGGTGCCTTACCACGTGTTATTTGGTGAAGTCAAACCGGATAACATTCACCAATATATTCACGGGTTAGCTACACTCACCTTGCACACTTCCTTGCCTTGTTAAGTACACTGAGTCTGGGTCAACATGTTTCGAGAGACAAGCTCTCTTCCTCAGGATCAAGACCCCCATTTTGTTATATGTATCATTAAAATGGATAAAAAGAAACCTTGATGAGCTTCCATTATCGCCTCACCACGTGAGTACGGGTACGCCAACCTATTTCTCTACCTAAAGATACCTTGATGCACTTATAATCCTGTTGACACAAGTGAGTTGGGTACACCGCCAATGCTCATATGGTCACAGAATAATCAGCACCACAAACACCTAAGATATCTCACATTGTGGATTCTTTCCATTTGTTTTATTATTTCATGTGGACGTCTGGAGATATCAAGGACCAGACAATAGAACCTAGGATCAGAGGAAAGAAGACAATACAGGAAAGAAAAGGGAAGTACTACACTCCCCTTCTTCCTTTTCCTTTGAACCACATTCTATCCAAACAAAAAGGAGCGCCAAACAGTGGATCCCTAAAACCCATTGTACTACTGGAACAAAAACATGGTTATGGCTGAGAGCAAATGACAGTTGACCATTTGCTTGGAAATGCTGGAAAAATGACAAACTGTCACTCATCCATAACCATGTTTTGTTCCACCCAGCCAGATCTGAAGATAAATCTTAAGGTGCCCATACACTAGTAAGATTTATCTTCAGATCTGGCTGGTTGGAACAAAAACATGGTTATGGATGAGTGACAGTTTGTCATTTTTCCAACATTTCCAAGCAAATGGTCAACTGTCATTTGCTCTCATCCATAACCATGTTTTTGTCCCAACCGGACAGATCTGCAGATAAATCTGCATGTGTATGGCCACCTTTACTAGTGTATGGGCACCTTTAGTGCTAAATACGGGACTCTGAAGTACTAACCAAGCTAAAAGCAAGTTGGTTGTTGAAATGTCATATCATATACATGTGTGTTTGATCCCACAAACTTCTCTCCAAAGTTTGGCAAGAGCCTTATATTCTTACTCAGGGCCGGCAACAGAAATCTTGGGGCCCCCCATCCCGCCACCTAATCCCAAACCCACACAACCCTCTTCTGCATGAGCTTCACCTAAACTTTCGCAGCTCCAGATCCTGCTTTCAAGTGCAGAATTCTCTTGCCAGCAAGAGAAGAATTCTTGCTGGCTCCTGCTGGCCTGCTTTCTGCCTTGACTTAAAAGAAAGCAGAGTAGCCACAGGTGGCTGGGCACACACACAGTAGACAGCCAGGTCTTAGGGGTCACTGACAGGCAAGCTAGTACAGGCAGCGGCTGGGCTGGGCACAGAAGCTCTGGGGCCCTTCAGATTGCCGAGGCCCGTCACACTTGTCCCCCTGGACCCCCCTGTCGCCGGCCCTGTTCTTACTCTATGTAGTTAACTTGTCAATCTTTGTGTTGGCTGCATTATAGTCTAGATCCACATCGCACTGGCCTTCACATGAAATCAGTGATGAAAAACAGGGATTATAAAAATGAAACCTCTCCCCTCCCAACTGATGTACCAGGTGTCATATGGGCAGGTGAGGCCCATGCCAATCACCTATTCAGCATATTACTGGCATCATGTGCACAGAACTAGCATGAATAAAATGAACCAGATTAGTAGGGGCTAGTGATAAAACTGAGACACTCTATGATCAATATTCATAAGGCACAACGCAAAGTTTGGCATTTGTTCCGAATAAATTAGTTGTGCATTTTCAGGAACATTGATTAAGACTGTAAAAAGCTTCTTTTACTCTATGTTTACAAAATAAAGATGTGAAGATATAGAGGACTGAAAATTCCTCATCACAGCAACAATATATATAGCATTCTATCCTTCTTCTTTGCAAGAGATAGAGGTCCAGGAGAGAGACTGTAACGGACTGAGGTCTTTTCAGAACAAACCAATTTTTATCAGGACAATTGGTTAGCCTCATAGGACTTATAAGAGAAGGATAGGAGACATATCACAATTTGTTTGGTGTAACAACTATTCACGGACATCATGTCATCTAATTGTTTCAATAAGAAACTTAGTATTTGGACTGTATTCAATCCCCTGATGAAGTCTTAAGACGAAACGCGTTGGGTTTTTTGTACGACCAGAAGGTCAACCATACTTTGAAGATTTTAATAAAATTTCTACTTGGGAAAAGACTCTCTTGATTCATTAAGGAGTTGGAGAAAAAACGTATGGACTATCACATGAGTAAAAGGCTCTGAACCACAGTTGGGAAGTGTATATATGTATATATATATATATATATATATATATATATATATATGTATATATATATATATATATATATATGTGTGCGGGAGGCAGTTGGGCAGCTTACATCTGCTGACATCAGCTGCCCGCCCCCCGCACCCCCCCATCACCAGCCCATTTGAATGGGAACGCCCATGAAATGCTGGGCATTCCCATGGGTTGTGCCCCCCTGCTGCCACCCCATGCCCACCGCAATCACTCTGTTGAGTGATTAATGCTGTCCGACTTAAGGGTTGTGCCTTTCCTATTGAAAGATGTGGGATCAGTACACCTGTACACATACATTAATGATATAGGGAAACTCCACACACACTGGGATTTATTTACTAAGATGCGAGTTCTATAGAAAATGGGATGTTCCATACCAATCAGATTATACGTCTCATTTATTTAGCACCTTCTAGAAGATAATTGAATCTTATTGGTTGTCAATAGCAACATCCCATCTTCAATAGGTCTCCCATCTTAGTAAATAGACCCCACTGTTTTTGCAGGAAAGAACAACAACAATGGAAAGCAAATCTATTAGGTATGACAGGCAGCTTGACTTTTTTACAAGATAGAATTCTTGACTCTACATAACTTGTCTGATATAGTGTACAATAATGTTTCATTCGTAGCCATGTACACTTTAGCATTAACCCTGTGAGTGCCAAAATCTCTGTGAGAGACGTGCAAAACACCTGCTAAAAAGCCAGGCTCGCTCACATTGTTTTTTTTTTTTTTGGGGGGGGGGGGGGTTGTTAATAAGATTTTTTTTAAACATTACACATAGTACATGAAATATGTAGAAAATAAACAGAAGATGAAATACAATCTCTTCCTAATGTACTTAATTACACAGTACCATACAAAACATAAGGCTAAACTATGTATCATGAAACAAAGAAGGTTGGAAAACTACTGTATCATGAAGTATATTATGCTCACATTTGTTATATAAATTCAAATTAAAATATGTCAAAAAAGATTAATTTCCTATATAAGGTAAACATTATGTTTACCTTATACATTGGCAGGTATTCAATGCTGTTTGCGAATGGTGACAGCGAGCAGGGCTTCCTGCTCGCTGTCACCACTCACCCTGACAGTATTCAACACACCCTCCGCATACGCCAATTCCCCCTCGCTCCGTTTTTTGAGCGAGGGGGAATTGGCGTATACGGCTCCTGAAGCAGCGAGACTCGCGGCTAAATACAGCGAGTTTTCTGCAGTAGCCGCGGGTCTCGCTGTTTTGGGGAATTCTCGCTGTCCAGTGACGGCGAAGATTTCCCCAGAACGTTGAATAGAGCGAGCAGCCGGCGCGGGGGTTAAACAGCGAGGATCGCTGGTTTTCTGCAATCCTCGCTGTTTAACCCCCTCGCCGGCCGCTCGCTGCAGCATTGAATACCCCCCATTATGTTTACCTTATATATTCATGATGATGAATATAAATGTTTGCTTGCCAATTTTCACATTTATTTTGACAAATTCACTTGGCACTCACAGGGTTAATCCAAGTTTCCGCATACCAGCTCTCTGTTGCGTAGGCCAGTAACTGGATCTAGGGGAAACTTCAGATGGCTTTATCATGTGGAATGGGACACTACTTTGCCACTAGATAGAGTTGTGGGTCCAGATGTGAATTTTGTTATTCTGCTCTGAAACCGCTTCTAGCCAAGATAGGACCTCTTTCTCTGGAATGGAGGACCACCCATTTCATATCTCCTGACATCAATTTCTGTTAAAACAAGTACTGTATTAGGCACTTTGCAGTATGGGATCACCATGTATGCTAGGTTACAGATATAAGTATTGCCTTATTTTTTTGCAAAAAATCTTAGTAGCGGCCTTGACATTATTGCCATAATTTTGTTCAATTTGTGGCATTGCCAGATATTGTAAATGGAAACTTCATTTAGACCTTCTCTCCATCCGCCCAGCAAGGAGTTAATCAATCTGTTGAAGTTGAACCACATTGTATTTAAAATGTCAAGAGAACAAAAGGTTTTTGAATGCTTGGGTGAGGATACATGCTGTATGTACATATGGTGTCTGGAGGAGCTTACAGCTTTCAGGGAGAACGAGTAGCTCAGTTGCTAAATGCACTGACTATTAACCAACTACAATAAGCTGTTATCTCAGCGTTGCCACCATTTCATTTTGAATGAGTAATTTCCTCTCTTTTTGCCCAAGGCTTGTAAAAATGAGATTGTGAGCTCAGTAGAGCAGGCAAAATGTTTGAAATATTTTGTGTAAAATTTGCACTACTGTATGTAAAATTGTATGTGATAAAAAAAAGACTGAATAAAAATCTGGGATGTATTGGAGTAAATAATCCTATTTGCGTTGTAGATTTATTTAAATTGTTTCCTTCACATTTTTGCTATATTTTTGAATGCAAATAAAATTTGGCAAAGAAAAAGAAACTGAAAAAAACAAAAATAAACGTGAAGTAGATTTAAACTGTTAAAAATGTTGAGAGCAAAGCCAATTCTGGGTACACACCACAGTACACGCCTCTCAGCTGTTCTTTAATTTCCCAACTATGATATTTGGTATATGATATGATATGACATGATATTGTGATCCCGAATGCAGTTACAATGGCTCTGGCGTCTTACAGTGGTAAGTGTTATCTAGCAAAAAAAATTCAAACTTAAGGGGTGTACACACAGCAGACAAGCAAAGCAATCTTGCCTAAGCCCAAAGGCGATTGTGACTAAGGTCAGATGTATCAAGCTTCAAAAGTAATATAATGGAGAGTGATAAATAACCAGCCAATCAGCTCCTATCTGTAATTTTCGAAACCCAGCCTGTGACATGACATGTAGGAGCTGATTGGCTGGATGTTTATCACTCTCCCATTATCCTTTTTTAAGAAGAAGCAAGTGCCAGATTCACCAGTGGATCTGGGTGGGCATGAACAGCATGAACTTTCACAATGTACACTGTTTCTCATAAAGTACTGTGCAGTTTAGCACTATTTGTGGACACAATTATTCCTGACAGTGATGGGATAAGTGTTTAATCACTTACCTGACAAGATTGTGGGCCAGATGTATCAAGCTTCAAAAAGTAATAAAATGGAAAGTGATAAACATACAGCCAATCAGCTCCTACCTGTCATTTTTCAAACCCATCCTGTGACATGGCAGGTAGGAGCTGAATGGCTGGTTGTCTATCACTCTCCATTTTATCACTGTTGAAGCTTGATACATCTGGCCCGCATCCCATATATTACCATATAATAATGTATATAACCACACTGTTCTTTAATTGTAGCACCTCTTATATTGATAAGGCTAATGCAAAGGGGGGGAATTTTATAGGATGAGAGATTCAGAAAGTGAGAGATTTGGTAACAATTTTTTTTTTTTTAAAGCGGCAATCATTTACACTGCAAAACCAATTTGATTTTGAAGTGTAAATGATTACCGCTTTAAAAAAAATGGAGATTTCATCACTTTCTGATTCTCTCATCCTATTAAATTTCTCCCAGAATGTTTGTTTTTAGGAGTGCTAAGCATATTGGTAAATAAATTATGTGTAGCCAATATTTAGTTCATACTAAAAAGAAAAATAATAACAACTGTTTACAATCTTTTGAGAAAGAATGAGGTGTTGCGTGGAAAAAGTTCTTTTTGAGGTTGGGCAGGCAGAAGAGGGTTACTCCGGATGGAACTATACCCGGCAACTTACACCCACGTCCAGGACGTGGGTGTAAGTTGCCAGGCGCTGTCTGCTTTTTTCCCTCCCCCGGGAGACTGTCTAGAGTACTAAGCAGTCTCAGCCCTCCCGTTTCCTCTCATCGACCAGTGCAACCTTCTGCATGCATTCAAATGGCGCCATCTTGTTTTGTAAAACTATGCACATTTTTGAAAATGAAAGTGTACTGTACCTACAGACAGGATTTTGCCCTGTACCTCAGCTGTTTTGTGATTCAAAAGGACCAGTGTGTCATCACTTAGTCTATCTTATCTGTTGCCACAGTGGGGGTTATACCTGTTTACTGCAGCAGGATTTTATCGCAGGATGGCCTTGCGCATGTGCGCTACGATCCATAAGTATGTGAAGTCTATAGATAAACATCCGGTCTGCAAATTTGCAGCTGTGCAATCAGGTTTCAATAACCCCCAGTGTCTTAGTGTCCCTTAGAAGTGGCCATTTTTTTTAATAGTTGATCTTCCTAATATGTATATGTATCATCTTTATTCCATTAAATTATCTGGCTTTATAAATTAATGTTTATTATAATCCCCAAGATATTTAAAAAAAAAAATCCACACATTAATATTATTAATCAATAATAATGTCACAATGCCAAATGTAGTACAACCATGACCACCATTCGCGAAAGGAGCAAAGGCCCCTGAAAAGTATTTTTAAATGTTGGCAACTATAAGACACATCTAAGATGTACTGCCCAATTCCCTGTTCTGCCGGTTCTTAGTTTGGGGAATTGGGGAAATCCAACATGTTTGATTTTCACCAAGTCACCATTTACAACCAAAAAATGACCAGGATCCGCACGTTTTGGATCTTTAACCACCTGAATTTCCAGATTCACCGATGGATCACCAGTCTTCCTGTCCACTGATAACCAGCTAGTGTTGTAGTTCTGCATAGAGTAGCGGCGGAAATGCAGCACTGATGTATGGCTCGCATTGGACCTGAACAGGTCACATTACGTCTTTCCCTAATAAAACCTACAATGTAAGCACTATGTACAACACACAAAGCACTTTGAGTCCGATTCAGGCCAGATCTCACGGCTGCAAATTTGCAGCACAGGTGATTATCGAACGACCGCGCTTGCGCACGATATGCTGTGCGCATATGCACAAACCATCTATGTGAAGGCAGACAGTAATAGCAGTGGCCGTTTGGGGGCGGTCACCGTGAGCTTTCTGGGAGCTCCCCAGAAAGAGCAGGCATTCGCGGACATTGGGAGGGAGGGCCTTATGTGCACGGCTGTGCTCGCATTCGAAGCCATGCACTTCCATTCGAAGCTATGCAGGAGAGTGCAGTCGGTGGGGCAGAGTTTACCTGATCGCTAGGCTCTGAAAACACACAGCCCAGCAATCAGGCCTGAATCAAGCCCTATGTACAGACACACAGTTAGAGCACTGTATTGCTGTAATAAGAAAGAGGGAACATATGACATCATGGGCAGGCTTGTAAGGAAAGGGACTTGAGGGAAGATGTAGCAAACCTTTTAAAGAGAACTAGTGGAGGTGTATCCCATATCAACAAATCAGATGCAAGCTATCACCTTGAAAAAGAGAGCAGATGCTATTGAAACGTGTCGGTGAGGAGTGATTGACTTGGATTATAATACAGACCCCTGGGATTGTGTCAAATGGCCACTATTATTACCCTCTAGTGACCTATTTCATTTAACTTTTTTAATTTTTTAAACTTTTTATTAAAGTACATTTTTACTGAGAAGGCTTTCCTCTTTCACCTTTATGAAAGTACTGCAGGTAACGAACGTGTGAGTGGTACGCTTATCAGGAGGGGAGACTGCCCTTTGGTATTTGATGTTATGCTATTCCTTGCAAGGTTACCCTTAATGATGTGTAAAGAAACCTTTATAGACACATTACCATCCTGCTTTTTGTGAGTTGGGTACGCCCTTCATTTATAGTGATCACCTGACTCATATATTTGATGTCCACATTGGTTTCCTTACACTTTGGGGGAAATTTAATAAACTAAAATCGTAAAAAAAAAATCGTATTTTGACAGTAAAATACAAGTTTTTGGGGCGTATTCGTATTTTGGGCATTTACTATGGCAAAAATAAGATTTTTCGTATTCGTATTGATGGGTCATTTGTATTTGTATTTACAAATACGAATGAATACACCATCGATAGAATACGAATAGGAATCACCATTTAAAAGAATGGTGATTCCTAATTTACTAAGCGCCCATATTGAAAATTAGCGTAAAACGGCCACGAATTGCGGGCCAAATACTCCAGGAAAATACACTTTATTTTCCTGTCGTATTTGGCAGAAGCCTGCAAGGATCAGTCAGATCCGTGCAGGCTTCACTGTAAAAAAAATATATAAAAATAAATAAATAAAAAAACTGTGTGGGGTCCTCCCCCATGGCCGTAACCAGCACCAGGCTGAAAGAGCCGGGGCTGGTAAAAAAAATCAGGAAACCGGCCAAATAGGGGTTCCCTGATTTTTTTTAAACCAGCCCAAGGCGCCAGGGCCTGGGCTGCTTCCCAAAATACGGGGGACAAAATTACTAGGGGTCCCCCGTATTTTAAGAACCAGGCCCAACCAGCCAGGAGGGTAATGCCACAGCCGGGGGACACTTATTATGTAAGGTCCCGTGGTCAAAGCATTAACCCTACTGACCAGTCAGCCTAGCTAGGGGTCCTGGGGGAGTGGGGACCCCCTAATAAAGGCCCCCCACCTCCAGCAGGGCAGGCGACAGGGGGGGTCAAAGGGGACACTCGTACCAGGCCCCAAGCTTGTGAGGGGCCCCAAGGCTCTGAGGGGCTCAGGGGATGTAAACATGGCTAGTTTATAAATGTGCTGCCTGCCCACCTGGCTTCCTGGAAGGAAATTTACATGGATCCCAATCCAGCAACGCCCCTCAGTCTGGTCAGCTGTCCGGCTACCAGTGACATCATAGCTAACCATAGGATGAACCAATGCTGTGCTCCCATCTGCCCTGCCCAATTATATTGCATAGTGAATATTAATTATATTTTTTTACTAATAATAAAAACACATTCAATGTTATTAAAATCTGTGCGTGTCGTTGGGCGGGCCCCAGAGATATCAGTGTACCGGGCCCCAATATTTCTGTTGCCGGCCCTGCCCTCTAGGACTTACCTGGCCAGGCTGAAGCCTGGTGCTGTCCCCGGTGACCCTGGGCTGTGGTCACCGGGCTGATTAAAGTGTAAAAAAATACAATAAACTATTGTATAATACTGTGGAACTATGAGTCCCAGCAAACCTCCCCTGCATGCTGGGACTTGGAGAACCACAAATCCCAGCATGCGGGGCATTAAAGGGCCCGCTGGCACCAAAAGATTGGAGAATAGCAGAGGTAGTGCCAATATTCAAAAAAGGAAAAAAGGAAGATCCCGCTAATTACAGACCCATTAGTTTTACATCAATTGTGGGTAAACTATTTGAAGGATTTTTAAGGGATGGTATCCAGGAATATTTAGATCATCACCGTCTACTCAGTACTAACCAACATGGGTTCGTGAAAAATCGTTCATGCCAAACTAATCTACTAGGGTTCTATGAAGAGGTTAGCAAAAACCTCGATAATGGAAATGCTGTAGATGTGATTTTCCTAGATTTCGCTAAAGCATTTGATACTGTCCCACACAAGAGATTGATTAATAAAATGGAGAACCTAGGATTGGGTGAAAATATCTGCAGATGGGTAGGGAATTGGCTATGTAATAGAGAACAAAGAGTGGTTGTGAATGGTGCCGTATCAGATATGATACCGGTACTAAGTGGAGTGCCCAAGGGTTTGGTTTTGGGGCCCATTTTGTTTAACATTTTTATTAACGATATTGGGATAGGGTTACTCAGCAATGTATCCATCTTTGCGGACGATACAAAACTTAGCAAAGTCATCAAATCATCAGAAGATGTCACCATGCTTCAAAATGATCTTGCAATTCTAGATGAGTGGGCAAAAAAATGGAAGATGAGGTTCAATGTAGATAAATGTAAGGCTATGCACCTTGGGAGACACAACCAGTGTGCAAGTTACAACCTTAGCGGAGAGGAACTGGGTAATTCCATACTTGAAAAGGATCTAGGAGTCCAAATAGACAGCAAACTGGGATGTAATGTAGCTACAAAAAAGGCCAACAAAATTCGGGCATGTATTAAGAGGGGAATGGAAACTAGGGACTCAAGGGTAATTATGCCACTGTATAAAGCATTGGTGAGACCTCACCTTGAGTACGGAGTGCAGTTCTGGGCCCCACACTATAAAAAGGACATCATAGAATTAGAAAAAGTCCAAAGGCGAGCAACAAAGCTTATTCGGGGAATGGAGAATTTAAGCTTCGGGGAGAGATTAAGCAATTTGGGACTATTTACATTAGAAAAGAGACGTTTAAGGGGGGGACATGCTCAACATGTACAAGTATATCAAGGGCCAATATAAGGAACTGTCACACACCCTATTTTCTACTAGAAAGGAATCTAGGACACGAGGGCATGAGTATAGATTAAAAGAAAAAAGATTTCATTCAGCTAGTAGAAAGAATTTCTTTACGGTCAGAACAGTCAAACTCTGGAACTCTCTTCCCAGAGAGGTGGTAACGGCTGGCTCATTAAATGCGTTCAAGGCAAAGTTGGACAAACATTTACTGGAGAAAAACATCCATGGGTACAAATAAGAAATATAATTTGTCTGTAAAATACCAGAACCTACCAAATCAGCAATGAATATCTATACCAGGTTGAACTAGATGGACGCAAGTCTTTTTTCAGCCTTACCTACTATGTAACTATGTAACTTGTAGTTCCACAGTATTAAAAATAGTCAAATAAACACACTGACACACATTATAAATAAAACTTTATTACATCCAAAGCCCATACATACTGATACTTCCCTATCTTAAGCCCGTAGTTAGCCCTCGGTCCTGCTCCGGGGGTCCGGTGTCCTGGTCTGGGGGTCCGGTGTCCTGGTCCGGGGGTCTGGTGTCCTGTATCCGACAAAATCCATAGGGGAACCTGTTGAAGGAAATTATACTTACAAGTCTCCTATGGCGAAGATCTGTCCTCTTCAATCCAGCAGTAGTCCAGGGATCTTGGCAAAAAAATAAACTGGCTACCCGAACCCAGAGGGACAGAGCAGGAGCCGCACGGTGTCTTTGTTTACATCGTGCGGCTCTGCCGCCCGAATACCGCTATTGGCCGGCTTGCGGTGCCAAGGGATTTGTCCTCATGCAGTGGGGTTGAGGCAGCATAAGATCAAACGCAGTGCCTGGAAATTCTGCCCCAAAATATTTTTCTTCTATTGTCCTAAAATTATATTTCAAGCTGGACATTTGCTATGGGCAACTTTGTCACTTTTCCACTCAGAAGGCTTGGTACATGGTCTTATCACAGTGAACATTGTTAGCAGGTCCTACTATGAAAACCAGGAAGTTTAATATACTTTGGCCCATCTACCATCAAAAGGGTTGGTACTTGTGTATTATCACGGCACCAGTGTGCGCAAAAGTAGTTGGCATAGTCAGCATAGCCAAAGAAACGCAGTCAGCGTCAGCCAGCGTAGTCGTAGTAAGGCAGCGTAGTGTAAAGTAACGAGTAAAGCTGCCGGTGTCCACAGGGTCGAGTGCGCTGGTAGACGCCGGAGCATTGGGAAGCCTAGTGAATGCCTCTCACACAGTGCCGGTAACCGCCAGATCCCCTGCACAGTATCCTGTAGTGTTTATGGGGTATGGACTCCAGGGGGTATATTTACCAACATTAAATAAACTAATAAATAAACTAAACTAAAGCTCTGTACACACATATATTGCTCAGCATCCAAAATGCTGAGTGTCACGTTTTCATCAGCGACCAGCGATGAAAACTAGACACTCTGCCAGGGGAAGCATGTACGCCCTGTACACCCGGGAATATGATCGCTCAGCGACCATATCCCCGGCGGTTAAGGCAGAAATTGCTCCAAGTGTACTGCGCTTTATGGTTAATAGGAGTGGACATATTGCTCATAACAACCAGATTTACTATCTGCTACAGGATAGATATTCATTTACTTGTAGTATATTAATGATAAGTAGAATCTGACTGGTCGATGTGAACAACATCTCCATTTCTGTAAACCAGCACTTTAGTACATATACACCAGGATTCTGGCTAGGAGAAAACTGAATTGAGACATTTAATGGCTGATGGGGAGTTCCATGCAAGTCATGCATACAGATCTTACCATTTTATGTACTGTGAATATTCTGAAGACGAGTGAAAGCATTTATGGGCGAATCAGAGTTATACACATCTCAGGCACAATTGCACATGTGATGGATAGTGGAGTATGTCCCTATTGGCACTAGGGACAGGTGTACTGTGTGGTATACAGATGGCTGCCTTCTGGGAGAGGGTTGCCTCCCTCAATAAACAGAAGTATAGAAGAAAGGGACCAGTGGGCACCTTCTGTATACTAAAAAATATATATTTATTACACAAATAACAAAAAGGCATAAAATAATATAAAACAAGATAGGACAAAAATTTTACATCTAGGGTGACATTCTATGGGATGCGGTAAAATCCGCATGTTTTTTATCGCACCTAATCGCACTTTTGAAAATAGCAAGATTGGGCCGTTTTTCGCATATTTAATGAGATGCGAAAAACGGGCCAAATAGTGCGAATAGGTGCGATTTGATGCGATTTCTTTAGTACTGAAAATGTGCGATTTTCAGGTCTGAAAATCGCACATTTGCAGGAAATCGCAATTTAAAATAAAAGAAAAACCAGCGCGGGTTCCCCGCCAGAGCATAACCAGCCCCGGGCTCATTGAGCCGGTGCTGGTGACATAAAATCACGGTCCCCAACAAATAGGGGTCCCCTTGATTTAATGAAACCAGCACCAGGCTCAAGGTCCGGTGCTGGTTCCCGAAATACAGGGGACAAAATGACTAGGGGTCCCCCGTATTTTAAGAACCAGCACCAGACCCAACCAGCCAGCAGGGTAATGCCACAGCCGGGGGACACTTATTATATAAGGTCCCGCGGCCAAAGCATTATCCCCCTGGCTGGTCAGCATTGGCAGGGGTCCTGGGGAAGTGGGGACCCCCCCAAAGAAGGGGTCCCCCCCCTCCAGGACTTACCAGCCCATGCTGAAAGTCCGGGGCTGTCCCCGATGCCCCTGGGCGGTGGGCATCGGGCCGATGAAAAGTGTAAAAAAATAATAAAAACTATTGTCTTATACTGTAGAACTATGAGTCCCAGCAAGCCTACCCCGCATGCTGGGACTTGGAGAACCACAAGTCCCAGCATGCGGGGCATTAAAGGGCCCGCTGCCACTTGTAGTTCCACAGTACAAGAAATAGTTAAATAAAACGCACACTGACACCCAGAAAAATAAACGTTTAATACATCCACAGCCCACACATACTGATACTTACCTACCTTGAGCCCGTGGGTCGGTCCCTGGATCTGGGGTCCGGGGCCCGGGGCTCCAGGGCAGAAGAGTCCGGTTCCGGGGCCTTGGTTCTGGTTCCAGGGCTGGTCCGGTGCTCCAGGGCTGAAGAGTCCGGTTCCGGGGCCTTGGTCCTGGTTCCGGGTCTGGTCCGGGGCTCCAGGGCTGAAGATTCCGGGGTCCTGGATCCGTAGTAATCCTAAGGGGTACCTAAAGAAGGAAATCCTACTCACCTGGTCCCCGGCGACGACCCCGGCATCTTCAGCTCCAGACGCGCTGCTCCCGGCTGGTACCCGCTCACGGACTGGAGAGACGCAGAGATGTTCATCTTCCGCGCCTCTCCTCAGACTGATTCTATTGGCCGCCTAGCGGCCAATCAGGAGCCGAGAAAGTCGGACAATAGTTTTTATTATTTTTTTACACTTTTCATCAGCCCGATGCCCACCGCCAAGGGGCATCGGGGACAGCCCCGGACTTTCAGCATGGGCTGGTAAGTCCTGGAGGGGGGGGGACCCCTTCTTTGGGGGGGGTCCCACTTCCCCAGGACCCCTGCCCGTGCTGACCAGCCAGGGGGATAATGCTTTGGCCGTGGGATATATATAATAAGTGTCCCCCGGCTGTGGCATTACCCTGCTGGCTGGTTGGGTCTGGTGCTGGTTCTTGAAATGCGGGGGACCCCTAGTCATTTTGTCCCCCGTATTTTGGGAACCAGCGCCGGACCTTGAGCCTGGTGCTGGTTTCATTAAATCAAGGGGACCCCTATTTGTCAGGGACCGTGATTTTATGTCACCAGCACTGGCTCAATGAGCCCAGGGCTGGTTATGCTCTGGCGGGGGACCCCGCGCTGTTTTTTTTTTTTTAACTGTTTACACCCTTTTTTTCCACCAGAACCATGCACAGATCTCAATGATCTGTGCAGGGTTCTGGCTAATTCGCCCATCAGAACCTGGTCTGATTTTTGGGCGAATTTTAGACATATTTATACAAATCGCATACCATTAAATATGCGATTTGTATACTTTTCAATGTGAAAACATCTGGAAGCGATGTGCTGCGAAAAACAGCCATCGCATTTCCAGAATGTCAAATTTGTTGGCCAAAATCGCACTTTTTTCACATTTTCGCAGCTCATTAAATATGCGAAAATGGAAAAACATGCAATTTCGGCCGTTTTTGCAAAAAAATCAAGAAATAAAAAAAAAACGCATCCCATAGAATGTCCCCCCTAGTTACCAAGTCCTGAATTGGACAGTTTGATGCGTAGGTTGGAAAGATGTATCAGTCACACGATGGGAAATAATGTCCCAGGGCACAATTTGGAGTAAGTAATAATTTGTAAATCCTCCCAGGTAAAGTAGGTGGTGTGCAGATGTTTCCTTTTGCTCACTATCAGAGGTAGATGTCCAATATTAGTTGTATGTGCTTGGTCACTAAGTAGAATATTCGGCACTGTCTCTCACAATCTCTGTAGTGTATACTGAATTGCTCAGTGTGTACACTTAGCCACTTGCCTTGCGGTGTTCGGTGCTAATCCAGCTGCTGCACCGGCCAGCAAGCCAAATGCAGTCTGAAGTGCACCGTGTACGGCAGGTGTCAGCTCAGTCTGAAATGCCGGTTCGCGCTGCTCCTGATAGCGGCACAGCTGATCACAGTCCTCCTTCTGTAAGCGGCAGTTTGAGAGGCACTTTGTGCCGACAGTGGATGCCTGATAGCAGCACAGCTGATCACTGTCCTCCGTCTGTAAGCGGCGGTTAGGAAGCACTTTGTGCCGACGGAGGATACCGGCAGCAGAGACCAGATCGTGTGGGGGAGAAAGTGCGGTCAGAGATCAATGCTCTTAGTGTACCCCTCAGGTCTTCAGTGGCCGGTGCTCATGGAATTTCTCACAAAAGACGCGTTTCGCCGTGCTCAGGCGGCTTTGTCAATTTTTTCCTAAATTGACAAAGCCGCCTGAGCGCGGCGAAACGCGTCTTTCATTTTTTTGTTTTATATTATTTTATGCCTTTTTGTTATTTGTGTAATAAATATATATTTTTTAGTATACAGAAGGTGCCCACTGGTCCCTTTCTTCTTCACAATTGCACATGCGGATGGATGGTAAAGAATGGTGAACATGCAAAGCCTCTGTCAGTGGTAATCCGACTTTCCATATTTAGTGAGGGAACTCGGAGATCCCTACAATTTTTGTGCCAGGTATAAAGGTGGTGCAAGGGCTCATGAGTTAGGATGCCAGGTTTTTGAAGAAGAATATGAATCAGAGAGGTGCAGACAGATACACGTGTGCAGCTCCATATACAGGCAAATATTAGCTTCTAAATCAATGCACGCAGTGCCAATAATTGCATTCATCTTGCATGTAATCAGGTCATTGGCTAACAGTGACATACAGTTTTGGGGACAATGTATTCAAGTTCTTCTCAATGGTAACAAGACCCAGAGTCTGTCAGCAAACACAAAATCTGTATTCCCTATCATAATGCCGTGTGTAAGTAACATTGGGCATTATTCAGGCCTGCTCATGTGACGTCAGCTCCTCCCGACCAGGTATCGACGCGCCTGCATTCACAGGGGGGCAGCCAGCGGTTTTCCAGATGTACCCACCGTTTTTCTGTACACACCCAGGAAATACAGGGCATTTCCCTTGTCCAGCCCACTATCCGCCCTCTACCCACCCCACACAGTGGAACGCCTCTGCAAGTGTAAGTGTGATACTCGCCAAAGGCATTCACACAGCGAGTCTGCACATGCATATTTTTGCACAGACCAACATCGGTCACTGGGCCAAAAACAGCTAACCTGAATCAGGACCATTCTTAGGTAAATAAGCAAGCATCTGTGCCTTATTGCTGCGGCTGCACACTCACTTGGCTCTTGTACGCACCATTGTTTTCAGACTCTGCATAGTACGCCATCTGTGATCAAACTGGGCAAGCTAACCCTAATGACGAGCCCCAAGCTCATCTTATCCCACTGCTTTCATGATTTATTAAACACATCATACTTAAAATTGGCACTACTGAAATGTAGTGATGCACCCTTCACCGTTATCGGTGTGTTCGTTGAATTTAAAATATAGAATTCTCATTTATTATGCTAATATTTGAACACATTTCATTTTTTTAACCAAACTGGATATATTAATGGAATTGCAAAGAGTTTATCTATTTATTACTTTTGGCAATATAACTTTTTAAAAGGATTTATATTTATGTCATGTTTGTGATATGTTTCCAGGGCCGGTGCAAGGCACCCAGGCGAAGGGGGGTGGGGGCTGAGGGGTACCTGCTGCGCCGTCTGGCAGGAGCAGGCAGAGGTGTCCGTGCCGCGGGGGTACCTGCGGTGCTGTGTATTAAGCTGGAGGCGGTGGGGTCCCGGCAGTGATTAGCAAATAACTAGCGCTATCTGGCGGTGATTTTGAAAACACTTGCCGCAGGCTGATTGGCTGAATCTCAACCAATCAGCATGCGGCAAGTGTTTTCAAACCCAGCAGCGCTTCCCGCGCCGCTGCCCAGCCACCGGATAGCGCTAGTTATTTGCTAATCAATGCAGGGACCCCGCCGCCGCCAGCTTAATACACAGCGCCGTAGGTAGTGGTACCCCCGCGGCACGGACACCCCTGTCCGCTCCTGCCAGCTCCAGTCTCTGCATCTCTGCTCACCTCCATGCGGGGGGGCGAGGGGCGAACGGACGCCCTCCAATGGCCCTGTATGTTTCATAAGTGTGGCTTTTCGGGAAGTTTTAATGATAAATGTGTTTGATTGTACTGAAAAAACAATGACATAATCTACTCTGGGCTCATGGGAAAGAGTGCGGTAAATGCAATCTGTTTATTCATTAATTAAAGGCATTGTATGTGTGTGCACAGCTCAGCCTGACAGGGGATATCATAACATGTTCAGCATTTTAATAACATCAATACAATGAAGACATAATTACCAGAGGATTCCGAGATCAACTGCAATGTTTTATGCAATGATTTCAGTGCTATTTCTCTTGGGACATTTTTGTGACCCCTTTGTCTTTTAAAAAAAATGATATTTAATAACATTATATTGTAAGCCTTACTTTATGTTAAGAATCATTGGGACATTTACAATATTAGTGTTTTTCTAATATTTCCTATAATACAGTAATAAAGAAAATCATATTTCTTGATTCTTTTTGTTTTATTTTGTTATTTTCTTTGTGTTATGTTGATTTTTAGTATTGTATATGTTTTGTTCTTTCCTTTGTTTTACGCATTACTCACAGTTATCAAAAAAAAATACTCATAGGAATTAATACAAAATATTGTTTTGATAATGACTCATTATCAGGATTGAAGTTCCCACTTGAACAAATTAGAAGAGACTTTAATGGGGGTTTTGCTGATATAAAACGGGAAGAGAACTGACATAAAAGATTACACCACTTTCTAGTTCATCTGCAAGGTCATTAATAAAGTGTTTAAAAAAGGACTGTTATACTCTATGTCTGTCCTATGGTAGGTCTGCATATACATTTTGTGAATTTTGAACTGCCATTTTATTCTAAGTGCCATTTTTAATAAGTGCAGAGTTATATCCAAGAAGGAGTTACATCCAGGAAGGGGTTAAACCAGGTTGCAAGAGGCTTCTGTCCCTTCTGTTTCTGTTTTTTGTTTTGTTTTTTGTTTTCTTCTTCTTGCTTGAAGCCCAGGTGCCTGACCTGTTAAAGGGTCCACAAAGTGCAGATAGTGTGCTGCATGATCTGAGAGTGGGCCACTGAGGAAAACGTGCAACTGGAAGAAATTACAGAGGAAGCGGACAGATACAGAGTGGTGTGTCAGCAGACTGCAAGACAGCCAGTATCAGCAGGAGACCAGAGGACAAGATTAGAGCCCTACTGTCGCTGCTGCAGACACATCAGGTGTGAGGACACCAGGAGTGTGACACAGCTGCAGGAACAGATAAGTATCAACTTTCTTATATTTTGATAGAAATTAACTTGTAGTGTGTAATTGCATTGTAATTTAACTCTCTATTGTATACTAGGGGGTTAGTCGCAGGGAGGTAGATAAAATGGGTGGGGCCCTGATTGAGAATCTCACTCAGTGCATGTTGTGCAAGATGTATGCGCACCTGGAGCAAGAGTCCCAGTGCGAATACATCTGCACGAGATGTGAGCGAACGTCCGCCCTGGAAGCCCAGGTCACTGATCTAGAGCGGGCCATTCAGCGACTGAGAAACATTTACAATCTTGAGCAAAGCCTAAATAGAACGGTGGAGGAGTTGCAGATGGGGTCACTGGTAGAGGAGGAGGATCAGGCAGCCAGCTGGGTCACGGTTAGAAGGGGAAACAAGAGGGACAGGAGGGACAGGAACGACATCTCGGATCTATCACACCCGAACAAATTTGTCCGGTTGGACGAAGTTTCGGGGGAGGATAGAGACGAAATGACGTAGCTGGAGGAGACGGCTCCCTCTAGCAACCAGAGGAGCGGTCCCTCTAGCTCAAACGGGATGACAGTTAGTGAGGTACCAAGGCAGATAGTGGTGGTAGGGGATTCCATCATTAGGAGAACAGACAGGGCAATCTGCTATCGGGACCGCGATCGCCGCACGGTCTGTTGCCTCCCGGGTGCTCGGGTACGGCACATCGCGGACCGAGTCAACAGATTGTTGGGAGGGGCTGGGAGCAACCCGGCCGTCTTGGTGCACATCGGCACCAACGACAAAGTCAATGGTAGGTGGGTTGTCCTCAAGAAAGAGTATAGGGAATTAGGTAAGAAATTAAAGGCGAGGACATCTAGGGTAATTTTCTCCGAAATATTACCAGTGCCACGCGCTAGCTCAGGGAGGCAGAGGGAGATCAGGGAGGTAAATGTGTGGCTTAAGGATTGGTATAGGAAAGAGGGATTCGTGTTCATGGAACACTGGGCGGACTTCTCGGTCAGGCGCCATCTTTTTTGCCGTGATGGATTGCACCTGAACGAGGAGGGGGTCTGCAGTGCTGGGGGGAAGGATGGTTAGAGGGTTGGAGGAGATTTTAAACTAGGTGACGGGGGGGTGGGGGCAGCAAGACATTATGGGACCATCAGGGAGAGAAGCCGGACTGGGATCAGGAATCATATGGGGGAAGGAGATGGGGGGGGGGGCGGAGACATAGACAAAGTCCTGGAACATAACAAGGGTATAATCGGGGGTAACTCTCAGGGTGCATCAGGAATGTCATGTAATAAAATGTTATGTTGTAACAGTCACGTTACCCCATTACAGTTCTTAGGTACAGATGATCTTAGTATACGGGAAGGAGGGAATGACAGAGGAAGAATTCCCAGAACTATAAAGAGGGCAGGCAGTGTGCATGGTGTGGAGGCCTGTAGAGAGTCTATTGAAGGGGAGAGGGGAAAGAGGAAGCTAGTAAAGAATTCAAATGGGTCCTGGAGTGAAACTAATCACAATATTAGAGCCATATCTAAAAATAAACATAAATTAAAATGCTTACTGGCTAATGCAAGAAGCTTAGTGAGTAAAATCGGGGAGCTAGAAACGGTGATCAGTAGGGACGACTACGACATCATTGGTATTACAGAAACATGGTGTAATTGGTGGGCATTAAACATGGAGGGATATACACTCTACAGGAATGACAGGGAAAATAGAAGGGGCGGGGGTGTGTGCCTATATGTAAATAATAACTTAACATCATGTGAGAAAAATATGAGCACAGACCTGGAAGACGACAACTCGGAGACAGTGTGGGCAGAGATAACCGACAATAATAAAAAAACTAAAAACAAATTTATAATAGGGGTATGCTATAAACCACCAAATATAAACGAAAGGGAAGAGTCTCTTCTTTTAAACCAAATCAAACAAGCATCAGATCAGGGTCAGGTATTAATTATGGGGGATTTTAATTTACCCGACATTGATTGGGAAAACGAAACAAGGTAAATCAGCAAGAAGCAATGGGTTCTTAAGCTTACTTAAAGACCATTTTATTACACAAACGGTAGAAACTCCAACTCGTGATGAGGCACTCTTGGACTTAGTATTAACAAATAACACAGGCTTAGTTTCAAACACAAAAGTAATTGAACAATTAGGGAACAGTGATCACAATATGGTTTCACTGGAAATCAACTTCAGTAAATTACATCAAAAAGGATCTGCAAAAATACTAAACTGCAGAAAAGCGAACTTTGAATTATTCAGGGAAGCCCTAACAGGAATTGGGTGGGAAACGGTTATGGAGGTAAACAATGCAGAGGAAATGTGGGATACTCTAAAAAAGGTGCTTGATTCACTAACTATTGAATACATTCCTAAAGTAACTAAAGGTAAATTCAACAAAAAAAAGCCACCATGGTTGGACAAAGAAGTAAGGTCAGCTATCAACAATAAAACCAGAGCCTTTAAATTCTATAAAAATAACTTGAATGAGGAGGCGTTCGCAAAATACAAACAATCAAACAAAACTTGTAAAGGGGTAATCAAAGCAGCTAAAATATTATATGAAGAGTGCATAGCCACTGAAAGCAAAACCAACCCAAAGAAGTTTTTTAAATACATAAATAGTAAACGTTTAATTAAGGAAAACATAGGCCCACTAACTGATACTAGTGGAAAAAGTGTTACTGAGGACAAGGGAAAAGCAAAACTGTTAAATGAGTTCTTCTCATCAGTATTTACTAAGAGAGAGCAGACTGTGGAACGAACATTTACCACAAACGGGACAAATAAACCAGATCTCATTGTGGATTTCACGCCAAAGGAAATAATACTGAGGCTAAGCAAACTCAAAACAAATAAATCACCAGGGCCAGATGGGATTCATCCGAGGGTATTAATGGAATTAAGGGATGAACTAGCTACCCCCCTACATTATATCTTTAGCAAGTCACTATCGTCAGGTATAGTACCAAAAGATTGGAGAATAGCAGAGGTAGTGCCAATATTCAAAAAAGGAAAAAAGGAAGATCCCGCTAATTACAGACCCGTTAGTTTAACATCAATTGTGGGTAAACTATTTGAAGGATTTTTAACCCCTTCCCGACAATTGACGTACATTTACGTCATGGTCGGGAAGTACTTCCCGACACATGGCGTAAATGTACGTCATGGCATTTAACTGTCACCGCGTCTATAGACGCGGTGACAGTTTCAACATGTCTGCTGTCCCTGACAGCAGACATGTCCGTGCATGCCCAGGGGGGGCGGCGATGCCGCCCCCCCCGTCGGCGATCGCTGTGATTGGCTGTTCAGTGTGAACAGCCAATTACAGCGTTTTCTGTGTCACCGGCGAATAACGTTCGCCGGTGACACGCGATCGGAGGTGATTGGTGCTGTAAAGTACAGCACCAATCACCGCGGGGTGTAAGGGTGACACTGGTGTCACCCCACCTCACCCCGCCCGCCCCCAAAGGCCGTGATTGGTCCGTCGGACCGACGGACCAATCACAGCCATGGAGGGGGGTTTAAACTAACGGTGACTGCACTGCAGACGCCATTCCGGTCTGGAATTGCGTGCAGTGCGGTCACCGTGCCAATCCGCCGCGATATACTGACCAGAACCTTGCAAAATACTTACCTGATCCTTGCAAATATCTTGGCTGCTTCATCTGTGCTTGTAGTGTGCTGGATGCTTCCTGGATCCTGTTACTTGTGACTTCCTGTGAACTTGTGCTGCTGCAGTGTAATAGCGTTAGTTAGATAGAGAGAGATAGAGAGAGATAGGCCCTTATTCTGGTTGGTGCGGTCGAGCCGCATATGCGGCTCCGACCGCACCAGACGAATCCCCGCCCACCCTACGGATCGCCACGGCCGTCCGTACACGGACGGCTGGCGATCCGCATAAAAATGGTGGAGGCTACGCCTCCACCATGGTGGGAGCTGCCCCCTGCATTCGATGGTCGTCGACCATCGAAGGCAGGTCCGCACGCCGCGGCAGCTCCCGCAAGCTGAGACCACACGGACAATCGTCCGTGTGGTAGCTTGTATGGGGGCTGAAAGCTGACATCCGGCGACGTCAGCTTTCCGCCCCCATGAGTTGCGTCATGCCCTCATTAGCATGCGTACGCCCCGCGTTTGCATGGGAACGCCCATGAAACGCGGGGCGTATACATAGGGAAATGAGGGCATGAAGCCCCTCACTCCCCTATACGCCCCCTTTGCGGCGTAGTAACGTTATGTGCGGCGAATTCGCCTGCACATGCGCAGATTGACCTCTGCGCATGTGCAGACGGAAAACATCGGCGGTACGGCCGCACGCGGGCCGTACCGCGCGAATCAGAATAAGGGCCATAGTGTCAGATAGTGTCAGAGAGTGCTGTATTTTGTGCTGCTGCAGTGTGATATAGTTATAGAGAGAGAGATAGAGAGAGATAGAGAGAGATAGAGAGAGATAGAGAGATATAGAGAGAGATAGAGAGAGAGAGAGATAGAGAGGCCTAGTGACAGAGAGTGCTATATTTTGTGCTGCTGCAGTGTGATAGTTATAGATAGATAGAGAGAGATAGAGAGAGATAGAGAGAGAGAGATAGAGATAGTGACAGATTGTGCTATATATTTTTTATATAACTGACTGCTGCCCCCCCTTTTGTGCTGATCAGTATAAATTAACTGATCAGCAACTTTTTGGGGGCGCAGGGTATTTTTATATATATATATACCTGTCACTGCTGCTGCTGCAGTGTCATAGAGTGTTAGATACAGTAGTGAGAGATAGAGAGATAGAGAGAGATAGCGACAGAGAGTGATAGAGAGTGCTAAATTTTGTGTCTGCTGCCCCCGCCTTTTGTGCTGATCACTATATCTGAGGTGATCAGCAACTTTTTAGGGGTGCAGAGGTTTTTTTTTTTTTTATATATATACCTGCCAGTTGCACTGTCAGTTGCACCTGCTGCCCCTCACTGGTAATCAGTGTCGCATCACTGATCACCTTTTTTTTTTTTTGTGTGTGCTGTGGGGTCTTTTTTTAATTTTTTTTTTACACACACTGTGATTTTGTGGGTGTCCTGTGGCCGCTGTGCGCGGATCAGTGACGTACATCACTGATCATCTTTTTCGGCACAGGGTTGATCTATTTTTTTTTTTTTTTTTGATCAAATTCCTGTTGCCTTTCAGCGCTGTTCAGTGACGGACGTTACTGACCAACATCTGTGCTCAATTTTTGGCGCAGGACCTTTTTTTTTTTTTTTTGAACCCCTTCAATTTTTTTTTTAACCCCTTCAATTTTTTTTTTTAACCCCTTCTATTTTTTTTTTTTTTAACCCCTCCATTTTTTTTTTTTGTATAAAGTATTTTTTTTTTCTGCACACTACATACACACTACACACTACATACCCCCCGGGTTGAAATAAAGTTTGTACCCCCCCCTACACTATACACGTGTTGAAACATTTCACTACCAGTAACACAAAAATAAAAATGGCATCCCAAATGTCATCCCAAATGTCATCCCAGTCATCCAGAAGAATGTATTCAGTGGAGGAGGCATATGCCCTGCTTGCTTCTGACTCTGACACAGCCAGTGATGCAAGCGGGGAATTTGAAGGATTCGCCTTAAGCTCCTCTTCCTCCTCTGGTGATGAGGGACCCCCTCAAAGACGCCCCCGTAGAGCAGCTGAGACCCCCCCCCAATAATTGATCTCGTATGGACCCCACCACCAGACAATTTTGAGCCCCAGGTTCCTGAGTTTTTGGCCATGCCAGGAATCCAATTTGATTCCACAGGTCTCAGAGAAATTGACTTTTTCAAATTATTTTTCTCTGATGATTTTATAAATTTAATGGTGGACCAAACTAATTTATATGCCCAGCAGTTTATTGCTCAAAACCCCACGTCATCATTTGCTAGGTGGACCCCTGTAGATGCAGTAGAGATGATGACGTTTTGGGGTCTGGTGTTTCATATGGGCATAGTAAAAAAGCCAGAAATTAGGCAATATTGGAGTACAGATGTTCTGTACAGCACCCCATTTTATCGTATGGCCATGCCCCGGGCTCGATTTGAGACGATCCTTAAATTTTTGCATTACAACGATAATGCACAGTGCCCACCCAGAGATGATCCCACCTTTGACCGGCTATTCAAAGTCAGGCCGGTCATTGATCATTTCAGTGCCAAATTTGAAGACATGTACATCCCAGATAAATTCATTTGCATAGACGAGTCCCTTATACATTTTAAAGGAAGGGTTAAATTCCGCCAGTACCTTCCCAGTAAGAGGGCAAGGTATGGCATAAAAATGTATAAGTTGTGTGAAAGCACCTCAGGGTACACCCACAGGTTTAGGGTATATGAAGGGAAGGATTCAAGAATTGAACCGCCAGAATGCCCCCCCTCCCTCGTAGGTGTTAGTGGAAAAATTGTCTGGGATTTAGTGCACCCCTTCCTGGATAAAGGTTATCACCTCTATGTGGATAACTTTTACACCAGCATCCCCCTGTTTAAGGCCCTTGGTTCAAGAGGTACAGCAGCTTGCGGTACTGTGCGCAAGAACCAAAGAGGCCTCCCAAAAACGCACATTGCCCAAGTAATGAGAAGGGGTGAAAGCAGGGGAATATGCACCGAAAATATGTTGTTGGTCAAATATAAGGACAAGAGGGATGTCCTTATACTGACAACAATTCACGGAGACAGTACCACCTCCGTCCCTGTACGAGGTACCAGTACCCACACCTCAAAACCTAATTGTATCCTGGATTACAATAGGTACATGGGCGGAGTGGATCTTTCAGATCAGGTACTGAAGCCGTACAGTGCCCTGCGGAAAACAAAAATCTGGTACAAGAAGCTGGCCGTGTATATCATCCAGATGGCACTGTATAACGCTTACGTGCTATTCCATTCTACCGGCCAGAGGGGGACATTTATGCACTTTCAAGAGGAAGTCATAAAGGGCCTAATATTTGGGAACCAGCAGGCTGAGGGCCCCAGTACTTCTAGTACTGGCCCCCGTATTGTACCAGGGCAGCATTTTCCTGATGAAATCCCCTCCACTGGAAAAAAGGGCAGGACACAAAAAAGGTGCAAAGTTTGCTATAAAAAGGGAATAAGAAAGCAAACTATTTTCCAGTGTGACACTTGCCCCGACAAACCCGGCCTATGTATAAAGGAGTGTTTTAAAATATACCACACATCTATGGATTATTAGGTTCATAATTTCACCGTGCTTCGGGGGTCTTGCTAATGCCACATACCACCCACCATTCATTCCACCATAATCTGAGCCGCAAAATCCAAAAATCACTCCTTCCCTTCTGAGTCCTGCCATGCACCCAACTGGTATTTTTTGGTCACATGTGAGGCATTGCCGTACTCGGGAGAAATTGGGGCACAGATTTTGGGGTGCTTTTTCTCCTTCATACCTTCTGAAAATGAAAAATTTTGAGCCAGAACTGCATTTTTGTGTAAAAAAATTTAATTTTTCATTTTCACTGCCCACTTGTATCAAAATTGGTGAAACCCCTGGGGGTTTGAAATGTACACTATACCCCTAGATGAATTCCCTGAGGGGTGTAGTTTGCAAAATGGGGTCACTTGTGGGGGGGTTCCACTGTATTGGTGCTTTGGGGGTCTTGCTAATGCGACATAGCACCCACCATCATTCCACCAGAATTTGTGCTGCAAAATCCAAATATCACTCCTTCCCTTCTGAGTCCTGCAACTTTTTGGTCACACATGAGGCATTGCCGTACTCGGGAGAAATTGGGGCACAGATTTTGGGGTGCTTTGTCTCCTTCATACCTTCTGAAAATGAAAAATTTTGAGCCAGAACTGCATTTTTGTGTAAAAAAATGTAATTTTTCATTTTCACTGCCCACTTGTATCAAAATTGGTGAAACCCCTGGGGGTTTGAAATGTACACTATACCCCTAGATGAATTCCCTGAGGGGTGTACTTTGCAAAATGGGGTGACTTGTGGGGGGGTTCCACTGTATTGGTGCAACATAGCACCCACCATTCATTCCACCAGAATCTGAGCCGCAAAATCCAAAAATCACTCCTTCCCTTCTGAGTCCTGCCATGCACCCAACTGGTATTTTTTGGTCACATGTGAGGCATTGCCGTACTCGGGAGAAATTGGGGCACAGATTTTGGGGTGCTTTTTCTCCTTCATACCTTCTGAAAATGAAAAATTTTGAGCCAGAACTGCATTTTTGTGTAAAAAAATGTAATTTTTCATTTTCACTGCCCACTTGTATCAAAATTGGTGAAACCCCTGGGGGTTTGAAATGTACACTATACCCCTAGATGAATTCCCTGAGGGGTGTAGTTTGCAAAATGGGGTCACTTGTGGGGGGGTTCCACTGTATTGGTGCTTTGGGGGTCTTGCTAATGCGACATAGCACCCACCAAAATTCCACCAGAATCTGAGCTGCAAAATCCAAAAATCACTCCTTCCCTTCTGAGTCCTGCCATGCACCCAACTGGTATTTTTTGGTCACATGTGAGGCATTGCCGTACTCGGGAGAAATTGGGGCACAGATTTTGGGGTGCTTTTTCTCCTTCATACCTTCTGAAAATGAAAAATTTTGAGCCAGAACTGCATTTTTGTGTAAAAAATGTAATTTTTCATTTTCACTGCCCACTTGTATCAAAATTGTTTATATTCTTTGGGGTTAGTGCTGCGCTCAATCTTATGTGCTGGTGTTGATTAAATAGATAAATAAATAAATGATGAATGTAACACAGTGTTTTAATCTAAACACTGTGTTACATTCATCATTTATTTATTTATCTATTTAATCAACACCAGCACATAAGATTGAGCGCAGCACTAACCCCAAAGAATATATGTTATTGTACCTTGGGATATAGTCAGATCCCACAGTGTGATTGCAGCTCATCGCCATCAAATCTATCAGTGCGCAGGTATCTAAAGAAAACTGCAATTTGTATCAAAATTGGTGAAACCCCTGGGGGTTTGAAATGTACACTATACCCCTAGATGAATTCCCTGAGGGGTGTAGTTTGCAAAATGGGGTCACTTGTGGGGGGGTTCCACTGTATTGGTGCTTGGGGGGTCTTGCTAATGCGACATAGCACCCACCAAAATTCCACCAGAATCTGAGCCGCAAAATCCAAAAATCACTCCTTCCGTTCTGAGTCCTGCCATGCACCCAACTGGTATTTTTTGGTCACATGTGAGGCATTGCCGTACTCGGGAGAAATTGGGGCACATATTTTGGGGTGCTTTTTCTCCTTCATACATTCTGAAAATGAAAAATTTTGAGCCAGAACTGCATTTTTGTGTAAAAAAATGTAATTTTTCATTTTCACTGCCCACTTGTATCAAAATTGGTGAAACCCCTGGGGGTTTGAAATGTACACTATACCCCTAGATGAATTCCCTGAGGGGTGTACTTTGCAAAATGGGGTGACTTGTGGGGGGGTTCCACTGTATTGGTGCAACATAGCACCCACCATTCATTCCACCAGAATCTGTGCTGCAAAATCCAAAAATCACTCCTTCCCTTCTGAGTCCTGCCATGCACCCAACTGGTATTTTTTGGTCACATGTGAGGCATTGCCGTACTCGGGAGAAATTGGGGCACAGATTTTGGGGTGCTTTTTCTCCTTCATACCTTCTGAAAATGAAAAATTTTGAGCCAGAACTGCATTTTTGTGTAAAAAATGTAATTTTTCATTTTCACTGCCCACTTGTATCAAAATTGGTGAAACCCCTGGGGGTTTGAAATGTACACTATACCCCTAGATGAATTCCCTGAGGGGTGTAGTTTGCAAAATGGGGTCACTTGTGGGGGGGTTCCACTGTATTGATGCTTGGGGGGTCTTGCTAATGCGACATAGCACCCACCAAAATTCCACCAGAATCTGAGCCGCAAAATCCAAAAATCACTCCTTCCGTTCTGAGTCCTGCCATGCACCCAACTGGTATTTTTTGGTCACATGTGAGGCATTGCCGTACTCGGGAGAAATTGGGGCTCATATTTTGGGGTGCTTTTTCTCCTTCATACCTTCTGAAAATGAAAAATTTTGAGCCAGAACTGCATTTTTGTGTAAAAAAATGTAATTTTTCATTTTTACTGCCCACTTGTATCAAAATTGGTGAAACCCCTGGGGGTTTGAAATGTACACTATACCCCTAGATGAATTCCCTGAGGGGTGTACTTTGCAAAATGGGGTGACTTGTGGGGGGGTTCCACTGTATTGGTGCAACATAGCACCCACCATTCATTCCACCAGAATCTGTGCTGCAAAATCCAAAAATCACTCCTTCCCTTCTGAGTCCTGCCATGCACCCAACTGGTATTTTTTGGTCACATGTGAGGCATTGCCGTACTCGGGAGAAATTGGGGCACAGATTTTGGGGTGCTTTGTCTCCTTCATACCTTCTGAAAATGAAAAATTTTGAGCCAGAACTGCATTTTTGTGTAAAAAAATGTAATTTTTCATTTTCACTGCCCACTTGTATCAAAATTGGTGAAACCCCTGGGGGTTTGAAATGTACACTATACCCCTAGATGAATTCCCTGAGGGGTGTAGTTTGCAAAATGGGGTCACTTGTGGGGGGGGTTCCACTGTATTGGTGCTTTGGGGGTCTTGCTAATGCGACATAGCACCCACCAAAATTCCACCAGAATCTGAGCTGCAAAATCCAAAAATCACTCCTTCCCTTCTGAGTCCTGCCATGCACCCAACTGGTATTTTTTGGTCACATGTGAGGCATTGCCGTACTCGGGAGAAATTGGGGCACAGATTTTGGGGTGCTTTGTCTCCTTCATACCTTCTGAAAATGACAAATTTGGAGCCAGAACTGCATTTTTGTGTAAAAAAAATAATTTTTCATTTTCACTGCCCAGTTGTACCACAATTGGTGAAACCCCTGGGGGTTTGAAATGTACACTATACCCCTAGATGAATTCCCTGAGGGGTGTAGTTTGCAAAATGGGGTCACTTGTGGGGGGTTCCTAACTTTTAGCATCTTATGGTGCCTAGAAACCTACATGGTGCCTAAAAAATAATCTCATAAAAAGGAGGCTCCAAAATCAAGTAGGTGCTCCTTCTATTATGAAGCCTGTGGTTTGGTCACCGTGCACACTAGGGCCACATATAGGATATTTATGAAAACAAAAGAATTGGGGGAATCAATTTTCAGTCACATTTCTCTAGTAAAATGTACTGTGTTCCTTAGAAAAATGTATTAAAATTGCAAATCTGCAAAAAAAAAGAAATTTTGAAATTTCACCTACACTTTGTTTTAATTCCTGTGAAACACCTAAAGGGTTAACAAACTTCCAAAATGCTGTTTTGAATACTGTGAGGGGTGCAGTTTTTGAAATGGCATCATTTATGGGGGTGTCTCACATACAAGTCCCTCAAAGTCACATCAGAACTGAACTGGTCCCTAAAAAAATCAGTGTTTGAAATTTTCTTGAAAATTTGAGAATTTGCTATTCATATTGTAAGCCTCCTAGTGTCCCAAAAAATTAAAAGGAAGTTGAAATAATGATGTCAACATAAAGTAGACATATGGTCTTTGTTAGTTATTAACTATTTTGAGTGGTATGATTATTTGTCTCACAAGCAGAAAATTTAACATTTTGCAAATTGATAAATTTTCCATTTTTTTACGACATTTTGGTATTTTTCACAAAAAAACACAGACTGCATCGACCCAAATTTACCACTAACTTGAAGTACAATGTGTCACGAAAAAACAATCTCAAAATCACTGGGATAAGTAAAAGCAAAAAAAAGTTATCCCCACTTAAGTGAGACATGTCAGATTTGAAAAAAAGGGCTCTGTCAGGAACGCAAAAACTGGCTCTGTCAGGAAGGGGTTAAGGGATGGTATCCAGGAATATTTAGATCATCACCGTCTACTCAGTACTAACCAACATGGGTTCGTGAAAAATCGTTCATGCCAAACTAATCTACTAGGGTTCTATGAAGAGGTTAGCAAAAACCTTGATAATGAAAATGCTGTAGATGTGATTTTCCTAGATTTCGCTAAAGCATTTGATACTGTCCCACACAAGAGATTGATTAATAAAATGGAGAACCTAGGATTGGGTGAAAATATCTGCAGATGGGTAGGGAATTGGCTATGTAATAGAGAACAAAGGCCCTTATTCTGGTTGGTGCGGTCGAGCCGCATATGCGGCTCCGACCGCACCAGACGAATCCCCGCCCACGCTATGGATCGCCACGGCCGTCCGTACACGGACGGCTGGCGATCCGCACGAAAATGGTGGAGGCGTACGCCTCCACCATGGTGGGAGCTGCCCCCTGCATTCGATGGTCGACGACCATCGAAGGCAGGGCCGCACGCCGCGGCAGCTCCCGCAAGCTGAGACCACACGGACGATTGTCCGTGTGGTAGCTTGTATGGGGGCTGAAAGCTGACATCCGGCGACGTCAGCTTTCCGCCCCCATGAGTGGCGTCATGCCCTCATTACCATGCGTACGCCCCGCGTTTGCATGGGAACGCCCATGAAACGCGGGGCGTATACATAGGGAAATGAGGGACTGAAGCCCCTCACGCCCCTATACGCCCCCTTTGCGGCGTCTAATTTTTTTAAACGGAGATTTCCCCTGCACATGCGCAGAGTGACCTCTGCGCATGTGCAGAGAGAAAACATCGGCGGTACGGCCGCATGCGGGCCGTACCGCTTCAATCTGAATAAGGGCCAAAGAGTGGTTGTGAATGGTGTCGTATCAGATATGATACCGGTACTAAGTGGAGTGCCCCAGGGTTCGGTTTTGGGGCCCATTTTGTTTAACATTTTTATTAACGATATTGGGATAGGGTTACTCAGCAATTTATCCATCTTTGCGGACGATACAAAACTTAGCAAAGTCATCAAATCATCAGAAGATGTCACCATGCTTCAAAATGATCTTGCAATTCTAGATGAGTGGGCAAAAAAATGGAAGATGAGGTTCAATGTAGATAAATGTAAGGTTATGCACTTTGGGAGACACAACCAGTGTGCAAGTTACAACCTTAGCGGAGGGGAACTGGGTAATTCCATACTTGAAAAGGATCTGGGAGTCCAAATAGACAGCAAACTAGGATGTAGTGCCCATTGTAATGTAGCTACAAATAAGGCCAACAAAATTTTGGCATGTATTAAGAGGGGAATGGAAACTAGGGACTCAAGGGTAATTATGCCACTATATAAAGCATTGGTGAGACCTCACCTAGAGTACAGAGTACAGTTCTGGGCCCCACACTATAAAAAGGACATCATAGAATTAGAAAAAGTCCAAAGGCGAGCAACAAAGCTTATTAGGGAAATGGAGAATTTAAGCTACGGGGAGAGATTAAGCAATTTGGGACTATTTACATTAGAAAAGAGACGTTTAAGGGGGGACATGCTCAACATGTACAAGTATATCAAGGGCCAATATAAGGAACTGTCACACACCCTCTTTTCTACTAGAAAGGAATCTAGGACGCAAGGGCATGAGTATAGATTAGAAGAAAAAATATTTCATTCAGCTAGTAGAAAGAATTTCTTTACGGTCAGAACAGTCAAACTCTGGAACTCTCTTCCCAGAGAGGTGGTAACGGCTGGCTCATTAAATGCGTTCAAGGCAAAGTTGGACAAACATTTACTGGAGAAAAACATCCATGGGTACAAATAAGAAATATAATTACCAGAACCTACCAAATCAGCAATGGATATCTATACCAGGTTGAACTAGATGGACGCAAGTCTTTTTTCAGCCTTACCTACTATGTAACTATGTAACATTTCTACCAAAACGAAGTCCAGACTTTATTATGGACATAAATACTGCACAATACATCACATAACTTGCACTACCAAGATCTAGTGGAGATGAACAAACATTTGCGGTATTTTACCGCCACCATTCGCCAGTACCGCATTGTTAATAGTCGCATATGCACTAACATATGTGATTATTAACGGAAAGGACAGCTTTTCCGATGTAAGCTGTCCTTTGCTGGACTGCCGGGGCTGAAACGCAGTAGTCCCTCGCGTAGTGTGACGGTGCATGCTGGGAGGGATCCGTGATGTATCCCTCAAACAGGGTCGTGGAGAGAAGCCCATAATCTTCTGTAGAGAATAGCCAACTTTTATAAGGAATTGACTAATTTTTTGATTGCCATATTGCTGCTTTTTTAAAGATTGTTACAATGGGCCTAATTCAGACATGATCGCACAGCTCCGAATTTGCCGGCGGGGCGATTATCGATAGTCTGCGCATGCGTATAACCAATAGTATGCATGCCCGAGGCTGCGAATTTTGGCCCTACAGTTCTTTCCCTGGATGCGTCAATACGGCACGGCAAAGATGGTCAGTTTTGTACGGCTACTCAAAATGGCTACAAATATTTTTTTTGCACGGGCCACCTAGTAATTACAATAATCATCATCATATAATAATAGTAGGTACTTGTTTCCTAGAACGGCCACAACGATTTAGATCGTTGTGGTCGGAAGATAAAAAATCGGTCGGTCGCATCGCATGCGATTTGGTCGCATGCGATGCGATCGACCGATTTTTCACCCGATTTTTTATTTTTTTTCACCCGATTTTTTGGAATTGCCCCCCCAAATGTTAGTAAGTGGGCTAGACCCCACGATAGACGTGAACCCGAAGCGTGGCGAGCGCAGCGAGCCCGCGAGGGGCGGCGGTACGCGTCCTCCGACCTTTTCATTCCCCTACTATCCACTAGGGCGTGGAGTGAGAATATAATAGTGTGGCGAGCGCAGCGAGCCACCGAGCCCGAAGCGTGGCGAGCGCAGCGAGCCCCGCGAGGGGACGCGTATAACTTCACAGGTATACGCGTCCCCTCGCGGGGCTCGCTGCGCTCGCCACGCTTCGGGCTCGGTGGCTCGCTGCGCTCGCCACACTATTATATTCTCACTCCACGCCCTAGTGGATAGTAGGGGAATGAAAAGGTCGGAGGACGCGTACCGCCGCCCCTCGCGGGCTCGCTGCGCTCGCCACGCTTCGGGTTCACGTCTATCGTGGGGTCATGGCGGGCACATAAAAAATGTGAAATGGGTCCTATTGACCCATTTCACCTTTTTTATCATTTTTCCCTATGTGAGATGGACTTAATCAAGTCCATCTCATCTTGTGCCATTATAATGGCACAAGACCGACCGATTTCAATGTTAAAAGATTTTTTAACATTGAAGTCTATGGAAAAATCGGGTCAATCGGTCGGTCGCATCGCGGCCGATTTTAATTGGTCGCGACCGACCGATTGACCCGATTTCTGTCAATCAAAGTGAAAAATTAGTAAAAAATCGGCCACATCGGGAGGATCGTGTCCCTTAATTAAGAGCCACGATCCCTCACGATTGTGGCCGTTCTAGGAAACAAGTACCTAATAGTATTACTACTATTTTAATAAAAATAATAAAATAATGTTAATTGTATACACTCATCCTGAAATATATTTATTTATTCCCACATTGTATTTATTAGAATAAAAAACCTAAAAGCACATATTCTTATTATTTCGCTAAAAGTAAGCAATTGATTAGATATTATGTTCATTCTTTGGGTTATTGGCAAATCAGTTGTGGAATCCTTTTTTTATATATATATAAGTAGTGTTCTGTCAATTGAACGGCGTAGTCTAATTATTACTCCATAGACACAAAGCAAGCCACGTGTGATCACGCATTTGCAGAACTGTCATTCTGAGATAAGAGGTCGCAGTCACGGGGCTCTTACTTCCCGAAGAGTGCTAGTAATTAAATATATGGTACATCCAGAGATAATGTCAAGTGAAACGGTTTTAATATAAAAAACTATTTGTCTGTAATGCTAATTCTACAATTAAATACAATACTTATTGCACAAGACATTAGTCCTTCCCGTGTGGTACAGAGAGATACCTAGGGCACAGGGAACCATGGCAATTCCGTAAAAGGCAATCAGAGAAGAAAGAATATTGATATAGCGGAATGAAAGTATATCAATGGAATTAAACAATGTCAGAGCCCAGCACCACACTTTCAGTCTGAGGAAGGGTAGATGCCAATTTCCCACTCCGGGGATGAACAGACAATGCCCATAAAGGGTGAACACATGTCTTCTGCCATACCTGGGAATACAGCTAGCATTTGTGCCATATATTTTACATATTTACTGCCTCTTTTAACCCTTTGAGTGCCAACGTTGCTGTGAGAGATCTTCAAAATATCCATTAAAAATGCCAGAGCTGCTCACAGCGACTGTTCTTTTTTTGGGTGCAATATTTAACTAAGCTTCAATGAATTGACTTGGCCATATTTGTATTTCTTTGTACTAATAGAACAGTCGCTGTGAGCGATGTTGGCATTTTTGCTGTGAGGATCTCTCACAGCAACGTTGGCACTGAAAGGGCTAATTTTATGCTTGTCTGTATTAGCTCTTACAACATCTCACCAACTCCACTGTACTCTCTACATGATGTACCTTGTGTAGACTATGTGATCCACATTTCCCTCATTTTTGTTTAAAATCTCTTCCAAAATCTTAGCCATCTAGCTCCACAGTACAGCTGCTCCATCATCATTACCAAGTCCGGAGACACACGGGATCCTCTGCAGTGCAGCCACTATCCTTCCATCCCAAACAGAAGGCTGCTGCCTGTAATGAGAGCTGGGTCATTGGATGTCACAATGATGTGGGCTTGCAATATCTGTTAAGACACACCACACACCTGGCCCATGGGGCCTCCTTCTCCCCCAATTTCAGTAAGTGGTATCTGTGTCAATAAGGTTATTTAAGTGTGTTGGCCAGTGGTGCAAGTAGAAATATTTTCTTATTGGTACTGATAATGTGGCGAAAATGGGCGTGGCCACATGTCATGGTGGTGTGATCATATGAAACTTGGCGAGTGGTTACATGACAATAGGGGCATGGCCACATTATGCCACACACCATAATGCCCATTTAACATTATGTGACACACCGAAAGGCCTAGTACACATTATACCACACACCGTAATGCCTATTACATATTATATCACACACCAACAATTAGATTGACCTTAAAATATGCAAATTTTATTACACAATGTCAAACACTGTGGGCGGGATGTACCAAGCAGCGGCGGTACATCCCACCGACCATCGTGCCGATGCTCATTGCATAGGTACTTATTACATATGTACCTGATAAGAGCTGCCTTTTGTGATCTCTGCCCCTGCTTGGACTTCCTCGTTTCTGACAATGGGGAAGCCCAACTATGCATACGCAGAGAAGATAGCAGCCACGAGGCATGTTGGGAGGGATCCGTGTCAAATTCCTCACACAGCAGCACTGCGAAGAGAAGCCAATTGGCTTCTATGGGGTTATGCCAGCTAGAGCTGGCATAACCCCGCAGTGAAGCCCCACCAGCAGGGGCATTAGTGCATTTCAAAATGCAGTTAAACCCCCCCCCAAAAAAAGCTTTTTTACCACATTTTTTTGTTTACTACATCCCGCCCAATAACTGCACAATAAAATGGCTATAAATCTTAAAAACAAATGCACCTCACATGTAGAACCACAAAAACCATAGTGTTAAAACTACAGAAAACTCTATATACTGTAGATGTTATAAGAAAGTGTTCTTAATATACAGTTAATGATGTCATGCATGGTCAGATTATATAATTACTAGTCCATCTGGGGAGGGTGGGGGATGTAAATGGATACAGTCCCATTTATCCAATCCTCTGGAAATAATACCCCTTCTGAGGCAGCCAGAGGGAAATAAAGGGCCCAGTGCTGCCCCAGGACTGCAAACCACGGCACTGCAGGAGTTATCTCCTGCACAGGTTGCTAACACCACTTTGGTCGGAAACACATCTATGTCTCTATATATCTGATTCTGCTGGGTAAGCGGTTTAGATGAGATCCCATTTACGTATAAAAGATGTGGAGAGTTGTTTTAGCGTTGTATCTCTCAAAGTACAAATACTTTATTAGTAAATTATCAAGATCTAACAGCGATGGGGTATGTTTGGTTATCCATGAATTTAAAATTACCTTCTTTGCCAGCAAAACTGTCAAGAAGGGAATTAGGTGACCCGAACCTGCTGGCATATTCCACATATCAAAATTCACAAATAATATTGTGGTTGGATGTAGGAATGTTTTCAGTAAGAGGGTGTTGTTAATGTAGCTGATTACTTTATACCAGTTTTTTTTGTGTGTCCACAGGACCAAACATTGTGAAGAAAGGTGGCGGAGTGGTAACCACATTTCAGGCATCTGCCAGACTCATCTGGGTCAAAGTAACTACGTTGCTTCTGAGAAATGTATGCTCTGTGGAATCAGTATGAAATCCCGGCGGTCAGAATCGCGACGGTCGAAATAACGACGCAGCAATGCCGACAAGGGGGGCCGTGGATCGCCCCCCCCAGCGGCGTAACTATAGAACCGCAGCCCCCGCCACCGCGGGGGGGCGCTGTGCATGTGGGGCGCCGGGGGCTGCGGTGCTATAGTTACACCCCCCCCCCCCCAATCCCCCGCAGACTTAACTATCTCGCTGGTCCCGGTGGCTCCGTTCTTCTGCTGAGGACCACCACAAAATGGCTGCCCCCATATAGCACACAGTTCTCTGAAACTGTCTGCTGTATGGGGGCGGCCATTTTGTGGTGATCCTCAGCAGAAGAACGGAGCCGCCGGGACCAGCGCGATAGGTAAGGCTGTGGGGGATTGGGGGAAGGTTTGCATGGGTGGCGGGGCGGGGAGGTAGGGGTGCTTGGCGGGGTGGCGGCGGGGAGGGGCACCCCCCTAACGGCGGGGGGGCGCCCAAAACGTAGCAACGCAACTGCCGCCCCCCCTTGCGGGCTCGCTGCACTCGCCACGCAGCGGGCCCAGTGCCTCGCTACGCTCGGCACACTATTTTATTCTCCCTCTATGGGTGTTGTGGTCATAGGAGGAGAAAGTGCCAGCACTGCTGCGGTCGGGATTCCGGTGTCGGTATTTCGACCTTCGGGATTCCAACAGCCGGGATTTTGACCACATCCCTGCTCTGTATGTGATCTTCGTATGTACTTCCTGCAACACTGAAGCCTGTAACATTTTTAATGTTTTATCCCAATATTTAAAACTATCTGTATGGTTTAATAAAGGAATATCTGAATTCCACATTTGTTGTGTGTTTGTCCATAGATGTGTGGAAGTTAGGGAGATTAGTTCTTGATATAGCAGTTTTGGCTTAAACATACCTAATCGAAATTTAGATATCGCTAAATGGATGATACCATGCGTTGAATTTGTAATAGTAGTGGGTGAAAGGGAGGTTGCAAAATGCTGCAGCTGGATTAAATGGAATAAGCTGTTTTTAGGTAAACCAAATTTTTCCTGGAGTGAATTTATTGGAAGGGGCAATCCTCCTGGGTCGAATACCTGTGATATTAGCTTTAGACCTTTTGCTTTTATGCGGTTGAATACTGAGCTCGTAATTCCAGGCTGAAATAGAGGGTTACCGCAAATCAGAATCCATTCCGATTTTGTGGGGTCAGAGTCTAGCGCTTTGCTGATGGACCACCAGGCCTGGTATGTGTCCTTAAAGAGGAAATTAGAGTAGATATTTCTAGGGATGTCATTTCTAGAGGCATCGAGGAGGGTGCCTGGGGAATAAGGGAAGAAGGTCCACTATCCGATTCATAGCTAGAAAAAGTGCTATCTTCAAGTAGCCACCCCAAAGCAAATCTAGAAAGAAGCGAGCGAGCGTAATATTGCAAGTCTGTAAAACCAAGTCCCCCTGCAGATTTGGGCATTTTCAATTTGGCTATAGATATCCTAAGTTTTTTTGAATGCCATAGAAATTTTGAGCAGGCTTTGTATATTAATGATAAATCCTTGCGTGTTAATACAAATGGTAGCATTTGTAAGAAATAGGTTAACCTAGGGAGTAGAATGATTTTTATCACTTCCACTCTACCCAGCAGGGATAGGGGGAGGTCTTTCCAATTTTCTAAGAATTTGATCAGTTTTTGAATTGCTGGGGAAAAAATTGAGTTTGTATATGTTTTCTGGGAGCTGTGGGATCTGGATTCCCAGGTATTTCAAGTGATGGGTTTGAATTTTTATGGAATCTAAGTTTTGATCCGCAGGAAGTTGCAGGGGTGGTCCTTTTACCATCATCAGTTCCGATTTATTTATGTTGATTTTATAACCCGAGAAGCTACTGAAGAGATGTATTATGGTTAAAGCCATCGGGAAGGAGTGTTGGGGGTAAGACAAAAAGAGCAACATATCATCCGCAAAGAGCGTGATGCGCATATCAATTTGCTTTATGAGAATGCCCTGGTAAAGAGGAGAATCTCCAAGGGTTAATGCTAAAGGTTCCAAAGCAAGTACAAATAGGAGTGGCGATAGGGGACAACCTTGCCTCATGCCTCTAAATATGGGGAAAATTTCCGAATAGAGCCTGCTGCATATAATGCGAGATGCTGAGCCGTTATATAGAGTGGATAATAATTTGATACATTTTTCGGGGAATGCAAAGTGACGTAGAGTGTCATATAAGTGATCCCAGTGCACCATGTCAAATGATTTTTTTTCAGCATCTAATGAAAGTATTCCTTGTGATATTGAGGACAGCACTCTTCTGATGTTAAACACAAAGTTACGGCTTAACACAAATCCAGTCTGGTCTTGATGTATTAAAGATGGCAAAAGTAGTTTCAGTCTGTCCGCTTTTATTTTAGTAAGGAGTAATCGATATTAAAAAGCGAGATTGATCTATATGACCCTGGGTCCGATAAATCACGGCCAGGTTTGGGTATAAGTCTCAGAGTAAATAGTGTTGAAGACTTTTGTGAGAGTGGGAGTTATTTTGGGGGCTAGCAATTTATAGTAATCTCTGGTGAAGCCATCCGGGCCTGGGGCCTTACCGGATTTCAAATTAGCTATGGCAGACATGACCTCTTCTTGTGTGATAGGGACTGTTAAGGTTGACGCCTGGGGGTCTGTGTTTGAGCTAGGAAGGGAGTATAATTTGGTGTATAAAACAATTAATACCTCTGCAGTTTGAGTATTGGTGGATGTCAATGTGGAGTCTGATTTTCAAAGGGGATGTATGGTTGAGCGGGTGCGTTGACCTTAAACAGATTTTTATTATATCATCTCAGTCTTACCCGCACTGCCCTACAGTATGTCACACCCTGCGGCTGTGATGTCCTCTGTGATTTATGGTGGGTATTGAAGTTCTATTTACTATATTATATTCATTGCAATAGTATGGGGTCACTTGGATGCTTGGGGTATTGCATGGCATCCACTACGATGCTCTCTGTGTAATATGGAAGTCACTGTGATGCTCTCTGTATTGTATAGTGGTCACTGTGATGCTCTTTTCCATATTTCAGAGATGCTGTTTATTATATGATGGTCACAAACTTGATAGAGCTCCACTATTCAGTGGCTGAAGGTAGGCGCTAGCTATGACCTTCATGGAGACAGCTACACATCACTAGTCAGGCCTCCTGCCAAGCCCCACAACATGCCTTTCATACATTTCACCTCTAGGCCCATGTGGGCTTTAATCAGGCACTGGGAACAAATGATGGTGTTATCTAAGGACACAATTATTGGTATTACAGCATGGAAGGATGCTATAAATGGGCGTCTCAATCATTTCACCTTCAACGGCATGTATATCCACCAGGGGAAGACTATGTACCTGCAATAGCATAGAGATGTTGAGGTTTATTTACTAAGATGGGAGTTCTATTGAAGATCTGATGTTTCTATGGGCAACCATCAGATTATATTCATTATCTTCTAGAAGGTGCAACAAAGTAGTAAATGTTGATTGGTTGCTATGTGCAACATCCCACATTCGATACAGCTCCCATCTTAGTAAATAAACCCTGTTGACTCTTAGGCCCTGATTAAGGTTGACCTGGTAAGCAGGGTAAATTCGCTGGTTAGCGAGCCATCTAACGCTGCCCACCAGGCGAGCGAATGATTGTGCCACCCATTTGCAAATATGTTAGCCTAGACTGAGGTATATTTGAGCATCTGGGATGCAGATGCTGGGGATGCTCAGCATTTTTCTGGGCGCACCCACCATTGTGGTGGGAACGTCCAGGAAACTGGGTGTCCCCATGGGCAAGCCCCCTGTCCGCCTCCTTTCCGGTCCTCCTGTGTGAGCGCCTTTTGGCGACTGTGCAAGTTGACGAAAGCATCCGCACAGCAGCCCTGCACATGCGAATATATTCATGAAAACATCGGACCCCATTGCAAATTTGGCTTATTGCAAGCCAACGTGAATCGCCCCTCGAGAAATAAAATAATGCAAACAGAAAAAAACTAATAATGAGATGAAAAAAGATCATTTTAATTTGAAACACAACATGAGCAGTCCCTGCCCCTGGGGTTTCCCAGTCTGAACGTAGATACATACAGTATACAGTATCTGTGGCAGCACTGATGTGCATTCATATCACGATTAGCCGTACTTAATAGCTGCAGAGGAAATTTAGTAATGAACAAAGCTGATTTAGTCAAGCATTTTTCTACCTCCTATTCTTTACAAGTAACAAAAAGACCTATATTCTAGAGATTCCTGCACAGCACTTGTAGAGAATTGCATTGTAAGTCTAACCACGAGGCATTGCAATCAATATAGAATTCATGCTCTGTCGCTGTTTACATCAGGCTAAATAAATGGCTGGCAGAGTACTTTAGGACATAGCCTGGACTGTACATTTTTATTGTATCCATCTACAAGGAACACTCTGTGAACAACATTACAGAAGAGCATGGGGCGCACCAGATGTCTCTATTAAAAAGATATATAACAGCATTTGCTTTGAAGGTCATTTTTAAATATATATTTTACATGATCATTTTTATTGCAAAAAATACAGATAAGGAAGGAAAACTCACTTTTTACGTGCAAAAGTCTGCCATTTTGTTAGTGACCATTGCAAGGAAACTCTCAGGGAAATTGTGTATATAAGCATGAGTAGGGATGTGAGCTGACTCCAATATTTTGTTTTTGTTTTTGAATTTGTATTTCCTGGAGGCTGGGGCAAGGAAATATTTCTGTGTCCTAGATCCCGTATTGAACAAGCTCTAGAATGTGAAGTTAACGCATATTCTTCCAGAGAGGGAACCTGATGATTGTGCAGGCCTTTGTAAGCACAGGTGCCGAATAGAGAATCAGAGTGATAACGTAACTGCACTCACATCACTGTGATTAACAGTAACTTCCTATTGGACGTTCTTTCTGTCAGTCACAAGCACAACAGGCAGTCTCTGTTTTCTCCATCTGCCTATAATTAGCAGAGAGCAGGGACAAGGTAAAAACCAGAATGATTCAGAAGCCAGAACACCGGGCCAGACCAACTCCATAGAGCAAACTTTGCCATTCCAAAGCTTGTAGTGTCCTTCCCCATCCAGGTGGTTGCAGCTATGACAAAGTTGCATCCCAACAGAGGTTTCTTACTGTGCTTGTGTCTAAACTCTGCCATTCTTTATCCTTCTTTCAGCCAATCCTTGCTGCCTTGTGTCTAGTCCAACCAGAATGGCAACCATGCCTCAGCATTAACCAGGTTACATCCAACCACACAAAAACCCTACTGAGTAGCTATTACATCATTTCAAACCCTACAGGTCTAACGATAACTAACCTATCCAGGGTTGTCCCTAGGATTTCACCTACAGTATTTGTTACCTTATCATGGTTACCACGTGCTACCTGGTTCTAGCATGACTGGCCATCAAGATGCCACCTGTTACAGATCATCACAATCGCAGTGTGGGGATGATCCTGCCTAGCGAAATGTAAGAATACACACTAGGCTATACTATATCTATACATATACAATGCCTGAAACCACTGCTCTCACCATGGTTGGGATGAAGCAAGCAGCGGCGGTACATCTCGCTGCCCATCGCGCCGATGCTCATTGTATATGCACTAACATATGCAATGGGCAACACAATGGGCAGCTCTCCCGTTAATAGCTACCCTGTGCGATTTCCGCCGCTGCCTGGACTTCCTCGTTTCTAATACGGAAGTCCAACTGTGCATGCGCAGAGAAGGTGGAAGCTGTGAGACATACTGAGAGGGATCCTAGTTGTATCACTATCACACAGCAGCGCTGCAAAGAGAAGCCCACATGCTTCTATGGGGTTATGCCAGGTAGAGCTAGCGAAACTCCCGCATCGGAGCCCCACCGCAAGGGGCTTTAGTGCATTTTAAAAAGGGGGTTTTACGGTATTTTTTTTTTTAGTACATCCCGCCCCATAAGCCTAAAGAACAGATGGCACAGCAGGAAGAGGCACAGGATCACAACTTTGGGGGAAACAAATATGAATCACACAAACACAAAATAAAACTTTAAAATTCACTATAAAAAGATATGTATTCACCCAAAAAGTACTGGTACAATTTTTATACACTGATCTGAGTTTGCAGCTGGTAGCTGGGCGCCTGTCCATAAAAAACACAGGCGATAACAGTGAAAATCCGGTGTTCATGAGATTAACCAAACCGCTCAGTTTTACAGTCTCCAATGAGGAACATCAATAGTCCCACGCTGGTCCCTGGTCTAAGTAAGCAGCAAAAACAAATGCACTATTACTTCTGAGAAGGGAATATTGGGAAAGGCCACATGTGCAGTACCAGTGCAGGGGGGCTGAGTCTTATCATACACAATGCTGCCTTACTGGCAGACATTCATCCTTAGAATACACAGCAGGTTATTTTTTGTATCAGGCAAAGCTTGGGGAACACATAGGAAGAAATAGAAGACATTGATGTTGTCATGGTGATTATGGCACCAAAACAATAAAATAAAAAAGTAATTGTAGCACAATTAATCTATAATAAAGACAATTCTTTCTTATAATGGTTTGCTTTGATTTTTCTGCCTGATGTACCGACTCATACGTGCTATATTGTATCTGTCATTTTTCAAGTATAAAAAAACAATATCTATATACTGTATAATTAACAACAATGTAGCATCAGCTTTATTTCAGAGTAGGAAAAAAAGATTATGGGCCAAATGCACTAAGCTTCAATAGTGATAAAATGTAGAGTGACAAACAACCAGCCAATCAGCTCTTACCTGTCATGCCACAGACTTTTTTTGAAAAATGTCAGACAGGAGCTGATTGATTGGTTGTTTATCACTCTCCATTTTATCACTTTTGAAGCTTAGTGCATCTGGCCCTATATTACTTAACTTTCACTAAGATAAGGACAAGACATCTTCCATAGCTGAACTGAAACAATGAAAGGTAGATGTACTGTAGAATATTATTTTGAACATTATCCACTTTCTTTCTGCACTTAAATTCAAAAACATCCCCAATTTGAAACCCGAGATCCCGCCTCAGTCTTCCAAACTCCATAAGGTTCTTACCAGATAATGGCCGTTTCTATCACTGCACTGACAATCCACCAATACTATCCATGTTGATCCTATGAGGGTAATTCAGACCCGCTTGGTGTGGGCCAAATTTGCTACACCGGCAGATTGTTGGGGTTTGCCCATGTACGGAAATGAGCATGTTCAAACCCCTGGTGCGTACACCTTCGGACAGTTTCACACTCGCCGATGCGTTCACTCCAGGATGGGTGGACAAGGGGTGGGCAGGGGGAGAATGCAGGGGACAGGACAACGTTTCATGGGCGTGCCGACAAAAATGGTGGACGCGCCACTAAAAAAAAGGTGGGCGCACCACTGTGAACAGAGGCATGTCCATGACGCCAGCATCCGCCCCGACTTATCCAGTACTTACTTTATTTGCAAAGGGACAAAAAATCATTGGGGAGCGACCATCGAATGACTTTTCTTCCGTACAGCCGTATGCGAGTGGATGTGTATGTGAATGTAACCAATCACATGCTAGTGCAGGGATTCGTATGGCGGGGGTGGGGGGGGCGTTCGGTGGGGCTGCGATTACCTGCTCGCTAGGCAGTGAATATACGCAGCCTAGCGAGCAGGTCTGAATTAGGCCTAAAATCCCACCAAGCATACACATCAGTTTAACCCATGCATGTCCTACACTATACTGTTACATGAATACATTCCCATATTGTCCCATCCATGCACCTCCACCCTCACATTTGTTGTTGCTATTGTTTCATCAGTTTGACAAGCCTGTATGCCCCTTCTATCAGGCCAGAATCAGGCCCTTAATCTGTATCTATACCATGTGACATGCAGGTAAAAAACATATCCAGAACCTCACACTGCAAAAATACTAATTCATGCCCCATTATCTCCTGCATGGGTCTGGATCATAGGGTCAATAGCTAATAGTTACACCAAAAGGTTGACATGCAGAATGTTGACACTGGAAAGGTCGACACAAGCAACGCTTGAAAACGTCAACACGGTTTTTTTACATTTTTGGTGTCAATGTCGACATCTAAGCAGGTAGACCCCAATTAGTGTATCGTGTACACTCGCATGACTTGCTGCGATCGCCATGATTTGGGCAAAGTTAATCACTCTGTAGCCGCAGCACTCGGCTCACTTTACTATTCGCAATCATACCTGCGTGCACTACTGAGCTGATCATGAAAGACATTGTGTATACACACTGATCATTGGGTGCATGAGCAATATTGGCAGATTTGCCTGCGTGTCCGGAAGATGTCAATATCTTTAACAATAAGTGTGTGTGTGGGGGGGGGCACATTGTTAAAGATATTAGGCATACACACTAGAAGATATTGCCATCAATATCATTCAGAAGCCAATTTCTGAATGAGATTGATGCCAATATCTTCTAGTGTGTATGGGCCTTTATGCAGATAACTGCTTTTGTCCATTTTCCAGCATTTGGGAGCAAACAGTTGATTGTAATTTGTTCCCAGAAATTTCCAGATTTTCATTCCAACCAGCCAGATTGGAAAGATTATCTTCTAGTGTGTATAGGCCTTAATGCTCACAGCAGACTATGCTTTTAAAAGTAAGCAATTAACACACACCTGTTTCAAAGCATCTAGGGAAATAGTCAAGCTCAGGGCCAGTGCTACCATTAGGCAGCTCGTGTCAACCTTCATGCATGTGGACCTAGTGATGTCGACCTAATGCTTGCCGAACTAGTTAATGTCTATCCAATGAGACAGGGGTCCGACCTGGAAGTGACCCGGCATATGCGGGGCAAAGCTGTCCATAGTGACCCAGCAATAAGCCGGGACGCAGAAGTCATAGCGGTGTGGAGGAGGGATTTTTTTAAAAGGCCCTTTCACACTGCACAGTGACCCGGCATCAATCTGGGTTGGACCCAGGTTATTTGTGCGGTGTGAAAGAGGTATAAGAAGGATTAAACCTAAGTTGCCCTCTGTATCGTAGGCAACCTGGTTTTAATACAAAAGTGCCGGACCAGGTTTGGATGGTGTGATGTGTGTTTGCAATGTGAAAGGGTACTAGAGTATCAGCCTTTTTTTTAAGGCACCCCTAGTCCAAAAGCTTCCTATCAATGTAATATGTTTTTTTTTTTATTTATTAAGTGTGCGTACCTGTCACCCTTAGGATTAGTTACGTAGTGGTGGTTCTAATTGGCCACATATTTTATGATTGGCAGCCACCAGCACTGCTTTTGCCTAATACTTTGAGCATAAATAACTTGTTTTAATCCTCTACCACCCACCCAAGGCACCTTTAACGGGTGTGTACATGGTGCAGTTGATTTGCTGTTTGATCCAAATTCGATCAGGATCATATCGCACAGCAAGGCAAAAGCACTAGATTTGGACTATATAGTCTTGCCAACACAGTCTACTTTTCTATCTGATTTCAATTACGGATGGGTCCACGCATCTGGATCGAATGCATGCGAATTCTATTTGATTTTGCGGTACTTGTGTAGTTTCACGCAAAATCTGTACTTGTGTACTTTCACGGCGCCACCGCGCGCACAGTCTGTCTCAGAAACTTGGCAGCTTGCCAGACGCTCTGTTTAACTGTGCGCATGCCGCTCTAGCTGTTCTCAGCGTAGCGCGTGGCTGCTTCCCATATGTAAAGCTACGTTATCAGCGCTGACAGGTCACTGTGGTACTTGTAGTTCAACAGTGAAATAGGCAGTCCTGCGCACCGCTGACAAAGGGGGTGTCCGAAATGTACACGCTACAATTTAGACGCTTTAGCGTCTGAATCCTGAGTCCTTGCAAGCCGCTAAGAAGGGGGGGTATCTGGATTCAGACACTAATGCGTCTGAATTTGGTAGGGTGTAGGGGTACATAGGGGTGCACTGTGCAAAACACTCCTAAACCTGTTCACAATGACACTAGTCGACGTAACAGCTGTCGACCTTGTTAATTCCACTATCCACGCCAACCCAAAGCGTGGCGAGGGGCGGCGGTACGCGTCCTACGACCTTTTCATACCCCCACTATCCACATCGGCGTGGATTGAGAATAGAAAGTGTGGCGAGCGCAGCGAGCCACCGAGCCCGAAGTGTGGCGAGCGCAGTGAGCCCGGCAAGGGGACGCGGATACCTTCACAGGTATCTGCGTCCCCTCGCGGGCTTCACAGGTATAGGCATCCACTCGCTTCGGGTTGGCGTGGTAGTGAAATTAACAAGGTCGACAGCTGTTATGTCGACTAGTGTCATTGTGAACAGGTTTAGGAGTGTTTTGCACAGTGCACCCCTATGTACCCCTACACCCTACGAAATTCAGACGCATTAGCATCTGAATCCAGATAACCCCCTTCTTAGCGGCTTGCAAGGACTCAGGATTCAGACGCTAAAGCGTCTCAATTGTAGCGTGTAAATTACGCTACGCTGATAATGTAGCGCTGCGCTGAGAACAGCTAGAGTGGCATGCGCTGCGCTGAGAACAGCTAGAACGGCACGCTCACAGAGTCTGGCAAGCTGCCAAGTTTCTAACAGACTGTGTGCGCGGTGGCACCGTGAAACTACACAAGTACCGATTTTGCTTATGTAAGCCAAATTGAATAGGAGCCTAGACCACATGGAACCTTGTGTGCGGGCATTACAAGTGTCCCAAGACATATAATGATCAAAATATTACTTTTATCCTTGGATGATGGCATCCAGGGATAACTAGAGACCCATACAAGTATAGGACTCTAGTATTCACATAATGTATATGAAAGTGTACAGAACGGGTGTCAAACACAAGGCCCGCAGGCCAAATCCGGCCCGACAGACCTCGTCATGTGGCCCGCGCAGCCGCCGCCAGCCTTCACCTTTTATTCTCTTTTTGGTACTTATGTAGTATCTGGGCTGCCGATTTTTTGATTGTATGCCTTAAGTTAAGGCATACAATCAGATGCGATGCGATGCGATGCGATGACCCGATTTTTCCATAGGATTCAATGTTAAAATGGACTGAGTCCATTTTAACATGAAATTCAATGGGAAAAAGGGGTCCTTTTCATACCCCTACTATCCAAGTGGGCATGGAGTTGGATATAAACCTGTGGCGAGCGTAGCGAGCCACCGAGCCCGAAGCGTGGCGAGCGAAGCGAGCCCCGCGAGGGGACGGTATTCTGTGTCCCCTCGCGGGGCTCGCTACGCTCGCCACGCTTCGGGCTCGGTGGCTCGCTACGCTCGCCACAGGTTTATATCCAACTCCATGCCCACTTGGATAGTAGGGGTATGAAAAGGACCCCTTTTTCCCATTGAATTCCATGTTAAAATGGACTCAGTCCATTTTAACATTGACTCCTATGGAAAAATCGGGTCCATCGCATCGCATCGCATCGCATCGCATCGCATGCGATTTGGTCGGGTGCGATGCGATGCGATGGACCCGATTTCAAAATCGGCAGCCCAGTTACTACATAAGTACCCTCTTTTTTTAGATCTTTTTTTGAGAGGTTTTTTTTTGCACGGCCATGTTCCTGTGGTCTTTTAAGATGTCTCTGGCCACAGGAACATGGCCGCCGGCCTCCACGGCTACGTGGAGGAGGGCCCGGCAGCCTGTTCCCATGACGATGACGCCTCCCACCCACGCGTCTGCAGAGAGGAAGGAAGGCAGGCCGAGTCGGGGGGCCGCAGCAGGACAGGCCTCGGCACAGAGAGTGGAATGGAAATTACTGGAGCCGCAGCAGCAGCAGCAGTAAAGGAGCCTGAGGGATAAAATACAGTAAGTTACATAAAAAAACAATATATCTGGTGGTGGTGTCATGGCATTACTTTTATATTACAGGGGGAGCAGCCTGTGGTGTCATTATTATTGTACAGGGGGAGCAGCCTGTGGTGTCATGGCATTATGCCATGACACCACAGGCTGCTCCCCCTGTATAATAATAATAATGCCATGACACCACAGGATGCTCCCCCTGTATAATATAAAAGTAATGCCATGACACCACAGGCTGCTCCCCCCGGTATAATAATTTGTGTCATGGCATTACTATTGTTATATTATACAGCGGGAGCAGCCTGTGCTGTCATTGCATTATTATAATACAGCGGGAGCAGCCTGTGGTGTCATTGCATTATTATTATACAGCGGGAGCAGCCTGTGGTGTCATTGGGCAGTATTCAATGAAAAAGTTCTCCGTGCATGGAGAGCGTTTTATTTCGCTCTCCATGCACTCTCCGTGTTCCGGAGGGCTCGCTGCCACTCCTGCTCCCTCTATTCAATGTGGTTAAGACTCGCCGCCACTCGCGGCGAGTCTTAACCCCTGCAGGGAGCAGGGAGCTTTCAGGGAGCCGGAAGCAGCCAGAGAGATTAAAGTCTCCCTGGCTGCTCCAGAGGACTGTGGAGGGGAGGGGGGCTCTCCAGGACCCAGGCTGCACCCCCCTATAGCCAGCGGGGGACCCAGTATTCACTGCACCGTTCGTGCATAGTTACGTTCGGGTGCAGTGAATATATGAATATCTAATGAGCGGCTCGAGCGCTCGGGCCCCCTGCTGGCTGCACTGTGTAAAAAAAAAAAATGTCAAAAAATATTTTTTTTTTAAATTAAATATATATTTATGTGCTATAAGCACATGAATAAAAATAACATGCCCCTTCACAGGAAAAAAAAACCTGATTTTTTTACACCAAAATTTAAAAAAAAACCTTTACGTTCAAAAGTTCACATTCCAGCTCTCCATCAAAAGATGGAGAATTGCTACACGGAGAGAGACGGAGAAAATCACTTAAAAAGACGGAGAATATTTCACATTGAATAGGGTTGCTCGCTTTTGAAGAGCAAAATGCTCCGTCCAAGGCGAACAAAGCACAAATTCTCCACAAAACACGGAGAACTTTTCTCATTGAATACTGCCCATTGCATTATTATTATACAGCGGCCCTTTGAGGGTGACCAAACTGCTGATGCGGCCCCCGATAAATTTGAGTTTGACACCCCACAGTATCTGATGGGAAATACAATTGTGTACAATTTTCCATTTTAGGGATGAATTTGGGATCCTGTGCCCCCTGGGTTGGTGAGGCTCAGCTGCTTTGGGGTCCCACACTGCAATATTTTGTACTTTTTAAAACCTTTTTTCTAGAGCTGGCAATGGTGGCACTCACAGGACTTGTCGTCAATATAAAAAGCAGGACACAGCGGTCTCTAATGGCAACAACGATTTAGTCTTTAATAAACTTCAGGATAGATAGATAGATAGATAGATAGATAGATAGATAGATAGATAGATAGATTATTTAATGTTTGGTAGCTGGGACCACAGAGATCACCAATTGGTGGCAGCAGCAATGACAGTTGAGCACACTGGGTCCAGCAGCAGAACTGAGATGGATTTGGAAGATACCCCATACCACCCTGCTATTGGTGTAATGACCCCTCTTCACTAACATGCCATTTCCCACTGATTTCCCCCATGTCCCCCTGTGTAATTTCAGTGGGAAGAGGATGATGTGGAGTATACTGTAGATGTGATGTGCCGCATGACCATCACCAACTGCCGCCCGCATGCCACATCCTCCATGGTATAAAGCCTCAGCACTGGCATTTCCTGGGTAGAAGCTGCTGCACACACAGGAGAGAAGACATCCCAGCAAAGATCAGGTTGTTTCACCAGCACTGATTCACCAGAGACAGGATCACCACGCATAATCACATCTGTGCTTTTTTTTTCACCTTTTTTTGCCATTTGTGCAGCCATATTCAACAGCCACAATGAGCCAAAGGGAGTTAGCCCAGCTGCTTGGAAACACCAGACAGACCCAGAACACCAGAAGGACATGGCTGAGGTCAGGACGCCGCAGACCATACCATGGGAGTCGATCAGCAAGAAGATCTGGACGATCGTCAGGAAGAGGAGGACATGATCCCCGTGCCAGTGACCATCAGGCAGCTGCAGTGAGAGCAGAACTCCTCCTGCTGCTGGAAAGGCTCATGCGGTTCATGCCCAGCCGGCCCACCTACAGCAGGCGCACCATTGCGGACGGAGAGGAAACAGAGCACTGCACCATCTGCATCTCGGACATGGAGGTAGGTACAGAAATGGCTGTATCACCCTGTCACCACTACTTCCATGTTCCCTGTCTTACAGAATGGCTGCAGGAGAACAACACCTGCCCTCTGTGCCGCACAGCACTCTTTCGACCTGGACGTTTTCTCCCACCTTAACTGACAGCTACCCAGCAAAGCGGAAGAACCAAAAGTAAGATCAATGGTCTAAAGCGGTGAGTTTTTTTTTTATTTAAAGTTCAAAAGTTTTTACACTTTTACAGTGTTTTAATAATTACATTTTTTTGTCTTTTTTAAGAAGACTTGTCACTGATCCCTCCAGTTCCAACAACCATTGTTACACGTTTACAGTGTTTTTCTCTTATACTTTGTTTTCTGTTTTGAAACTGGAGGGAATTGACGTGAACAAGCTGGGGATTAGGGCTACTGGCGACACCCCAAAAAAAAAACGACATTAAGCAGCCACCTCATGGGTGTGTTGGAAGAGCTGCTAAGCTGCTAATTATTCTGAAAATGTTGCCAGTTACATCCAACTCATTTAAGGGCCGATTTGGCCCCGTCCCTGAAGTTTGGGGTTTATGCATGCGCATGTGTGATTATGCGCATGCACAATCCCTGGGATCGGACGGCTTCGGTGATTTTTACATACGATATATCACATGTGATCCCACCCAATCCTGCTAATGCAGCACCTGTGACTCGCAGGTTCCGGTGTGATGTCCCCGGTACCACACTTGGCATCGGACCTGCTGTCACATACATACGATATATCACATGTGATCCACCCAAGCCTGCTAATGCAGCAGCTGCGACTCATTGGCTCCGGTGCGATGTCCACGGTACCACGCATTGCATCAGACCTGCTGTCACATACATACAATATATCACATGTGAACACACCCAAGCCTGCTAATGCAGCAGCTGCGACTCCCAGGCTCCGGTTCGTTGTCCCAGGTACTATACATCACATGAGACCTGTTGTCACATACATATGGTATATCACATGCAGAGACGAATTTCCCATTAGGCACGTGAGGCACCGGCCTAGGGGCAGCACATGTTTGGGGGCGGCACTTGGATGCCGGTGATAGTACTGTCAGCCCAAAATGTACCAATAACTGCAAAATATCCACTGTACTGTACTATATTCCATCTTAAATAGAGTGTAAATGGATAGGACATGCAGATACTGCCCCTGTAAACTGCCCTACTTAGTAAACATTATTGTTGTGCCTAGGGGAGCCCTCATCCCTAAATCCGCCCCTGATCACATGTGATCCCTCCCAAGCCTCCTAATGCAGCAGCTGCAACTCGCAAGTTCCGGTGTGATGTCCGAGGTACCACATATCGCATCGGACCTACTGTGACATACATATGATATATCAGGTGTGATCCCACCCAGGCCGGCTAATGCAGCAGCTGTGACTCGCAGGGTCCGCTGCGATGTCCGCTGTACCACCTATCGCATCAGACCTGTTGTCAAATACATGCGATTTCAACACTTTTCATAGGATTTATCGCATAACAAAAGGACATACAGTATTGCATCCAAATCGCCCATCCCGCAAAAGCCTGGTAATGCAGAAGCTGCGACTCACAGGTGCTGGTGCGATGTCCGCATATCGCATCGGACCTGCTGTCACATACAATAGATCACATGTGATCCAACCCAAGCCTGCTAATGCAGCAGCTGCGACTCACATGCTCCGGTGCGATGTCCCCGGTACCACGCATTGCTTCAGACCTGCTGTCACATACATATGATATATCAGATGTGATCCCACCCAGGCCTTCTAATGCAGCAGCTGTGACTCGCAGGGTCTGGTGCGATGTCCGCCGTACCACCTATCGCATCAGACCTGCTGTCAAATACATGCGATTTCATCAATTTTCATTCGATTTATCGCATAACAAAAGGACATATTGCATTCAAATTGCCCATCCCGCCCAAGCCTGCTAATGCAGCAGCTGCGACTTACAGGTGCTGGTGCGATGTCCGCGGTACCACATATCGCATCGGACCGGCTGTCACATACATACAATATATCACATGTGATCCCACCCAGGCCTGCTAATGCAGCAGCTGCGACTCACAGGCTCCGGTGCGATCTCCCCGGTAACACGCATCGCATTGGAGCTGCTGTCACATACATACAATATATCACATGTGATCACATCTAAGCGTGCTAATGCAGCAGCTGTGACTCGTAGGCTCCGGTGCGATGTCCATGGTACCACGCATTGCATTAGACCTGCTGTCACATACATATGATATATCACATGTGATCCGACCCAAGCCTGCTAATGCAGCAGCTGCGACTCACATGCTCCGGTGCGATGTCCATGGTACCATGCATTGCTTCAGATCTGCTGTCACATACATACATACATACATACAATACAGTATATCGCATGTGATCCCACACAAGCCTGATAATGCAGCAGCTGCGATGTCCCCGGTACCACGCATTGCATCGGACCTACTGTCACATACATACAATATATCACATGTGTTCCCACCCAAGCCTGCTAATGCAGCAGCTGCGTCTCACAGGCTCCGGTGTGATGTCCCCGGTACTATACATCACATGAGACCTGCTGTCACATACATATGGTGATTATTCCGCATAAAAAGTGCGATTAAGTGCGATAATGGGTGATTTTTAGTCATAAAAACGTGTGAATTTGTGGAAATGTGCGAATTTGTGTTACAAAAAAAACGTCTGGAGGTCCCCCCTCCTGAGCATAACCAGCCCCGGGCTCATTGAGCCAGACCTGTTTCCAAAAATACGGGGGACATAAGGTCCCCCGGCCGAACCATGAGCACCGTGGCTGGTCAGCCTTGCACGCGGTACCTGGGGGAGTGGGTACCCCCCCAATAATGGGGTCCCTGCCCCAGGCTTCACCCGTCCAGGGATGATGCCCTGGGCAGTCACCGGCATCCCAGGGCTTTGGATGCCCTATTGCTCAAGATTATTACAGTGAACATAGCTATCACATTAATGTTTGCTTTCAGGCATGCTATTTGGTCTAAACGCCCATACACACTTGTCTCTCCAATCTGGCTGGTTGGAATGAAAATCTGGAAATATTTGGGAGCAAATGACAATTGACCATTTGCTTCTAAGCATGGAAAACAGATACAAATTGGCCCTACAGACGAATTGGTCATACTGTACATACTAGCGATATGAAAGCCAAAAGATATTGTGAACAATTTCCCTTGAGCTGCAGGGGCAAACGCAGGATTTTCAGAAGGGGGTTTCCAGAGAGGGGCGGAGCAAAGCACGGAGATGGACACTTAGGTGACCCAGTATATGCCGGGTCAGTTAAAGTATTATAGATAGACCAAATGTATATAAATAATATATATATATATATATATATATATATATATATATATATATATACACATAACAGCAGTGTAGACCCCTGGGCATAGCAATGTATTGGGGCCCCTGTCTATCCTCCAGCGGTAGGGGTGGGGGGTGCTATGAGCGGAAGCTTTGATGTCCCCCAGGTGGTAGGAGGTATCAGTGGCGTAACTATCAATTTTGCTCCCCCCTGCCAAAAAGTTTGTGGCGCCCCCCCATGGCATATACATAAAACAAACCTACCTTGCTCTAATATTTATAATAATAACAGCTGGCTTCCCGGCTCCTCTCCAGCATGTCTCACTCTCCCCTGTGGGTGACGTGATGTCACACGCATTATAGAGACCTGTAGTAGTGTTCACTCTAGGATTTTTTTAGGGCAGGGTGCTGATTACTGTACAGGGCACATTTTTCAATTGAGAGGCCACATTTACATTAAAAACAAAAAAATCATATATATAAAAAAATTGCACACGATTATGCCCATTACACATTATACCACACACCATAATGCCCATTACACATGATGGCACACACTGGAATGCCCATTACACGTGAAGGCACACATCGTAATGCCTAATACACTTGATGGCACACACTGTATGCCCAATACACATGATGGCACACACCCTAATGCCCAATACACATTATGACACATAAGAGCCTCTTATTTACATGCTCACTGCCAGGGGTTTCTTACTCAATGCCAAGGAGGTTTCATTCTTATTTCCCAGGGGTATTATATGGTCATTGTCAGGGCCGGATTAAGCCTTCAGGGGGCCTGGGGTACTTAAGACAGGTGGGGCCTTAACCTCTTATTAGCACTGCCCATCTGACTGTGTCTGTGTGTGTGTGTGTGTGTGTGTGTGTGTGTGTGTGTGTGTGTGTGTGCCTCATTTCCCATTAGACATTGGGCCAGATGTACTAAGCTTCAAAAGTGATAAAATGGAGAATGATAAACAGTCAGCCAATCAGCTCCTACTTGCCATGTCAAAGACATGTCAGATAGGAGCTGATTGGCTGGCTGTTTATCACTCTGCATTTTATCACTTTTGAAGCTTAGTGCATCTGGCCCACTATCAGTAGCACAGGTCCTACCTGCACAGAACCAACCTTGTGAATCTTAGTACACCTGCTTTTCCATGCAGAAGAACATGCCTACACATACTGTAGGCACCCTATACCACCACACACACACACACACACACACACACACACAGGGTAGCTCCTCCCTCCATACACACACAGGCTACCCCCCCTCCCACCATACACATACATACATACATACAAACACACACACAGGCACCCCCTCCCATCATAAACACACAGGCACCCCCTTCCCTCCACACACACACACATACAGAACATACAAACACCCCCCCCCCCCCCCCACACACACACACAGGCAGACCCTTTCCGCTATACATAAATACAGACACTCCCAGAACTGTAGCAATGCTGCCCCTGCAGTCACAGCACTCACAGCTTACCGGGTTTCTGATGCTCTGAAAACAGCCATGAGCACAGACAAGAAGCAGGAGACATAGCCTGGAGAGGAGAGGACGCTGTGGGAGAGAGGGCAGGATGGGAGGCAGGAGAGGCGGGGCAAGTCTGTAAAGAAGTGCAGCTCATTGGTGGCTGGTCCCAGGGGAGGGGCCAGCCACTGTACAGCACAGCACTACTGGGTAAAGGGTTTGGGTAATGCTGGACACTGCTGACAGTAGCAGCTGTTACATGGCAGCCTGTGACCCTGGAACCTGCAAACCAGCCCACCCCTGCTGTGTCTACAATGGAAGGAAGCTCTGAGCCCTGCCTGTCAGGAGCTGAGCTCCGATCACGCTGGTAATGAGTCAGCTGGATACCTTGGAAATTAACCAATGAGGGGAGAGCAGGGTACTGTACGTACATCACAGCAGTCACTGTCCCGAAGGCTCCTTCACCTGCACGCTGACCCCATGCACAGCTTTCTCTGAAACAACCTCTTAAACTCAACACTCTCTGTGCCGGAGAGAGCTTAGCCGTGGTGAAAAGCCGACTGACAGCTGCTGCTAGCGGCATGTCAGTGTGGTGGGCGGCGTGCTGTACATGCCGATCTCATCTCAGGAATTCAGTGTTGTGACGGCGCAGCGGGGGTCAGCTCAGCCAGCGGCGCCCAAAGCAGACCCCGCTGGCGCTGCTCCCCCAAGCCGCCGCGGGGTCTGCCACACGCTGGCTTCGCCACTGGGGGGTATTATATCAACCGCTCAGCATGTAGGACCTGGATCAGTAATTTCCACTAATTACCCCTTTACTGCACATGGTGGGAGATGAGGTGGGAGAAGGACATATTGGGCTGAATGAAGGGGCCCTGATACATAACTTCCAGGGTGGTAGAGAATGTTTAATATGCAGAGGAGGGGTGTATAGTGGAGGGGGCTTATTATTCATAATTTTCTGGTGGGAGGACAGCTTGCTTGACTGCAGATATCTCCAGTTCCTGGAACTAGATTTCTTAGCTTTTAATGGAATTAAGGAATCCCACCTACCAAATGGTATTGGGACTAGGGGATCAGAGTTCAGGAGGCAGAGCAATCTGCCAATGAGTATATAAAACTACATACCAGGTGTGTGGAGCTGGAGCAGTAACCAGCTGCTGGAAGGCTGATATCGCTGGTTCTGGGAACAGTAGAGACAAGCTACTAGTGTCCATCAAAGGGGGAGAGTCCCAGCTTTTGGAATATACCCTCAAAAAAACTCTAAGTCAGACAGAAACTGAAATATCTGACTGGGGAGAGCAATTAACAGGCTTGGATGGGGACCACTGCTTTGAAGTCAGATATCTCCGGTTCCCCAGGGCCGATTTTTAAAATTCTTGTACTCATGGAAAGAGGGGACCCTCAGCTTTCAGACTAGGCCACTTAGATTCCTGGGGGTGTTTCTGGGTACTCAGAAACCCCCCCTGCGTGCGCTACTGGTCCACGTCACCGTTGCCAGGCTGAACTTCCTCAAAAGAACTTCTTCTGCTGCTGCTCTGCTCTGTCAGGCCTTACATTAATTGTCTGTATTTTTCCAAATTGAATATGAAAATATTTCTATTGTACTTATATGTAAGGCTATCCACCTGCTCCTTTTCTTTTCTCCTAGGGCCCTATTTAGTACTCGCTGAAGGGTTTTAACTCCTCTTTTCACTATCTTAAGTCCTCTTCACTATTTTGAGTTCTTCTTTCACTATTTAACAAACAGTGGTGAGTTTGTGAACATTTTGTATCTCATTGATCTACAATGATTGATCTAATGCCCTTAAATTATAGATGTTGCCTGTTGTTATATGTGAAATAAAAATCTAAAATATGTCGCAATCTAAGTAGAAGTAATTATTTTCCAAAGAAAAAATAGGAGACTTGGGGTCAAATTTAATAGGATGAGAGTTTTGGTAAGAGATTTCTAGGTGTTTTTAAAGCGGCAATCATTTACACTTCAAACTGGTTTTGCAGTGTAAATGATTGCCGCTTTAAAAAAACTGGAGATTTCGGTACTTGTGTAGTTTCACGGCGCCCTTGCCATGGCTGGCGCCGTGAAACTACACAAGTACCGAGATTTCTTACCAAATCTCTCACTTTCTGAATCTCTCATTCTATTACACTTCCCCCTTGGTGTGAGACATACTATAGCTGACTGAAACCTGTTATTATGGGTGCATCCATTTACATACTAATCCTTCACCATAAAATGAAAACGCTCTCTCCTCACTCATACATATTTATGCAGCAAAAAAATACATCACCATATGTTAAATTGCTTTTTTACTCTTTATAAAGATTGATGATGATTTTTTTTAGATTTGAGTCTTATGTTGATAACAAATGATGTAGCTACTTCGTAAGACATTGGAAATATTGCCAAGTGTGACATTATGTGTAGAAGAGCTTAGACACTTCTGTGTGAGGCCCATATGTTGGTTTATGCTAAAATGTTACACTCTCAACTATTTAACAAAATGTTGCTAAATAAATCAGCTGCTCTCAGAGCTGGCAGTATGGGATATGGGATATGGGATATTGTGTATACGGTAACAGTGACTGCCAGCAGCAAGTGTGGATCTTTCTGTGGTTCAGGTATAAGTTAAGTTATGATTGGTCAACAATAGGTGGAGGGCAGAACTCACTGACTGCAAAACATGTCAGGGGTAAATGCAGGATTTCTAAGGGGCTGGGGCAAACGCAGGATTCACATGGGGGGGGGGGGTCGAATATATATGTGTGTATGTCATATGTGTGTCTTAATACATGTATGTGTGTGTGTGTGTGTGTGTGTGTGTGTATGTATATATTTATATATATAGATATATATATATAGTATATAATTGTCTCTGGACACCCATAGAGGGACAAAGTGCCGGCATTGCGGCGGTCGGGATTCCGGCGTCTGTATTTCGACCACCCGGATTCCGACCGCCAGGATTTTGACCGCATCCCATCAGAAACATCTGTCTGGGACTTTTCTCTTTAGAAAAAGACTACTGAAAGTTAGCTTGGGCAGTTGATGATCCATGCACTTCCCATATCAGTAGGAGCTTTGAGTAAATATGTTAATACAAAATATATGTATAAATAGTAATTATGTCAATGTAAGAGAAATGTTTAAAAAGGTCAAGCTTTCCTTCCCCAAAAGAGGATTCAAAATGCAAACGGACAATCAAATGTTAAACATCCTAGCCTCTGATGTGTGACCTTGTGCATGTATACATTTTCACATTTTCACATTTCAACACTTACTTATATAAACCTGAAATAACGACTCGGAGACTTGGATCTGGCAGAAATTGTTAGCTGAATTTATTTAAAACACTTTAAGCTAATTGCTTTTTATTAGAATTCCTTAATTAAATGGTGGCCCAGAAAGAACGGCTAGTGATCTAATCTCCACCCCACGACTGACTTATGTAATGACGTATTCCCTACACAAGCGGTATGGCTCCACCTACTCCATTGACTGCCAACCCGAGCGGGTGGTCCCGCTGTCCCCCGAGCGGGTGATCTAGCGCAGGCCTATAGTCAATGAAGGTGAGCGCACCGAAAACAACCGATATGATGTATAAACATCGCTTACTGAAGACCTAAATCAATTACTCTGCCGTTCTTTCCTGCCTTTCAGCCAACGCGTTTACAGCCCCCCGCCCTTTATCCCCCCTTTACTAAATCGTAATAGGGCGGGTAGGGTGGGAAATTCCACAGGGAAAAGAGGAAGACTCCTCCTTCCCTGCCTCTATTATCCCAGCTAACTCTGCCCTCCCCTGCTTTCCTATTGGCTCCGAGTCACATGCTCCATGGTGTACACACAGCCTTGGATGTTTAATTCACTCCTTTCCTATGGCAGTCATTATGTTATTCTAATCATCCTAGCCTCTGATGTGTAACCTTGTGCATGTATACATTTTCACATTTTCACATTTCAACACTTACTTATATAAACCTGAAATAACGACTCGGAGACTTGGATCTGGCAGAAATTGTTAGCTGAATTTATTTAAAACACTTTAAGCTAATTGCTTTTTATTAGAATTCCTTAATTAAATGGTGGCCCAGAAAGAACGGCTAGTGATCTAATCTCCACCCCACGACTGACGTATGTAATGACGTATTCCCTACACAAGCGGTATGGCTCCACCTACTCCATTGACTGCCAACCCGAGCGGGTGGTCCCGCTGTCCCCCGAGCGGGTGATCTAGCGCAGGCCTATAGTCAATGAAGGTGAGCGCACCGAAAACAACCGATATGATGTATAAACATCGTTTACTGAAGACCTAAATCAATTACTCTGCCGTTCTTTCCCGCCAAAGCGGGGGTCCTGGTCCCAGGACACCCCCGCCCCGCCATCAGACTAGAGCACCAAAAGGACGCTCCTAGGAATAGATCCTCCATATATCTGAGCCTCCCTTTCCTTACATGGGGATTCCAACCGGGAGAGGCAACCGGACCGCTCCAGGTCATGTGCATCAGACCACTCGAGGTCAGGGCCCGCAGCTTCCATGCTGTGCCCTTGGCCAACTGACCCCTTCTAGGTCAGGGCCCGCAGCTTCCCTGCTGCGCTAACATGCACCAGACCACTCAAGGTCGTGGGCCCCCAGCTTCCATGCTGTGCCCATGGCCAACTGACCACTTACAGGTTAGGGCCCGCAGCTTCCCTGCTGCGCTAATATGCATCAGACCAGTCAAGGTTGTGGGCCCCCAGCTTCCATGCTGTGCCCATGGCCAACTGACCACTTACAGGTCAGGGCCCGCAGCTTCCCTGCTGCACTAGTATGCATTAGACCCCTTAAGGTCGGCATGTCCCTTTTTTGCCCCACTTACTCCCCTTACTGTACTTAAGTAAGAGGGATTACAATACTGTGCCGCTGAAGGCTGCTGTAACCGTTATGAAGGTTGCCCTGTAGCGATGGCCGTGGGCCCCCTGATCTGTGGGCTTCCACATTAAGCCGTGTTTCCTTTAGAAAGAAAAGGGCCATGATGTATAGCTGTAATTGTCTGTTGTGCCTGCGGCTCTCTTTCAAGCCTCGCAGATCTGCGGTGTAGCCGTATTGGACCACCCCTGGCCAAGCCGCCCTCCTGCCCTTATTGCTGTGTCCTTGCTTGCTCGCCCGCCTACTGGCATACCTGGCTGGCTGTGCGCTTGGGAGCCCTGGCCATGCTACTTACACCCGGCCCCTTCCTATCAAGAGTGGCTGGCGTGTGACCCAGCATGAGCAGAAAAAGAAGAACACCAAAAAAAAAAACATTGTCTCACCACTGGAAGGACCGTCACCTGCTTGCTGTGACTCGGCTGTCCACACCTCAACCTCCTTGTTCGATTTGGATTCGATTTCCAATTCCTTCCTTGTTTTCTCGAGCAATTTGTTATCTGTGGAGACATGTGACTGGTCCCTGACCTACTGCCCTCACACTTCCCTAATGCTGGAGTTATGATATATACTAATATATAGTGCGACCCATAAAGGGTGAGGTAGGGTTCTGGGGGGTGGGATCAAAATGTTAATATGGTATTGCGACATATGGCCATATACGCCAGCTCCTTACGCCATTTCTGGCGAATAATAGGTTGAAGGATGCTATCATCCCGATGTATGTATTCCTGCAATTGCTACTATCTATGTGTTAGCGGTGATTCATATTGTTCCCATATTACATAGTGCGTTCCAGGGAACCTTTTACCCATAGCGCACTGCCCTGGTTCTTAAATTCTATATTTCCTTCCATATGGACGCATATGCCCACTAAAGCTCATTTTGCTGTCAGCACCCAATGCATGTACAAGTATGAGTGTGGAATATTATAATTGGGACTATTGGTTAATATTGTAATTCTAGAGGTTTTAGCTCTACCTATGTTGCTGCTTGTGACCCAATCGCCAAGCCATAGGGAATATCTGAGCGGGAACCTAGCTCTGTCCATGCACCTAACTTCTGTGTTCTGCAGCCGAGCATGGCATCATTTTGCCGTTGCTGTTATTTAATAGTAGATCTGTGTAGCAGATGGCGGCTCTTCTGTCCTAGAATGTAGCTAATCTGACCATTAAAGGCTAGTGCTCTTAAATAACTCATTATGCGGTGCCCCGTGCATCTACTGTCATATTATGTCATCTATTTATTATGCCGTTTATAAGGCACCAATTTCCAGTGATCCCTGAGCCAAAACACCTTTTCTTAATCACTGTATACCTAGGGATTGCGGCTGATCTTGTTGAGACATAAAACACAAAGGGCCAAGTGTCACTTATAGCAAGAGATTGCGGTTAGTGGGCAATATGACAGAATATCTATAGATTGTAAGCTTGCAACAGGGCCCTCCCACTTCCTGGTCTGTCTGTTTTTAACCAGTTTGTTTTCCCCCTGTCTCTGATTGTAAAGCGCAACAGAATCTGCTGCGATATAAAGAAAACTGCAAATCAATAAATCAATGTGCAAATGTGACAATTGTAGAAGGAAGTTTGCTATTAGGGGCAGTGTGGCGGCCAATGTATAGTAGGGTGGTGCAGTGATTAGCATCACTGCTACTAGTAGGGCCCTTGTATAGCTGCAATACCTTGTCCACCCATTTAACGGCGAGTTTGTCTTTTTATAATTGTACCAGTATATAATTCTAAGGCCGCCCGTGTTGGCGGTGTGCTATTAACCTCGGAGCCCCCCGTCTGCATATATGCGCCACAAATTGCCATAACATCAGTGGCCTCTGGGTCCCAACCAGCGGTGCCACCCTTGGGATTGTTATTCTGGGACATCCTAGGCTACTTTTAAAAGCTAGCTTCTTGAAGATTATAGCTGGTAACATAATTTCGCAAAGTGCCCCCCTGAGGCGGGGTGTCCTGTTCTCTCCAAAGGCCGTGTCTAGTTCTATATACAGAGAGACTGTGAACGTGGCACCTAGTAGCGTGGGTGTGTACTGCTACATCTGAGAGGAATCTTTTAAAATGCCTTATAATCAAATGTAGATGAGCCCCAAAGTGGTTACTTCGAAGCAAAATGTAATAGTGTAATGTGGGTTAGTTGAAAATGAGGGAGATTTACAGTGAATAATTTTGCAATGGTAAATATCATGCCTTTCCTTTGTGCGGCTGTGTCGCTCACCTCCAGGTTCTGCTACGTGCCATTTCCCTGAACCTGGGGAAGTAAAACTCTGCCCATGTAATAGCTAATGTACTGCATGGTCTTCTTATAAGGAAATGCGAGCTTTGACCTTGGAGCATGGGCGACCTTATTAATGCCTTGAGGTCCTACCCTCTCCTGGGTGGCTCTTACCGGGGGCATGGCTTTTTAACTTCCTTCCCCGCATGGGTGCCCCTGTATCGTTCTCCTCCCTGTGGCAGTGGTTATACATCTTTCCTCCCTGTTGCTGTAACCCTACGTGCCCCCTCCCTCAGTGGTGCGAACGCCTCTGCCATTGAATTAAAGAAAGCAGCCAGCATGGAGGGGTCAAATGTGGGAGCAGGGGAGGTTGCTCTGTAGTCACTACCCTGGAAGAGGAGCTGGAGTGCTCCCCTGCTCGATCCCTGCGGTTTCCCTCTCCTGCTTCTATGGTTCTCATTTTCCCTGTGCCTTCTATGACTATGTGGTGAGCCTGTACCTTGGTAATGCAAGCTGTTTGACTTTGCCTGCATTCTCTCACCCCTTCTATGTCATGTGTGCCCGCCCACCGCCGACCCTTGACCCCTGGCTTCCATACTCCGTGATGGACTCCAGCCCCGTGTACCTCACCCGTTGTTCGCCGACTCCCTCCCCTCGCCGCTGCTCCGTGCGCCAGACGCCCTCCCCCTACCTGCCGCCAAACACGGTCTAGCTTGTGTGGCAGCGGCGGTAGATGATACTCTCCCCCCCTCCTTTGTGGCCAGAAGCTGCCACAGTGTGACCTGGTCGGTGAAGGGAGGTAAGGGGTGGCGATGAGCGGTGCGGCGGAGATCCTGCTGATGTGCCGGTCAGCGCGGCACCGCTCGGCCATGTCTGTGTGGGATTGCGTCTTTTACCGGAAGCAGGGCGATGCGGGGGATAAAACAATGTGGCCGGGTTTGTTGCGGCTAGACCGGTGTCCGCAGCGAAGCGTGCGGGCGGCCGGGAAAAGCGTTGTGGGCGGGTGGATGCCATCGATCAGGCCGGCGGGTGCAGAGCAAGCAGTGTCCCATTTATAACAGTGATATAAGCCTTGACTTGATTTAGCCCCTGCACCCTTACTGATAGGCCATACCCTGCATAGATCCTAACAGTACTGTAGTGCGGTAATGCGCTATAATGCGCTCCCACTTGTATACAGTAGTTAGTTTGTGATAAGCTACACAATGATGAAATTGCTAGAAACTACAGCGGGCAATTTAAAACCTAGGCCTCAATTCTAGTGCAGGGTCGGGGGTGCCAAGGAGGATCACTCACCAGAACCATTCCAGTGAATTCCATAGGGAAAATAGATCAAAATGCTAAGAAATTCCCTGCTATACCAATCCTAACAGTACTAGATAAAGTAATATAAAAGTAACCCTTTTTCTATGTATATCCCGTTAAACCAGGTAAGACCCAATCAACTGTATAATGCTAAAGTTGTTAAGCACTGAAAGCAATTCACAACCTAGGCCTCAAATCTACAGCAGGGTCAGTGGTGAGAACAAAGGATTCCCTCACCCCATCCCACAGGAAATAGGCTATAGCAGGAGCAGTACTCACTCCAACCATCCAGAGGAAATTCCACAGGGAAAAGAGGAAGACTCCTCCTTCCCTGCCTCTATTATCCCAGCTAACTCTGCCCTCCCCTGCTTTCCTATTGGCTCTGAGTCACATGCTCCATGGTGTACACACAGCCTTGGATGTTTAATTCACTCCTTTCCTATGGCAGTCATTACGTTATTCTTTATTGCTCTGTCGTATTTCTAAATGAATATATGTAAATAAATAAACTTGCATTTTACTTGAAGTTTTCCTTTAAGTGTTTTAGACATAGCCATACTGTATATGACTGTTCTGGAAGACTCAAGTAGACTGTTCCTACAGTATTGATTGAAAATAATATGAACTTTGTCTAGCAGCTATTATCACGCTGTCTTCCATACACCAGCTGTTGTGAAAACATGTCCCACTATTTTCTTCCAAGAAGTAACGCAACACGTATCTGTGCCAGTTGCAAATGTGTGTCAGCTGATAGAGGGCCAGATTCTCTGAATTTCAAAAGTGATATTATGGAGAGTGATAAACAGCCAGCCAATCGGCTCCTGCCTGACAATTTTCAAACACAGTCTATGACAAGGCAGGTAGGAGCTGATTGGCTGGCTGTTTATCACTCTCAATTTTATCACTTTTGAAGCTTAGTGCGTCTGGCCCAGGGTCTTCCCAGTTACAGGAAGAAACCTGATAAAGGAGGACGGGGAACCATTTAAATACAAAATGATGCTCTGCAGATCTCACAGGTTATAAATGGTTTGTGTTTAACAAGAGATTTATCTGTTCATAGACTTTTCATACACAGGTGCTAATTAAAATGAGAAGAAGACAATGCAGCTTTGTTAAAAAAAAAAAAAAAACATGGCCTGAAATCATTGTGTGCAAGGACGAGCCAAGAATAATGAGGTATAGATGATATGATGCTTTACTCACAAATTGGGTAGTGTGAAAACTAAAGAATATGGAATTATGAAATGTTTGAAGTTGGTGGTGAATAATAAAGCTTTGGTAATTTTGAAGAGAATACAATCTGTACAAGAACAAAAGATGTTTTTTTTTTTTCACAATTTCCTAATCTCTGCATGTGATTTTACTGTAGATAACTACATCATTACTATGCTGGTAATTGTAATATACTGTATTTAATAATGTGAAAACCTGGGGTAACAAAACAGTGTAAAGAAAAACTTACAAAGAATTAAAGATAAATGGCTGGAATCTCCTCACTGGGAAGTTTAGTACATACTTGCTCATCCATACGTATTCAAATGCACCTTTCCCCAATCACAGCAAGTAGTCCTGTCTGGAACGCCAGGAACTTTGCAAATATGATGATGTCAGCGGCATAACTATAATTTGGGCGCCCCCCACGATAATAAAGCACCGCCCCACCACCACCACCATGGCCGCTTATGCGCAGATTTACCTGTATTCGCTGCGGTGGTCCCGGCTCCCCTCCTGGCTTCATTCGGATGTTATGGAGACGGACCATCACAAAATGTCTGCTCCCATACAGCAGACAGTTTCAGAGAACTGTCTGCTATATGGGGGCGGACATTTTATGATAGCCGGTTTCCATAACATCAGAATGAAGCCAGGAGGGGAGCCGGGACCACTGTGGGTAATTATTAAGTGTGATATATCAAAAGCATGATTGGGACATAGCAGTACCAGGTAACACTGGCAATCTCCTCGTCTGATGACACTCACTACCTTTCCCTGTATCTGTCATTCCTTTGCTGTGGTTGTATTGTAATGTCTGTATTCATACTTTGTACTCTGTGGGGCCTACTGTGTTGCAATATATTTATTTGAACCATTTACTGTACAGGTTGAGTCTCCCATACCCAAAATGCTTAGGGCCAGAAGTATTTTGGATTTGGGATTTTTCTGTTAGTTGGAATATCTGCATCCCATCAGTGGCAGAACTTGTGGGTGGTGAGCAAAGGTGCAAAAATAAAATGTAATCTCCCTCCTACACCTCAACCCAAGTTCACAATATGCATCAAGGCAATAGGTGACAGGGAGAGGCAGGGGAGGCAGAGTGTGACAAGGAAAACAAGAAGAGGGTGACAGGGGCAGCAGTCACTACATAGCAAACCGCTTTCACATTACCGGCTTTCCATCCATGCTCCAGGTCACAGCAGCTGCACCCTCTCTCCATGAAGTCCGGACCACTTCCACAAAATAGTCCATTTCCACCCCCGTTGCTGCCTCCATCATGTGGTCGTCACCTTTTGTTAAAAGTGCACATCCTCAGATTGCCCAGGAGTGAATTTCAGAGATCAGGGACGCGCACGCTGAGTTGAGATGTGATTGACAGTTTTTGGAATCACATCACGAGGAGAGACCCACCTTGCCCTGTGTTGGTTCCTCCCAATGCTAGCTTCTTCAGTTTAAGCTGAACCAGGCCCAGAAGAACCAACATTGCTTGCTATACAAGCATGGACTGTGAGCAAGCTCCACAAACTGCTGTGCTGTGCTAAATACGGGAACATTGAGGTTATATATCATCATCCTTATAATCTTACATACTTTTTATGTTGTCTCATGTGCTGTAATTTGGAAAACTGCAAAATCAGCACAGCGAAGGTGCTGTACGACACATAATGTTTTACTACTCAGCAAGCTCCTGGGCAGGTCACACTTAGTCGATCCCGCTGGGTTCTACGGCTTACTATAGACGGTGGCCACTAGAGTGGCAGTAACGCGCGGTTGATCGGCAGGACGATGATCGACAGTGGCATGGTTAACAGGAGCTTTTCAGGAGTTTTTGGTGCCAAATGTCATAGGGACACTGTATTTGTGCACAGTGTCTCCTCGCATGGCTCACTGCGCTTGCCACTATTATATTCTGACTTTATGTCCACTTGGACGGTAAAGTTTGAGAAACTGAGAAGCTCAGAACTGTATGTTGCTGTACATGTGGTTTAGCTGTGGAATTCCTTATGTCAGGAGGCTGTCAGACTCATGGCAAATTTGCTGACAGAATTAGAAAATGGAGTTTGGAAGCAATGGCATCTGCTATAATTAGTATAGTCCATTGTGGGGATGATTGATTTGGAGGATTTGCCAAGTTTGGGGTCAGAAGGGAATTGTCTCTCCCGTGTGTGGCTAAATAAGTAACTGTCACATGTGGGGTCTTACTTTGCTTTCCCCTCAATCTACACAATTATAATTTAGAATAGGTTCCTTTTGACAGACAGGTGTCTATCAACCCTTCTAACTATGATTTTATGTAGCTATATAATATTGAATGTCAGTCACAGTAAAGATATACAGTAAAGTACTCTAGTGACCAATTACTGAGAACCCCAAGTGACACCTACTAAGTGATAGAAAGATCATTATTGCAATGCATTACATATATCTTGTTATTTATTAGCCAAGGATAAGTATTCCACTTGTACTATTTGGCCATGCTAGAACTGATGCAGGGCATGCTGGGATGTGTATCAGCTGGAGTGTCAAGGTTAGCCATCACTAACCTATGTCTAAGGCCCAGAAGGAGCCCAGATTGGCCTGAGGTGGACACTGATCCCCTTGGCAGCAATGCTGAGGGAGATAAATGTCCCCCTTTGCAGCGTATGGCACCATGCTTGTAAGAGGGGCCTGGCAGGGGCCGAGTCAGCTGCTAAGAAGGGCATTATCCCCCTTTGCTGAGTGGGCAGATATCTCCTTTTGCAGTACAGTACATGTAGAATTGTTTCTAATTTTTTGGTGGGGATATGGCGATAAGAGCTGTCTTGCGATAAGAGCTGTCCTTTGAGATGCGGTGTGGTCCTTGGACTAACGTGCGAATGCACAGAGTGACGGCGCTGGTCGTGGGGCATGCTGGGAAGGATCCGCAATGGATCCTACAAACACTGCGTGGAGAGAGAAAAGGCTTCTATAAAGTAACACTAGCTTTTTCTGGCGTTACTCTATTTCAGGTTTTAGTACATGGGGAAATGCTGTAAAAACCCTGATAACAGGGTTTTTACCGCATTTTCCCTTTAGTGCATCTCCCGCTCTATTAGTTGTATGTTAAGCAAGAGAAATAAGGTATTGAAGTGGATATGGTGCCTTTTCTTGCTTTTCTTATTTACTCAGTGGCATGGGCACCTCTAGAGGGGAGGAGGCCCATGTGCAGACAGGGGGCCAGATGCACTAAGCTTCAAAAGTGATAAAATGGAGACTGATAACCAGCCAGCCAATCAGCTCCTACCTGCCATGTCACAGGCTGTGTTTGAACAATGTCAGGCAGGAGCTGATTGGCTGGTTGTTTATCACTCTCCATTATATCACTTTTGAAGCTAAGTGCATCTGGCCCATTGTATGGGCCCCCTCATCTCTAACCAGGCAGCGCTGTGGACTCTGGGCACCTGAGTCACTAGGGGTCCCTAGCACTGTTCCTACAGTATGTTACACTCTCTGAATGCATAGCACCTGCTTCTTACTAATGAAATACTTTCTAAAATGTAAACCTCTGAGTAATGTGATGTCCTCGGCGGTTGACTTGTCCTGGCCAGGTGAGTCCCATTCCCTGGACTAGAACCTTAGTGTTAGGAACCCACCAGATGAGGTCACCTGGTCACGGTTGGTGGGCCCATATTATTGGTCACAATTATGCTAAGCATTTCCCATTTACTCTATTTTACATTGCATAGTGTATTATAATAATTGTGATAAGCAGTATCTAGTATATAAAACATAAAAATAAAATCCGGAAAAACTCACGTTGACCTTTTCATGTATCAAACTTTTTCGAGCCTTATGCTTTCGTCAACCTTTTGACCACATGACAATAATATAGTGCTGGCCTAGGTCTTGACTTTTGACCTAGACATTGTCAATATATCATCTGGATACCTATTTAGAGAGTGCACCTGTATTTTCTGTGTGGAACTACAAGTCACACCTCTCATTATGTTTAGCTTTATGATGTGCAGTCATGTTGTTAGTAGCCAGACTAAGGGAGGGACGCAGGGCATACTGAACACAGGGCCCCTCTTTGTCACCCCACCCCCGACTGGAGCATCACTAGCTTTCCCTTTTATGCAGCAGCAAAACCAAGCAATTAGAATATGTGCAGGATAGAATGCAGCACAGTCCCTCCTGGAATGGATCATGTTGGGAGGTATGCACAATCTAATATACACCCACCCACCCTTTCTACCTGGGCCCCCCTATCGTAGGTGCCCCAGGCACCCCAGGCACCCCCAGGGCTTAATCTGGGTACTAGTCTATTCTTGACAATACGATTCCAGGCTACCCTGGCATCAATAAGACAGTTGAAGATCCAAAAATACAGTATGTCAAATGAAAAATTCCTGTACCTCGTTATTCTCGACCCTATTACATTTATCCCAGTCTTATGTCATATTTATCTCTCCTTGGGTACCATCATGATTTGAGGACCCATGCCACTGGAGAGAGAACATGCAGGGTATGGAAGCATCAAGCAATATTTTAGTTTAGTAAATAAATGTTTCATCCAAATTGTATGATCTGCTAATAATGAAGTATGTGACCTAAAACATGAACAAGTTCAGCAACCATTACATATAGCCTTTTGCTATAAAAATCCCCGGCCCTGAGGGAGGCAATAAACTACTGCTTAAAGTTAAGTAAAGTGTAAATGTTATTAGTCCAAGCTGACAGTGATAGCTCCAACTAGGGTGGCCAATCCCGGGATCGGGATCGGCGGGATCCCGGGATTTGGCCCCAAAATGTCCGGGATTTCAATCCCGGGATTGGACTATCCAATCCCGGGATTTCGGGATTGTACAGTCTATTGCCGGGCAGCGTCTGAGCACACGCTCAGACGCTGCCCGGCTGTTACCGACGCGGGATATGGCCGAGAGAGGTCAGACGGGGGAGAGGATTCCGGTCCTTCTGCCCTGTCACTTCTGAACTCACTTGTTCCGTGACACTGACTGGAGGGGAGGGGTGGCGAGCGGGTTTCAGCACCGGAGGTACAGCGCTGTGGCCTGCGCAGCGTGACCTATGGGTCACGCTGCGCAGGCCGCAGCGCTGCACCTCCGGCACCAGAACACGCTCACGGCCACACACAGTGACAGCATTCCTCTCCGTCCGGAGTCGCAGCCACCACCTGCCCCGCTCCACCACTCATGGGGGACAGCCGCCGCAAGCCCCGCTCCACCATTCATGGGGGACAGCCGCTGCCAGCCCCGCTCCACCGCACTAAAGTAAGTGGGGGACAGGGGCGGGATGCCAATTTTCCGGGATTGAAAAAATGCCCCGGGATTGGCATCCCTAGCTCCAACAAACCTGAAGCCAGAGCTGAAAAGAACATGCTTGACCCCCCCCCCCCCCCGATTACTCCCCTCATGCTTCCACAGAACATGATGGGTGGATAATATATGCTGACATAATAAAGCATTTTTGTACTTGCTTCCTTATACAGCCACACCGATTTCCATCGGGGTGGTCGTGTCCGAAAAATCGCGTCGGTCGCATCGCATGCGACCAAATCGCATGCGATGCGACCGACGCGACCGACCCGATTTTTTAAATGAATCAAATGTGAATAGGGTCCCTGGGACCCGATTTTACATTTGATTCAATGTAAAATATTCCCTACACCCCCAATTTGACACCCTGAACGCCAACCCACGATTGACGCGAACCCGAAGCGTGGCGAGCACAGCGAGCCCGCGAGGGGCGGCGCTGCGCGTCCTCTGACCTTTTCATTCCCCTACTATCCACGTCGGCGTAAAGTTGAGAATATAAAGTGTGGGGAGCGCAGCGAGCCACCGAGCCCGAAGCGTAGCGAGCGAGGGGACGCGTATTACTTCACAGGTATATGCGTCCCCGCGTGGGGCTCGCTGCGCTCGCCACGCTTCGGGCTCGGTGGCTCGCTGCGCTCGCCACACTTTATATTCTCAACTCCACGCCGACGTGGATAGTAGGGGAATGAAAAGGTCGGAGGACGCGCACCGCCGCCCCTCGCGGGCTCGCCACGCTTCGGGTTCGCGTCAATCGTGGTGTAACGACGGGGCCATATACAATGTGAAATGGGGCATGTCTGCAGGCAGGACCAGATTAACAATGGGGCGGATGAAGCTGCAGCTCCTGGCCTACACATAAAAATTGGCCCACCATCACCAGACAGACACCCAGTAGCGGAACTCCTGGAGAAGCAGGGAGGGAGACGCTGCAGCCTGTGAGTGACTATCGGGTAAGTAGTCCCCTCCCCTGCCCTCCTGGCATTGGTGCCCGCAGCTCTCCCCTCTCCTCTAGCTGCCATCATTAATTTTTATTTATTTAAATTGGTAATAACATTATCTGCCATTTGTATCTTTAGGCCAGATGTATTAAGCTATAAAAAGTAGAGATGTGCACCGGCCACTTTTCGGGTTTTGGGTTCTGATTACCTTGAGGTTTTGGGTTCTAATGGGTTTTGGCAAAACACCTCCTAAGTGTTTTGTGTTTGGATTTTTTTGGGTTTTGGGTTCTGATTTTTTTGTTAAAAATGCATAAAAACAGCTAAAATCGCAGAATTTGGTGTGTTTTTTTTGCTCCTTCGCTATATTGACCTCAATAACATTCATTTACACTCATTTCCAGTGTATTCTGAACACCTGACACCTCACAATATTGTTTTTATTGCCAAAGTTTGCACTGAGGTAGCTGGATAACTATGCTAAGCCACACAAGTGTGCGGCACAAACACGTGGCTCATGTAAGAGTGGCACTGCAGCGGCAGACATGATGGCAGTTTAAAAAAATAGGCCCATAAAAGATACCTATCTGGCTTGATCATGCACTGTTTACCATGTGCAGCCAAGGAGCGGTGGGCATTTTGTGCAGCACAGAGTTTGTCTGCAAGTGTGTAACTGTTTTGATCACTTTAACATCCAACAAGACCCCTATCTGGCTTGATTGTGTGATAATGTAATCTGATTGTTTAATTTTGTGATTATTATTCATTTATTATTACCAGTCGTCTCTTAAATCATTGCCTAATGGGTGTAGGGGAGTGGGCTAATCAATTTTAAGGTGGCAGATGGAAGATGTAATGTAATGTAAACCATCACTAGCATTGGTTGCAGCAGTGGCAGTAACTGATGGACCCGGCTGTGCAGATAAGGAGGATGCTGACAGCGATGATGTCAAAGGGAGAGCCAGCGAACTGTTGCTCCATGCAGCGCTGGAAAACTTCGCTGCCCGTGGTGATGCCATAGGGCATGCGTAACCATCACTAGCATTGGTTGCAGCAGTGGCAGTAACTGATGGACCCGGCTGTGCAGATAAGGAGGATGCTGACAGCGATGATGTCAAAGGGAGAGCCAGCGAACTGTTGCTCCATGCAGCGCTGGAAAACTTCGCTTCCCGTGGTGATGCCATAGGGCATGCGTAACCATCACTAGCATTGGTTGCAGCAGTGGCAGTAACTGATGGACCCGGCTGTGCAGATAAGGAGGATGCTGACAGCGATGATGTCAAAGGTAGACCCAGCGAACTGTTGCTCCATGCAGCGCTGGAAAACTTCGCTGCCCGTGGTGATGCCATAGGGCATGCGTAACCATCACTAGCATTGGTTGCAGCAGTGGCAGTAACTGATGGACCCAGCTGTGCAGATAAGGAGGATGCTGACAGCGATGATGTCAAAGGGAGAGCCAGCGAACTGTTGCTCCATGCAGCGCTGGAAAACTTCGCTGCCCGTGGTGATGCCATAGGGCATGCGTAGGAAGACGTAGCACCCAATAGGGGTCATGAAGGCAGTAAGCATGGAAGAGGCTCTGTCCAGAGGGATCTGCCAAAACCCACACTTGGCATTCAGGGTGCTAAAGACCGTTGCACCTGGCATGTCAGTGATCACCTGCTCGATGGTGCAGAGTGTGTATCTGTTTTGGTCAGTTTAATATTTCATAAGACCCCTATCTGTCTTGATTGTGATTATGATTATTTATAATTAATTTCATCTGATTTTTAATTTGGTGATTAGTAATATTATTCATTTATTATTTATTATTACCATTCGTCTCGTCAATCATTGCCTAATGGGTGGAGGGGAGGGGGCTAATCAATGACTAGGTGGCAGCTGGAAGAGTTCTATCTGGCTGCGACTTCTGTAACTCTATTGATCGCTAGGGTGGATTCAGGTGATCTGGCTCGCTAGGCGGGTGTTCCCTTTGCTCACTGCTTCACATGCGTCCCTCGTGAAGCTGCGCGCTCTGTCGAGGAGGATGTCCTTTGCCGGTAGAGAAGTACTGATCTTCTCTCAAGGTGTTACGACTCGTAGCTGCACTCCCCTGCTACAACCTCAAAACAAGCACCAAGACCCCTATCTGGCTTGATTGTGCACTGTTTACACAGTGCAGCCGAGGAGCAGTGGGCGATTGGTGAAGCAATCAGTGGAATGCAAACAGTTGTATGCATTTCAAGACAAGTCCCTCATAAAAATGAGTCTCAGCAGTGGGCACCAGACCAGACAGGTAAAAAACAGTTTAGCCGCCCAAAAAAAGAAGTGTAATTGAGCCTTCCTGCCCCAGACCTGACTCCCCCAGGTCAGGGAGATCACATACTCACCCATGAAGGTGCAGCAATCAGTGGAATGCAAAGAGTTGTATGCATTTCAAGACAAGTCCCTCATTAAAATGACTCTCAGTAGTGGGCACCAGACCAGACAGGTAGATGAGGCAGTACTAGTTGTGTGTGTATCTGTTTTGGTCAGTTTAATATTTAACAAGACCCCTATCTGGCTTGATTCTGGTTATGATTGATTGATTGATTATTAATTAATTTTATGATGTGATTGATTCATGGTCGAAACCCCGTTTAACAACCTGGCTGATCCTGACCCTGATGTGCAGTTGGTCTCTGTGATAAAAGATCCCAATCTCAAATGGCAGGCTGAACAATCTGTGGATAGCCATATTTAAAAAAATGTGTGGCAGCCCAATACAGGATACCCCCTGTGCCCCTGGAGTGCCCCTGTGCCCCCAAAGAAGTGTAATTGCAGCCGCCCCCAAAGAAGTGTAATTGCAGCCGCCCAAAAAGAAGTGTAATTGCAGCCGCCCAAAAAGAAGTGTAATTGCATCCGCCCAAAAAAAAGTGTAATTGCAGCCACCCAAAAAGAAGTGTAATTGCAGCCGCCCACAAAAAAGTTTAGCAGCCCAAAAAAAGAAGTGTAATTAAGCCTTACTGCCCCAGCCCTGACTCCCACAGGTCAGGGAGATCACATTCTCACTCATGAAGGTGCAGCAATCAGTGGAATGCAAACAGTTGTATGCATTTCAAGACAAGTCCCTCATTAAAATGACTCTCAGCAGTGGGCACCAGACCAGACAGGTAGATGAGGCAGTACTAGTTGTGTGTGTATCTGTTTTGGTCAGTTTAATATTTAACAAGACCCCTATCTGGCTTGATTCTGGTTATGATTGATTGATTGATTGATTATTAATTAATTTTATGATGTGATTGATTCATGGTCGAAACCCCGTTTAACAACCTGGCTGATCCTGACCCTGATGTGCAGTTGGTCTCTGTGATAAAAGATCCCAATCTCAAATGGCAGGCTGAACAATCTGTGGATAGCCATATTTAAAAAAATGTGTGGCAGCCCAATACACGATACCCCCTGTGCCCCTGGAGTGCCCCTGTGCCCCCAAAGAAGTGTAATTGCAGCCGCCCTTAAAGAAGTGTAATTGCAGTCGCCCAAAAAGAAGTGTAATTGCAGCCGCCCGCAAAGAAGTGTAATTGCAGCCGCCCTCAAAAAAGTTTAGCCACCCCTAAAGAAGTGTAATTGCAGCCGCCCAAAAAGAAGTGTAATTGCAGCCGCCCACAAAAAAGTTTAGCAGCCCAAAAAAAGAAGTGTAATTGAGCCTTCCTGCCCCAGCCCTGACTCCCCCAGGTCAGGGAGATCACATTCTCACCCATGAAGGTGCAGCAATCAGTGGAATGCAAAGAGTTATATGCATTTCAAGACAAGTCCCTCATTAAAAAATGAGTCTCAGCAGTGGGCACCAGACCAGACAGGTAAAAAAAAGTTTAGCCGCCCAAAAAAAGAAGTGTAATTGAGCCTTCCTGCCCCAGCCCTGACTCCCCTAGGTCAGGGAGATCACATTCTCACCCATGAAGGTGCAGCAATCAAGTGGAATGCAAACAGTTGTATGCATTAAAAAGACAAGTCCCACATATGAATGACTCTCAGCAGTAGGAATAATGAATGGTGATGCAAGATGGAATTGTCCTTGGGCCCTCCCACCCACCCTTATGTTGCGAAAATAGGACATGCACACTTTAACAAACCAAACATTTCAGCGACAGGGCCTAAAAAACTGTGGCTGAAATGATTGGTTTGTTTGGGCCCCCACAAAAAATAAACCAATTCATAACATCTCCCTGTATAAACTGGCTCTACAGCAACAAGATGTCATAGTCACTCATCATCATCCTCCTCCTCCTCCTCCTCTGATTCCTCGCCCCCTTCAGTGTGTACTTCCTCATTCTCAGAGATTATCAATTCGTCCCTGCTGGACTCCACAATCACAGGTCCAGTTATAATCTCTGGAGGCAATTCCTGGTCTTCATTGAATAAGTGATAATTCATTTTTATAAACATAATTTTCTCAACATTTTTCGGGAGCAACCTCCTTCGCCGCTCACTGACCAGGTTCCCCGCTGCACTGAATACTCTTTCCGAGTACACACTGGAGGGGGGACAACTCAGGTAAAATAGAGCAAGTTTGTACAGGGGTTTCCAAACTGCCTTTTTTTCCTGCCAGTACAGGTAAGGACTGTCTGACATGTCTACTTGGATGCTGTCACCAAAGTAATCATCCACCATTTTTTCAATGTTGACAGCATCCAATGCACCGACAGTAGACATGTCAGCAATCGTTGGCAGGTCCTTGAGTCCGGACCAGATGTCCAAACTCCCTCCTGCCTGCCCTGCATCCCCGCCAGCGAGTTGTGTGGGAAATCGCAGCTGTTTCCTCACAGGCACAGGTGTGGGAGAAAATGAAGGAGGAGCTGGGGCCGTGTCACGGTCCCCTTCAGATGACAATCTCCTGACCAGCAGGTCTTTGCACCTTTGTAGACTTGTGTCTGCCGGAAACAGAGACACAACATACTCTTTAAACCGAGGATCGAGCACTGTGGCCAAAATGTATTCCTCTGACTTTAACAGACTGACCACCCTCGTATCCTGGTAAAGCGTATGGAGGGCTTCATCCACAATAGCGACATGCTTTGCGGAATCGCTCCGCTTTAGCTCCTCCTTCACTTTCTCCAGCTGCTTTTGTAACAGCCTGATCAGGGGAATCACCTGACTAATGCAGGCAGTGTCGGAACTGACTTCACGTGTGGCTACTTCAAACGTCTGGAGAACCTTGCACAACACGGAAATCAGCCTCCACTGCGCTTGAGTCAGGTGCAGCCCCGCTCCTCTGCCTATGTCATAGGTGGCTGTGTAGGCTTGAATGGCCTTTTGCTGCTCCTCCATCCTCTGCAGCATATAGAGGGTGGAGTTCCAGCGCGTCACCACCTCTTGTTTCAGCTGATGGCAGGGCAGGTTGCGGAGTTTTTGCTCCCGCTCCAGCCTTCGGCAGGCTGTGGCAGAGTGCCGAAAGTGTCCGCAAATTTTGCGTGCCACCGCAAGCATCTCCTGCACACTCCTGTCATTTTTTATGAAATGCTGCACCACCAAATTTATTGTGTGGGCAAAACATGGCATGTGCTGGAAATTGCCCATGTTTAATGCCCGCACAATGTTACTGGCGTTGTCCGACACCACAAATCCCCAGGAGAGTCTAAGGGGGGTAAGCCACAGGGAGATGATTTCCCTCAGTTTCTCTAAGAGGTTGTCGGCGTTGTGCCTCTTCTCGAAACCGGTGATACACAGCGTAGCCTGCCTAAGAAGGAGCTGGCATGCAGGAGATGCTGCTGCTGCTGCTGCTGCTGCTGCTGCTGCGGAAGGCGATGCATCTACCCAGTGGGCTGTCACAGTCATATAGTCCTTAGTTTGCCCTGATCCACTTGTCCACATGTCTGTAGTTAAGTGTACAGTGAGTACAGCCGCATTTTTCAGGGCACTGAGGACACTTTTTCTGACCTCCCTGTACATCACGGGTATCGCCTGCCTAGTGAAGTGGAATCTAGACGGGATTTGGTACCGGGAACACAATACCTGCATCAACCGTTTAAATCCCACTCCATTGATGGCGGACACCGGACACACGTCTAACACCAACATAGCTGTCAAGGCCGCAGTTATTCGCTTTGCCATAGGATGACTGCTGTCGTATTTCATCCTCATGGAAAATGACTGTTGGATGGTCAATTGCTTAGTGAAAGACGTAGCGGTCTTACGACTTCCCCTCTGGGATGATGACTGACTTCCCCTCTGGGATGATGACTGACTTCCAGGAGCAGCAGCAGCAGCGGCAGTAGTAGTAGTAGTAGGCGTAGTGCTGCAGGATCCTCCGGAGGAATCTATGGAGTCATTCATGCAGGTGAGATGGACTGCAGGACTCCCCCCTATCCGGATCGAGGAGGAATTTGTCGAGGAGGGAGTTGGTGGTGTGCTTTTCAGGCATTTGGCTCCAAAAGGAGGACCAAGTGATTTAGGTGTCGCTGGACTGCTAGCCGCACTTTCTGGACTAAACATTGAACCATGACACGTCTTTAGGTGACGTTGAAGGGAGGTTGTCCCTAGGTGGGCAAGATCCTTACCCCTGCTTATTGGAGTTTTACATAAGCTACAAATGGCAATACTTTTGTTGTCCGGATGCGGATAAAAAAAATTCCAGACCGCAGAGGTGGATTTATTGGTCCTTTGTCCAGGCATGACGATGGGCTTTTTCATCCCATGGACAACAACTTTTTCCCCCACAGGTGCCTCATTCCCCCCCCGGTGCGTCATTTAAGCAAACCAAGTCTCCATCCTCCTCGACAACTTCCTCCTCAGTGCCAGCTACATCAATATCCTCCTCCTGGTGTACAACATCACCTTCACTAATAAAATCTGGAACTAGACTGTGGGTGATCCTTCCAGCATATGCAGAGGGCGTACTGCAAATGGTGGAAGGAGCCACCTCTTCACGTACAGTGATGGGAAGGTCCGGCATCACAACCACTGCCACCCTCGGACTCTCCGTGGGGATTTGGGATATGTCTTTAGAAGGATGAGTTTTTTCCAGATTTATTTTCTGAATTTTTTTCTGTTTTTTTTTCTGAAATTTTTTCAGAATTTTTTGAGTCGGTGTCAGCCTAACTCTCTTTGATTTCCTATTGGGCGGGGAGAGAGGAGGGGGAGGACTTTCCTCGTCATCTGAAGCTGCACCACTAGTCATGAAGTTAGGCCATGGCCTTAGCCGTTCCTTGCCACTCCGTGTCGTAAATGGCATATTGCCAAGTTTAAGTTTCTCTTCCAACGATTTACATTTCATATTTTTATTCCTTTTACGGAAGTTTGGTTTCAATTGTACATGCCCTCTGCTTTCACACTGGGCATCGGCCGTGGCAGACGACGTTGTTGGCATTTCATCGTCTATGTCATGACTAGTGGCAGCAGCTTCAGAACTATGAGGAAGTGCATCTTCATCTTTCCTTTGTTTGTTAACCTCCATATTTTGGATCTCCATTATTATTGTGGAGTTATGTCACAGAACAGCGCCACTGGAGTGCAATTATATATGTCAGTGAGTATGCACTAGCAGGCAGTTATACAGATACAGCAGTATTAGGCAGTGAGCCACACACCAGACAGGTACGGCAGTATTAGGCAGAGAGCCCCAGACCAGACAGGTAGATAATAATATATGGCAGTATTTAGGCAGTGAGCCCCAGACCAGAGGGTAGATACGGCAGTATTGGGCAGTGAGCCACAGACCACACAGGTACGGCAGTATTAGGCAGAGAGCCCCAGACCAGACAGGTACGGCAGTATTAGGCAGTGAGCCCCAGACCACAAAGGTAGAGATTTACGGCAGTATTTATTTATTAGGCAGTGAGCCCCAGACCAGAAAGTACATACGGCAGTATAGCCAGTGAGCCCCAGACCACAAAGGTAGAGATATACGGCAGTATTTAATTAATTATTAGCCAGTGAGCCCCAGACCAGACGGTACATACGGCAGTATAGCCAGTGAGCCCCAGACCACAAAGGTAGAGATATACGGCAGTATTTAATTATTTATTAGGCAGGCAGTATTTAATTATTTATTAGCCAGTGAGCCCCTGACCAGACGGTACATACGGCAGTATAGCCAGTGAGCCCCAGACCACAAAGGTAGAGATATACGGCAGTATTTAATTATTTATTAGCCAGTGAGCCCCAGACCAGACGGTACATACGGCAGTATAGCCAGTGAGCCCCAGACCACAAAGGTAGAGATATACGGCAGTATTTAATTATTTATTAGGCAGGCAGTATTTAATTATTTATTAGCCAGTGAGCCCCTGACCAGACGGTACATACGGCAGTATAGCCAGTGAGCCCCAGACCACAAAGGTAAAGATATACGGCAGTATTTAATTATTTATTAGCCAGTGAGCCCCAGACCAGACGGTACATACGGCAGTATAGCCAGTGAGCCCCAGACCACAAAGGTAGAGATATACGGCAGTATTTAATTATTTATTAGCCAGTGAGCCCCAGACCAGACGGTACATACGGCAGTATAGCCAGTGAGCCCCAGACCACAAAGGTAGAGATATACAGCAGTATTTAATTATTTATTAGCCAGTGAGCCCCAGACCAGACGGTACATACGGCAGTATAGCCAGTGAGCCCCAGACCACAAAGGTAGAGATATACGGCAGTATTTAATTATTTATTAGCCAGTGAGCCCCAGACCAGACGGTACATACGGCAGTATAGCCAGTGAGCCCCAGACCACAAAGGTAGAGATATACGGCAGTATTTAATTATTTATTAGCCAGTGAGCCCCAGACCACAAAGGTAGAGATATACGGCAGTATTTAATTATTTATTAGCCAGTGAGCCCCAGACCAGACGGTACATACGGCAGTATAGCCAGTGAGCCCCAGACCACAAAGGTAGAGATATACGGCAGTATTTAATTATTTATTAGGCAGGCAGTATTTAATTATTTATTAGCCAGTGAGCCCCAGACCAGACGGTACATACGGCAGTATAGCCAGTGAGCCCCAGACCACAAAGGTAGAGATATACGGCAGTATTTAATTATTTATTAGCCAGTGAGCCCCAGACCAGACGGTACATACGGCAGTATAGCCAGTGAGCCCCAGACCACAAAGGTAGAGATATACGGCAGTATTTAATTATTTATTAGCCAGTGAGCCCCAGACCACAAAGGTAGAGATATACGGCAGTATTTAATTATTTATTAGCCAGTGAGCCCCAGACCAGACGGTACATACGGCAGTATAGCCAGTGAGCCCCAGACCACAAAGGTAGAGATATACGGCAGTATTTAATTATTTATTAGCCAGTGAGCCCCAGACCAGACGGTACATACGGCAGTATAGCCAGTGAGGCCCAGACCACAAAGGGAGAGATATACGGCAGGATTAAATTATTTATTAGGCAGGCAGTATTTAATTATTTATTAGCCAGTGAGCCCCAGACCAGACGGTACATACGGCAGTATAGCCAGTGAGCCCCAGACCACAAAGGTAGATATATACGGCAGTATTTAATTATTTATTAGGCAGGCAGTATTTAATTATTTATTAGCCAGTGAGCCCCAGACCAGACGGTACATACGGCAGTATAGCCAGTGAGCCCCAGACCACAAAGGTAGAGATATACGGCAGTATTTAATTATTTATTAGGCAGGCAGTATTTAATTATTTATTAGCCAGTGAGCCCCAGACCACACAGGTAACTAGATAAGATATACGGCATTATTATTTATTAGGCTGTGAGCCCCAGACCACAGACCGCCAGACTGGCAGATTCAGTGCAGGCAGCAGTGCAGCACCAGTGGACTATATATATTTATTTAATATAATTAATTAATTAATTAATTATTAATATATAATTTATAATAAATGGCACAGCACAGCACCAGAGGTATGCCCCAGCACAGAGGAGACAGTAGTACTACAGGCAGGTACACAGTTAGACTGTTCTCCTAAGCAGAGGAGAACATAGTACACAGCAGCACTGAGGGAGACAGCCCTAGCAAATAAAATAATTAATTACAGCACAGCTCACCAGAGGTAGACCGCACAGAGGAGACAGTAGTACTACAAGTACACAGTTATGCTGGGTACACACCAGGACGACTAGGGCCCGATTCTGTCAATTTAGATCCAATTCCGACCGGTTGTATGCAGATTGTATGTACTATCGTGTGTTTTTGACATTTATTTGATCCGATTCCGATCCAATGCGCGTACACGCCACTCGTTTGGTCGCATCTTTGGTCCTACGTGCTGCAGGTAGGATCCGGCAATCCCAGGCCGACCGACCGTCAATCGTATGCAGATCGTGAGTGTTTTTTGCCGCTTCCGTCGTCCGTCCGTCGGTGCGTCCGTCGTTTGATCCAGCCTATTTGAGTGGCATTTCCTAAACACTCCCCCGGCGCCATGTTTTTCCACATAGCAAACAGTGCTGGCGCAGCAGTTGGACTCTCCTTCTTGTCTCATCTCCCAGAACAACAACCTGGTATGTTTGCACTCCCAATGCTCTCCTATGCATGCCCACTGTTGCCACCAATGTATATAGTGTGTATAGAGCACTGGTTTGTCAACCGTGCACCCGACCATGTCACTGTTTGCTCGGGTGGGCCCCATGTGTGTATATATATATATATATATATATAACCATTGTCCACATTGCAGTATTCCATGCACTCCTCTCTGCTAGGCCCCATTCACCTGTGTGTGTGTGTGTGTGTGTGTGTGTGTGTGTTTGTTTGTGTATATATAGATATATATATACATAAACCATTGTCCACCATTGCAGTATTCCATGCACTCCTCTCTGCTAGGCCCCATTCACCTGTGTTTGTGTATATATAGATATATACATATAACCATTGTCCACCATTGCAGTATTCCATGCACTCCTCTCTGCTAGGCCCCATTCACCTGTGTGTGTGAATAGCAATATGCACAATAAAATGTATAGTGGTTTTCATAAAAGTTTATTAACATTTTAAATACTTAAAACATAAGAACTAGGTAAACTGGTAACTATAACTATAAAAATTTAAATCAGAAACAAAACATGGATATAACTATAAAAATTTAAATATGAAACAAAACATGGATATAACTATAACAACTAAAATGGTTTTATCTTTTTACAGTCCAAATGTCCAAGACAAAGGAACAAGAGTTTTTAGAAGGGTTTATAGAAAAATATTGTTCACACGAATGCCTGTGGCGAACAAAATCCAAAGAATATTCAAACAAAATTAAAAGAAACCAAGCCTTGGAGGACTTGGCTCGCTACAGTCTCCCATTTCACCCAGAGGCCAATGTTGAATGGGTGAGGAAACGCATCCAGAATCTGCGCACAGTGTTCTTAAAGGAACACAAGAAGGTGGAGGCTGCAAAGAAGTCTGGTGCTGGAGTCGACGAGATGTATCAAACATCGCTCTGGTACTATGATAGGTTGACGTTCACCCTCAGCCAGGAGTCGATGAGGACAGGAGTAGTCCTGATGGTCGAACAGGAAAACCAAGAAGTCACGGCGCAGGAGGAGGAGAATTCGCAGTCTGCATCGGTGAGTCTATTTTTTTGGCTATCTAATTGATTCCTCCTGACAATCCACAGCGCCCTCCCCATTAAAGTAGGCCATGTACTCTTCCCTCACCTGTTTGGCTCGTGCACTCCCTGTGTAGTGTTGTGTTGGGGTTTGCAAGGAGGATATCTGCACTACCTCCTCTGGCAGTTCTTGGTCTTCTTGGAGTGCTGTGCCTGTAGCCCTTTGCTGTGTGGCTTTTCTGCGGAGCAAATTGTGCAGGACACAGCACGCCGTGACAACCCAGTCAATTTTGTCCACCCTCAGGTTAATGGCAGTGTGGAAAATGCAAAACCGGCTAGCCAGGATGCCAAAAGCATTTTCCACAACACGCCGTGCCCTGGATAGCCAGTAGTTAAAGATCCTTTTGTCATGGTTCAGGCCCCTTTGCGCATATGGCTTCATGACATGCTCGTGCAGGCCAAAAGCCTCGTCTGCCACAAACACAAAGTTAAGCCCCTGTTTAGTTTCCTGGACAGACGGCAAGTGAAGGGTGTTCGCTATGAGCCTTTCGTAGAACTTTGTGTCCTTGAAAGTGCCACCATCCGATGCACGGCCATTCCTTCCTACATCCAGGAAGATAAACTCATAGTTCGCATTAACAACAGCCATTAGTACAATGCTAAAATAGCCCTTGTAATTAAAATAGTAGGAACCACTATTGATAGGCTGGGCTATGCGGACATGTTTGCCATCAATGGCTCCACCGCAATTTGGAAAGTTCCATCGCTGTTCAAACTCCTCTGCGATGACTTTCCATTCATTCACGCTGGTAGGGAACTGAAATTAGAAGTAAATAGAATTGATTAGTAAACATGTTCAATTTTTTTACAGCTTGGTGACTACCCACCTGCAACCCCAGACCTATCTGTCCTATCTGAAAATGCATGCACATCAAGCGAAGCTCCTACTCCGGCACGCACTCCGCCACCCACCCTGGAACCCACTCCACCACTCCCCCGTGCCAAAAAAATGCGTGGCAAAGGAAAAAAAGGAGAAGCAGCAGCACATGAAGAATTTATGATGCGGGCACAGCAAGTCCTGCAAAGAAACCCGGACAAACATGACAACTACTTCACTTATGTGGCAGAGTGTGTTCGCAACATGGCTCCGGACCAGCAACTTACTTTTGAAAAGTTATGCATGGAGTTGGTGTATAATGGCAGTTTAGGGTATCTCAACAGTGGCACTAAAATAGTTGGCATGGGTAGTGCACCAGACACACCACTGTCATTAGAATCACCAGTGCCTACTCCGCCTGCCACCGTAGCAGGCCAGTCGAGCACAATTCCAACACATACCCAGTCAACACCTACACAGCCTTCTCAACCCCCCCAGTACCGTCAATTCTACAGTTCTTTACTGATAGAAGATCCAGAGTCTCCTGTTTTTGAGGATCTGTCTTAAAAAATAGGCTATTTTATCATTTACCATCGACATGGTCTCAGCTGCAGGTATGTGATGGCCACTGCTCACATGGCGTATGGCGCACATCAATGGGGCCGGGACCATTACATCTGCGCCATGCGCCATGTGGGCCGCAGCCTTTACATATCTGCAGCAGACATCCTCTGCCACACAAGGGCCACAGTGTCTTTTTTTGTTTTTTTATATGCTGCTACCTGTACCTGCATTACCAGAGGGAGAACAGGATTCTCCTCAATCTGGAGAGCAAACTCCATTTATTGCCCTTTTTTCTTTACCAATAGTATGGGGTACTGTGCGGCAGACATGGTCTCAGCTGCAGGTATGTGATGGCCACTGCTCACATGTCGTATGGCGCACATCAATGGGGCCGGGGCCATTGCATCTGCGCCATGCGCCATGTGGGCCGCAGCCTTTACATATCTGCAGCAGACATCCTCTGCCACACAGTACCTTATCCCTACTGTTGTAAGGGCCTGTTTCAGAAGTTACCAGAGTGTCTTTTTTTGTATTTTTATATGCTGCTACCTGTACCTGCATTACCAGAGGGAGAACAGGATTCTCCTCAATCTGGATAGCAAACTCCATTTATTGCCCTTTTGTCTTTACCAATAGTATGGGGTACTGTGCGGCAGACATGGGGCCTTATTTTGGTTCATTCTTTCTGACAAAATCCTTCTTTGATGGGCAAAACCATGTGCACTGCAGGTGGGGCAGATGTAACATGTGCAGAGAGAATTAGATTTGGGTGGGGTTTTACTTCAAAGTGAGATCTATATTGCAGTGTAAAAATAAAGCAGTCAGTATTTTTCCTGCACAGAAACAAAATTACTCACCCAAATCTAATTCTCTCTGCACATGTTACATCTGCCCCCCCCCCCTGCAGTGCACATGGTTTTGTCCATCTAAGAAGGATTTTGTCAGAAAGAATGAACCAAAATAAGGCCCATGGTCTCAGCTGCAGGTATGTGATGGCCACTGCTCACATGGCGTATGGCGCACATCAATGGGGCCAGGGCCATTGCATCTGCGCCATGTGGGCCGCAGCCTTTACATATCTGCAGCAGACATCCTCTGCCACACAGTAACTTATCCCTACTGTTGTAAGGGCCTGTTCCAGAAGTTACCAGAGTGTGTTTTTTTTCTTTTTATATGCTGCTACCTGTACCTGCATTACCAGAGGGAGAACAGGATTCTCCTCAATCTGGAGAGCAAACTCCATTTATTGCCCTTTTTTCTTTACCAATAGTATGGGGTACTGTGTGGCAGACATGGTCTCAGCTGCAGGTATGTGATGGCCACTGCTCACATGTCGTATGGCGCACATCAATGGGGCCGGGGCCATTGCGTCTGCGCCATGCGCCATGTGGGCCGCAGCCTTTACTTATCTGCGGCAGACATCCTCTGCCACACAGTAGCCCGTACTTATTGGGAAAGTTTAAACTGGGTCATACATACTTAAATCTTTATATATAGTGTGTGTTTTTGTACAATATCTTTTATATATGGTATTATAATATATTTGTGTTGACACAATCTATTTACTATTTTACATGTTTTACCTATGAAAGGCCTAAAAAACCTGTTTCTGTCCTAGGCCTAAATTATAAATAAAAATATTTTGTTTGCACAATAAAGTGTACGGTGTATATTTCATCCTTACCTTGCAATACTGGTACTGCAGCACCTTCACAATGGCTTTGCAGGTCTCCGGGATGATGAGACCCAAAGCTTGCGGGGAGATGAGGGATCCAAACTTTAGGTCAGCAAGAGACCGTCCTGTCGCCAGAAACCTCAGGGTCACCACCAGCCGTTCCTCAGCAGGGATAGCCATGCGATACTTGGTATCCTGCTTCTCGATGTGGGGAGTCACCAGACGCAGCAATTCCTGGAATGTGGCATCATCCATCCTCAAGAAGTTACGAAAATCGTCTGGGTTATTTTCCCTGATGTCCCTGAGCAGTGGCATGTGCGAACGAGTCTGACGCTGAAGTAGCCACTGCTTTGTCCAGCATGATCTTTCTCTCCTGCGCTGGGCTCTCTGACGCCTGAGCTTCAGCACTGCATAATAGAGCAGGTACTGTTGCTGGTGACTACCCATCACTGCATTCTCCATAGTGCAGGGTTAAAAGACACTTTGTAATGGCAGGCAAAACAAAGTAATGTGTAAATAGCTACAGTATGTCCAGCGTTCAGCAGGTATAAACCAAGCCTCACTAGTAACAAAGCAGAAATACACTGGTTTAAAATGGCTGCTGCTATTCCTATCCCCCTCTGCTAGTCCTATCCCCCTCTGCTAGTCCAGCCCCTTCATTCAAATTTCAAAGGCCAATCTGACGACGGTCGCATGTGTGCTTGCAAAAAAACAAAAACCAGCGATCCGACCGTCTTAACGACCATCGCGGGCGCATCGGGATCGGATCTAGATCGTTCCGCAAAAAAAACACAATTTTTGCTAATCGTTTGCTGTGGACTGCCTAGGAGCTCCCGGGAAATCCAAGGGAAATCGTTCCATGGTCGTCTATCGGTCGTGGATGACGGTGGTCGTCCTGGTGTGTACCCTACATAAGACTGTTGTCCTAAGCTGAGAACAGAGTACACAGCAGCACTGAGGGAGACAGCCCCAGCAAATAAAATAATCAATTACAGGCAGCACAGCACACCAGATGTAGACCGCACAGAGGAGATAGTAGTACTACAAGTACACAGTTAGACTACTACACAGCAGCACTGAGAGACAGCACCAGCGATTGCAAAAGCTCAAGGTCAAGCTCAAGTTTAAGCCCCAGCAGCAGCACCAACACACCCTCTCCCAACCCACTACTTGACTGGAGTGAAGATGGCGGGCGCGGCAGCCGCTTATAAAGCCTTGCGAAATCCGACGCCGGGAGATGACGTTCTAATCACGCGGACGGACCGAGTCAGGCGGGAATCTCCGAGCGCTGCTCGGAATCGGGCTCGGAATGATGACGTCCGTGGGGGCTCGGATCTCTGAAATCCAAGCCCGCACATCTCTAATAAAAAGTGATAAAGTGGAAAGTGATAAACAACCAGCCAATCAGCTACCTGTCATTTTTCACCTGTAACATGGCAGGTAGAAGCTGATTGGCTGGCTGTTTATCACTCTCCTTTTTATCACTTTTTAAAGCTTGATACAGTACATCTGGGTACTTCAAAGAAAGTACGTAAAAGGGCTGACCACAGCGCTGGAACAATATGTCCAATAAATCTGTATGGTTTGCAGGATTCAACCAATTTATCCAAAAAAATGCCACATGATTTGCATCAACTTCTTAAAAATACAGTCACTTTATTTATAAAAAACAAATCAGACCAAAAAACTAATCCAATAAAAAAAGGATATGTGTTCCACAAAACATAAAAAAAACTGTTCTTTATAAGAAGAGATTGTCAGCTCACCGGACCTCTTGGCGATGTGTGTTTTCACCTTAAATCCACTGATGTTTAACAGGAATTCCCACTTGGTAGGACCTCCGTCTTTCCCACACTGGTACTCTTCCCCAAGGTTCCACACTGCCACTGTGGTCACCTTTCGGGTTTTCCCTGTGTCTGTGTGGTTTCCTGGTGGTAAGGGAAAAATAAGAAGAGAGGCTAGGAGCACGGAGAGTTGGTAACACGCGTGCTCCCTCCCGTCCAGGATCTGCCTGCATACGCAGTCTTGCGGGGTCGCCATACTTTTCCCTTACCACCAGCTTTAAATCAGGCATGAGGAGGGGTGAGATGTACTAAGCCCTGAAAAGTGAAAAATGGAGAGTGACAGTGGCAGGGAGAGTAGTGGCGTAGCTTCTGTAAGGCAGCCCCCGCCACTGCTTGGGGGAGCATGGGCTGTGTGGGTGCTGGCTCCCGCACGGAGAGGCAGGATCTCATTCTCCGGTGTACTCCCTGCTGCATCTGTAATACTGGAGGGAGGGACTGGCACAGTGGCATAACTATAGCACTATTGCTACGCCCTCAGCTCCCCCTCCTTGTGGGTGCAGCGAGGTGTGGGCAGCGGGGTGCGGGCAGGGGGGTCCATGCGGGTGTACCTGCGGCGCTGTCTAAGTGTCTAGAATCTGCGGTGAGAAGGTTCCCTGCGTCGCTGTGTAGTGAGTTGGCGCCGGGTGACCAGGTCCCTGCAGTGTCTTGGAAATAAGAAGTCTGACTCTAGCGCTATCCGCCGGGCGGCGATGCGGGAAGCGCTTCTGATTTAGAAAACACTGGCCGCACGCTGATTGGCTAAAGGGGGTGCAAATTTTTTCCCGGCGGGGGGGGGCGAAATATTGATTGTTACGCCACTGAGGGAGAGGCAGAGGGTGAGAGAGGGAGGCAGAGGCAGACAGAGTGTGAAAGGAGGGGGTACTTTTTACACAATCTCAAGGCGCACTCAGATTAAACAGAAAGTCCCAAACACTATACGTTCCTTTGCTTCAGACGAAAACACTTTCTGTGGCATTCAAAATGTATGGGGAATCACCAAGCAGTGAAAAAGGGAATAAATTGTGATTAGGGGTGTACCGAAACTCACGCTCTATTATAAAGAGGTCAATTCCATTAAGGTTTCTTTCAACTGGTGTAATATGTTGGAATCTGTTGCCACCTTTAAATATTATGGACACCCAAAATATGACAGGTGCACCTCACTTACACTCAGACTGGGTGAAGTAAGTGTATAATGGTTTCTTAAAGTATAGGGTATAGGGGTTCTGCAGGTATAGGGGTCAATAGGTGTACCTACTCCCAGCAATTCAGATATTTCCATATACTGTATATAAAGGTTTATTTTCCAGACTTATATATGAAATCCCAACAAAAGATTAACGTAATGTCTGCAATAGGCAAGGAGTGGGTTAAACATCCAAGGCTGTTGTGTGACCTAGTGAAGCATGTGACTCGAGGGTCCAATAAGGACTTATGGAAGGGCAGAGTTAGCTGGGATATCAGTGCAGGAAAGGGAGGAGTCTTCCTCTCTTTCCTGAAAGTTTTCCCGCCCTCCCTCCCTTGTGTTATTATGGTTGGGTGGGTGTTTAATTGCGTTGGCTGATAGGCGGGAAAGAATGGCAGGTTAATAGAATTAGTTCTTATTCAAATGATGATGCTACGTATATGTTTGCTTTTCAGTGCGCTCGCCTCTCATTGGCTTAGGCCTTCGCTGGATCACCCGCTTGGGGACAGCGACCCCACCCTGATGGGTGGGTAGTCAATGCAGTAGGTTGAGCGGATACCACTTGTTAGGGTAGGCTTGATTACGTATGCAGATTGTGTGGATGGAGCTTAGTTAATTAGCCATTCTTTCTGGGCCACCATTAATTAATTAATTATTAATAAATGAATCTATCTTAAAAGTGCTAAAATAAATCAGCTAACAATTTCTGCCAAACCTGTCTCCGAGTCTTTATTTCAGGTTTAGTTTGTAAGTTTTGAAATGTGAATGTATATACATGCTAGAGGTCACACACATCAGATGCTAGGATGTTTATTCCACAGGTAATATAGTCCAAAAAGTAATTTTAATCTCCAAAAATACAAAGATGCACCATACCAATGGGGGAGGGTGTCCCAGAATACACCAGACAAATTAAGAAAAAATCAATTTAGATGCAGTTAATAGTTAAAAAATAGCAAAGTCTATAAAATATCAGTACCATACAAAGTTTACATACAGAATTTGGAAGATATAAGAGTTCTTTGTTAGCTCCTCTTTTGTGGGACACAGCGTCCCCTATGCAGCCTAAGGGCAGCTTTGGGTCTTTTGTGTATCTCAGTTTGTATAAGTGACTTGAACAATCCTTGAGAAATGTGGGCTCTGTAGAAATAAGGCAAGTACAGTACAATACAGAGCAGTGTAAAAAAAGGGTCTGTTTTGTGTGAGATTATGTAATGGACCGGAGAGAGGTCACTGTTATGGGCATATAATCACCGTGCAGGAGTGAATGGTCGTTTCCATTACGGGCATTTTTAGATCTTTTATTATGCTTCTACCATCGTCCCATTTGCAAGAGTATGCCATTAGGGAAACACACTACCAGTAATAAGAAATGTTGTATTTTATTACATTAAATAAAAAACCTATTGAGTAGGAATGGCCATCGATCATAGATGGTTAAAAATCATGATTTGATAACAATGGTCTGTGGTTTTGCTATCAATATCAAAGATTTAACAATTCTTTGCCATCAATGACAGAACAGATGGCAATGTTTTTTTTTTTTTTTTATTGTTCCAGGGGGCTTTATCCCCACCCCACCCTGTTAGCCCACTAAACCCACCCCCTGCCCTGATTGGCCAGCTGTCTGCCATTCCTCATAGCAGGGATGATCATGGGTTTCATGACATCCATGTAAAAACACCACTAATGGTAACCATCAATGAGGAACTCACTGATTGCCATCCCTACCCTCATGATTAATTTAATTATTATTAAAATTAAGATAAGCCGTGTTTTAGGGGGGGAAAAGTTTATAGAAAGGAGTGTAATTTGTTTAGATCTATCGCTGCCTTGTCATTGAAAACAAATCACTGGAGAAGACCACCCCATATATGATTGACATGTTGCAGGAGTTAAAAACGAAATTGTGCCCAACAGAAAATATGACATGCTTTATATTTGTGTATATATATATATATACAATATCAATACGGTTTCTGAGTGCAGCCGAAACCAAAAATCACAGGATCTCCAGGAGCTAGACACTAGCTCCTGGAGATCCTGTGATTTTTGGTTTAGGATTTACTCAGAGACCGTATTGATTGTGAACAAACAGATACCTTTGTCCTTGAATTAGCCTTCCCCTTGGCTCTAGAGACTTCTTTCTCTATTTTTGAGGCTGCATATATCTACCATATGAACGGAGAGACACCGTATTGCACTATACTTGCACCTGTGTGAAATTTATTCACCAAATCTTGGTCCCAGAGACCACGCCCATCTAAATCGGTTGGATCAATCCACCATAGTGGACAGAAGAAAGCTGTCAGTTTGTGTAAAGAAACATAACCTGAGAGATCATCACTTTCTTTCACCCTTATCGATAGGTTCATCGCCCCTGATGAAGTCCTAAGGGACGAAAAGCGTCGGGCCACGGATCTATATGTGGCACAAGAAAAAAACTAAAACAGTGAAATGAAAATGCATTGCTGGACAAACCAATAATAAATGTTTACTTGTTTTTATCTATTTTATTGATTTATTATATGTTAAGCCTTTTAGTGGTACATTCAGCGCACCCCTATTCCTTCCTTCTATCTCTACCCCACTTGTACCTTTACTAACAGCGAGGTACTATAGAGGTGCTGCTCATCTAAGCGCAATATTGGGGCCACAATCTTCTTCCCATATACATATATATATACATATATATATATATAGAATACCTGGTGTCCGGCAACTCCTCCGCTGACAGGGGCAGCTATATTACTTGCCCAGGTGCCCGTGCTGAGGGCGAATTCTCACCAACGTATACAATAAAGTAGAAATGCACGTCACTCCGGGTCTGGTGTCAAACAAAGAAATTTACTGCGCAATGTCTACGCCGTTTCGGGAAGACGGGCCCAGCCCGAAACGGCGTAGACATTGCGCAGTAAATTTCTTTGTTTGACACCAGACCCGGAGTGACGTGCATTTCTACTTTATTATATATATATATATATATATATATATATATATATATATATAGATGGAACGCCTCTCGTTTAGTGGGGTTGGATCGCCAACCGCCAGCCCCCGCCAGCCGCCAGAAGGGAATGAGCGCTCACAAGACACTCGGTCATCTCCTTCCGACAGAGGTCACCGCTGCCTTCCCATCGCTGTCCACCGGTCCACGCCGCCTCCCCGAACCCCCCTAACCCCCCCCCTAACCCTGTCCATCTCTCTGAAGTGGAGACGGGCAGGGTTCCCGTCCCCGACTGCCGGAAAACTGGGACATGCGTGTATGACGCTCGGCGTCCCAGTCAGATGGAGCGCCTCTCCACCGGCGATCGCCAACGGGGACATTCTGGCGAGCCCCCGAGCTGGCTGAGAGGCGCTCCATCTGTATATGTATTCATATATAAAATTTGTATTTCCCCAAGTGTACATCACATATTACAGCTAGAACATAATTATTTCACATAGACGTGGGTCACAGACAAAACTATTAATGATGCCATGAAATTATAGGATGTTCTTTTAGATTATATCACAATTTAAAAGGTTTAATTGGCAGGTAGATAAATCCATTCACCCACAGATGTCCTTATCCTTTCACTTATCTAGATAAGATATTGTTAAGTACTATGAAATGAGATGCAGTAATTACATGTCCTCAAGGTTGCATCTGGCAAGGAGAACCCCAGTGACACAGACTACGTGATCACAATGTTGCAGTGTACACAGGGGCCAATTTCAGAACTGATTGATCTCACAAGTCATAAACCACACATCTCTGTCATCTTCTATCAATTACACGGAGAAGCTCTCAATTATTTTAACCACTTGAAAACAAAAAACGAGATAGTCAGTGTGTTGTTGATCAGCTGTTCCAATTACATAACAGCAGCAGACAAACTATTAGGTTGCAGATAAAAGTATACTGTATTTTGTAAATCTGATTTATTTTCACTTATGTAAATATTGAGTTAAATTCACAGAATAAGCTACGGAAGATACAATCACTCATTTTACCCTGTTGTGTTTATGTACCAATTTGATTATACCAATTCTCTTGTATGACTCTATTAGGGCCTACACATGGGGCAACGATGCTGTGCGATCTGAGTGAAGTTCATTTATAAGTCACTGTTTAGTTCAGAAACTGTGACTAGGACTGTAAGCAGTCCAGAAACACCTAAATCCCTTGATACTGTTTTATCCAAGCGCCTGAAAACCACACCAGCAAGTGTCCTCCTCGTTCTGGATCAGAGGTAGTCCTACAGGCCATGTCACCAGCATGACTGACTCCTCTTCTATCTGAGATTCCTCTGGAGGATCCTGCAACTCTACGCAAACTGCTGCCGATGCTGTTGTTTCTGCTGGGAGTTGTTCATCATCCCAGAGGGGAAGTCAGAACACCACTATGTCTTTCATTAAGCAATTGACCATTCAACAGCCATTTGCGAGGAGGACGAAGTACGACAGCAGTCATCCAATGGCAAAGTGGATAACTGTGGCCTTGACAGCTATGTTGGTGTTAGACATGCATCCCGTATCTGCCATCAGTAGAGTGGGATTTAAACTATTGAGGTATAGTGTCCCCAGTACTAAATCCCAACTACATTTCACTTCACTAGGCAGGCAATACCCAGGATGTTCAAAGACGTCCGAAAAAGTGTCCTTAGTGCCCTGAAAAATGCGGTTGTAACCACTGTCCATTTTACCATGGACATGTGGACAAGTGGTACAGGGCAAACTAAGGACTATATGACTGTGACAGTCCACTGGGTAGATGCATCACCTTCTGCAGCAACAGCAGCAGCATCTACGAATTGCCAGCTCCTTCCAAGGCAGGCTACCTTGTGTATCACCGATTTCAGTAAGAGACACAATGCCGACAACCTCTTAGAGAAAATGAGGGAAAATATTGCGGAGTGGCTTACCCCATTTAGACTCGCCTGGGGATTGTGGTATCGGACAACACCAGTAACATTGTGTGGGCATTACATATGGGCTAACATGTGCCATGTTTTGCCATAAATTTTATGGTAAAGCATTTTATTAAAAGGGGCAGGGGCGTGCATGATATGCTTACGGTGGTCCGCAAAATTGCAGGACACTTGACACTCGCCATTCCGCCACTGCCTGCCGAAGAATGGAGTGCCATCAAGAACCCCTGAACTTGCCCTGCCATCACCTCAAACACGAGGTTGTGATGCTGGAACGCCACCCTCTATATGCTGCAGAGGATTGAGGAGCAACAAAAGGTCATTCGAGCCTACACCGCCACCTACGAGAGGGGATGCACCTGACTAAAGAGCAATGGAGACTGATTTCCGTGTTGTGCATGGTTCTCCAGCTGTTTGAACACACGTGAAGTCAGTTCCGACACTGCCAGCTTCAGTCAGGTCATTCCCCTGATCAGGCTATTGCAGAAGCAGCTGGAGAAAGTGAAGGAGGAGCTAAAGCATTGCGATTCCACAAAGCATGTAGCTATTGTGGATAAAGCTCTTCATATGCTTTTCCAGGATATGAGGGTGGACAGTCTATTAAAGTCAGAGGAATACCTTCTGGCCACCGTGCTCGATCCCCAGTTTAAATCTTTGGTGATAGCATCCAAGTAGACATGTCAGACCTGTACTGGCAGGAAAAAAGGCAGTTTGAGGGCCCCTGTACAAACTTGGCTCTCTTTTACCTGAGCTGTCCTCCCTCCACTGTGTACTCCAAAAGAGATTTTATTGCAGCCGGGAACCTGGTCAGTGAATGGTGTAGGAGGCTGCTTCCACAAAATGTGGAGAAGATGATGTTCACCAAAATGAATAATTTTCAACGAAGACCAGCAATTGCCTCCAGAGACGAAAGAGGGACCTGTAATGGAGGATTCCAGTGGGGACGAATTGATAATCTGAGAGGATGAGGATGTAGGTACTGTAGGTGGTGAGGAATTGGAGGATGAGGATGAGAATGCCTCTGTAGAGCCAGTTTGTACAGTTAGAGATGATTTGCTTCTTTTTTTAGGGGGGGGGGGGCAAACAAACCAATCATTTCAGCCACAGTCCTGTGGCAGACCCTGTTGCTGAAATGATTGGTTTGTTAAAGTGGGAGGGCCCAAGCACAATTCCATATTGTACCTCTTTTTTTTTACATTATGTGCTCTTTGGGGCCTGGTTTTTCAAACAGCCATCCTGTATGCTAATGCAATGCCACCCATAGATGGGCCACATGTTTGTGCCGCCCACTTATGGCGCTTAGCATAGTCATCCAGCTACCTCAGTGCAACCTTTTGGCCTAAAAACAACATTGAGAGGTGTGAGGTATTCAGGATAGACTGGAAATTAGTGGAAATTAATGTTATTGTGTTTAATAATAGTATAGAAGCAAATAAAATATATATATAAATTCTGCATTTTTTAGCGATTTGTGTGTTTTTTTTTTTTTTTTTAAATATAGATTCAAAACACAAAACACTGAAGGGTAGTATCAGATCCAGATCCAAAACACTGCTGGAGATACAGACCCAAAACACATTTCACGAAACAATTAAAGTGGCTGGTGCACACCCCTAAAAATAATGCAGCGCCAATTTTGAGAAGAGAAATCACATAGCCTGATATAAGTAAATATAATAATTTATTATTAAAATAACAATAACAATGTATATCATGAAACTATAAGCAATAAATGGCCATTAATAAAACCGGTACCATTAGCAGCAAATTTGGCAATCTCTCACCCAGTGGGTTGTAAAAAATGCAATAGTCCCGTTCCTGATTTTGACCTTAGTTTATGGGACGATGTAGTCCGTAATAATAAAACCTTGCCGTCGGTGTTCTCTGACACTCTTGAGTTGTAGGACTCAAGAGTGTATACAACTTGCAAATGTATTAGGGTGCGATTTTTGGTAAATATTACTAAAAATCTAAACAAAAAATAGACCAGATTCAGACTGGCAAATTTAACAGAACCACGCACAGATCAGATCTCCTCATGGTTCGGTCTTAAAAAATGTGTGAAAAAAAATGGGGGGCCCCCCCTCTTGAGCATAAAGTGTGATTTTTACTGAAATTCACATCCTATTAAATGTGCGATTTTAGGAAAACATCTCGCCCCAAGTTTTTATTTTGTCTGAATGAGAGCCAAAACCAGTGCTGGTGGCAGCCAATCATAAAATATGTGGACAAAGAAAAGTGCAACCATGTCCACCGCCACATAACTAAAGTAAAGGATGACAGAGAAGCATCATTTGCTTAACCCTTTAAATGCCAGCGCTGCATTTAGAGATGTGCAAAATATTCGCTAAAAATAACAGGGCCGTAGCTGAGGAACATGAATCACTTAAGTTATTGCCGGAAGTCAATTCATTGAAGTTTAGTTCAATATTGTGCACAAAAAAACAGCAGTTGTGAGCAAGGCTGGCATATTAAGAGGATATTTTGCACATCTCTCACAGCAACGTTGGCACTCAAAGGGATCATTTTAATAAGCTTTGCTAAATTTATCAAAAAACTTTTGGCCTAGACACCGTGGGGCACCAAAAAAGTTTTAGGATCACTGTATAGAAGCATCACTATAAATATATAAGTAAATAAAAAGTACACTATTCCCATTCATTTTATAAATATTTCCTGTACCATTTAATAGTGAAAATTGGTGATTCAGGTTGGCTCGTTAATAATCGGTCTGGAGACTGATGTTGCGGGTCTGTGCATGCGTACACCAGCAGCGCGAACACCTTCGGAGAGTATAACACTCGCTGAAGCGTTCACACAAAGCAGGGCGGTTAGGGGGCGGACAGGCAGTGCCGCCACTAGAAATGTTGGGGCCTGGAACTGACCTACAGTCTGGGCCCCAGCAGCACAGCACCATATCCCTCACCCCCCCCCCCCCTGCGCACGCCTGCCAGCATCCCGCCTACCCCTACCCCCTCCCCATTACTTACCATCACCCGTGTTGCGGCATCGCCCTCCGGCTCCTTCAGCCTCCACGGTCAGGTCCGGAGCGCACACTGCACAGTGCAGCCTGCAGAGCGCCCAGCCCCTCTGTGTCCTAGGCTTGGTGCTCTGCAGGCTGCACTATGCATTGTGCTTGCCTGGCTGGGGGGCCGCCAGCGCCGGGAGGGGGAGGCGGTGTGCGGGTGCCCGGGGTGGGGTGGAGGGGTTTGTCACCATTATGGACAGCTGCTGGGCCTTTCCAGAGGCCAGGACCTGGGACAGCTGTACCCAGGGCACCCCACTGTCGGCGGCCCTGCGAACAGGGGGCTGGGTGTGCCCAGAAAAACAATGGATGCACCCAGAAAAACAGTGGGCATCCCCAGGTGTGTCAAAGCCTGCACAGGGCCCCGATTTCAGCCATATCCAAGACAAATAAAGGTCAACCTAGACTTTGAGAATGAGTAAAAAATCATTCTTCGGATGTGGATGCTATGTCAGCGTCCACATCCATTCGCATGCAGATGAGACCATTCGGTCAGCGGTGGCGGACACTGCTATGCAAATCAGTCCCACTGTGTTACATAATGTTCAGAGACATCTCTTGAACATTTGCCATTATGACATAATAAATACAATAAACTACTGTATATTGGTACAATCACTGTATATAACACAATATATTTAGCATCAAGGGCAATAAGAACAGATTTTATATAGGTCTGCCACACGTGCGTTCTAAAGATAACCATAACCGGGCCACATGGCTGCTGATGATGTATGTTCATCAGAGAGAATAAATGTGTCCCACATAACATGCAATTTTTATTTGTCCCATTACATACTGCCCTAATTTTCTCTCTCCAATGGGGTTACCAGCTGGTATTCACAGCATTAATCCTCTCTCAGGGGTCAGCGATCATACTGAGCTTTGAATTATTATCACAGGTATTAACTAGCCCCTTCAGTAATGAATAATCTCTGACAACACTTTGTGCAAGAAAATTAAAATGAGAATATACAAATTTTGAAAACGTACCTAGGTAAACAAAAACTGTATTCTACATATACGAGAGTAGTAATCATTTGCATATATAATGCAATTTATATTCCTGCTAGTTGCATGGAGACAGTGCTGTTGTTACTGTATCTATGTCCGTCTCGAGCCCTTGATTGGTCCATTGCATCCATCCCTGAAGTTTACTTTGTATCTCCCAGTAGAGTAGCCAGAGGGTCAATAAAGAATGTAGAACAGCGCTTGTGCTATACTGAAGAATAAAACAATAACAGGGCTAGATAAAACAATAACATTTAATAATAAACATGATATTAAAATTCACAGGGGATACGGTCGTATTGTCGACCTGACTTAGGTCGACACCATTGGGTCGACAGGCAACAAGGTTGACAGGGTTCTAGGTCAACATGGATGAAGGTTGACAGGTGTCTAGGTCGACATGGGACAAGGTCAACATGGTTTTAGGTCGACAAATGCGTTAGGTCTACATGGGTTAGGTCGACAGGCCGCAAGGTCGACATGGGTTTTTTCACTGTTTTTGAGCCGACATGTGCCGACAGGTGGTATTTCATGCCTTACCATCCACTAAGGTGTGGTGGGAGAACAAAATAGTTTGCCGAGCGCAGCGAGGCACCGTGCTCGAAGCATTGCAAGCGAGCGATGCGAGGAGCTGCGGTTGACCTCCAACTGTGTCCATGTCGACTTTCGGGTAAAAAAACAGTGAAAAAACCTATGTCGACCTTGCGACCTGTTGACCTAACCCATGTCCACTTAATGCATTTGTTGACCTAAACCCAAGTCGACATTGTCCCATGTCGAACTAGACACCTGTCGACCTTCACCCATGTCAACCTAGAACCCTGTCGACATTGCTGCCTGTCGACCCAACAGTGTCAACCTAATGTCTGTCGACCTAAGTCGAGTCGACAATACTAATAGCGTCTGTTTGTATACTGCACCTCCACAAGGTTGATTGGAAATGGGGATAAATCACATGGAAGTCCGATCTAATATTCAGTTGTGAGTCCAGGCAGATTTGATGTCCGTATTTAATCAAACTCAGTAGTAGAATGCAAGGGGTCCACAAGGCATGTGATGGTGGAAGCCACTCCCTTGCCGAGTAGGAAAAACGGTACCTGAAAACTTTCTTTATCCGATGCTGGTCCGGCAATAAATGGTGAAATTGTATCCTTGGTGTGCAGTTTCAGAATCCAATCCTGATGTAGGCTCAAGTTAAAAGGCAAGCTCAGGCAATCTCAATGCGTTTCGACGTTGAAGTGCCCACATCTTCATCAGGAACAGAATGTAGCCAGAGGGTGCTCCTACTGCTGGGAAATCATTATAGGTGTATAATATGCAGTATTGTACTGGCCCCAGTACAGTATGGTCTACGCTGTAGTATGTCATTTACTAGGAAATAATGGCAACAGCGAGGAAATAAGAGGGTCGTAATGCCGGGATTTTAAACCTGTGTTGACCCTTTCACACCAAAGCAAAACCCGGGTTTTTAAGCAAAGTTGAAAATCTTTAACCCAGTAATTTGCTTCTGGTGTGAATTGGGGTATTAATGTGAAACCGTCCGCAATAAAATCATCAATAGTTTCACCCACCAATGGTAACCCATGCTTTATTCTTCACTGGGTTACAGTCCAACCAGAGCAGATCTTCACAGGTACTTCAGGAGCAGAGCTAGGCTTCATTTCCTGCCAGCTTGGAGAAAAAGGATAACATTGGGAGGTTCTGTATCATCGATGGTGGTAAACCACTCACTAGCGTGCGAGGGGATGTGTACTCTAAAGCATCCCCTCGCATGTGGCCGCAAGAAAGAGAAATCATTCGATAGTCACTCACCATCTAATGATTTCTTCTGCCTTTGATAAGAAAAGTCAGCCAGGACAGACTTTTGAAGCGCCCGCTATCCACCAAATTCGGGGGAGGAGGCTGACTTCATGTGGCATCGATACACCTACATCTGCAGGGGTACGCCCACCGTTTTTATGGGCTTGATAATACTTCCACCCCATGCCCGCCGCCTCCTGGGCCAAACTGCTGGAAGAGTGTGAAACTCTTCTAAGCCGTTCGCTACCAGGGGATTGCACATGTGCATATGCGCAAACCCAAACCATCTGGGACGGGGCCGAATTTGCCTAAGTCATACAAAAGAGAGACTGCCATACAAATTCATCGAGTAGTTTTTGTGTAATGCTGGAATTAACAAACATGTATTATACAGCATACCTCCCAGGACCGAAATTTGGGGTCGTGACCTAGCAGCAAGGGGTGAGGCCTATGATATTGGCACTCCCACTAGGCCACGTCCCCATTTTAGCCTCTGTGGGGGCATGGACAGTTGCTCTGTGAGCTACTGGCCATGCCTCCAGCCCCTGTATGTCTGGGAATAGAGCAGCGCCGGGTAGGGGGGACTCCCTGCCAGGGGACACTACAAGCCCCGAGGCGGAACCTTAATGGTGCAGGAATTGGTTTTCTACACATGCAGTGTAGAAAGTTTCAGGTGAAGCCCAATGGAAGTAAGTGTAAGCAAAGGCTGCAGAAAGTAACACGAGAAAACCTTTTTAGAGACATATCCAGACTCAGTCGCACACAGATGTACAAATGTCTTGCTTGTTTTATTTTTTTCGCGATTTACTTAACTTCTTTTATTTTGTCTGTTCTCTGGCTTAATCTCCATCAGTCTCATCTTTCTCTGCCCACCTTCTGTAATCCTCTTCATTAGAAGTGCAGAAATGAGTTATTGGATTATAATAATGACATTTATCTGATACAGTAACTGCAGCTGCACTGATCTTCTGTAGTTTTTGCCATCATGAAGTACACCACCGTAATATGATTGTAATCCATTTATAATATAAGAGTCTTAAGATCAGGATTTCAACCTCAAATGACTTTTGACGGACTAAAGAATTAGTGCAGACCACTGTTCTATTGAGGGCTTCACTCGGAGAGGAGAACTGTCAAATTAAACAGTAGTACTATGTTTCCATGACATGCATCCATACTGAATGCAATTCATGAACCATTGCATGATTTTTTTTCCAGTCTGTGCAAATTTGAGTAAATATGACCCTTTCACAACTTTGCGACAGTTACAGGCTGATCAAGGCTGGTGCTGACGTCATACACCTTACCTTAAAATACCTGGGTACACCTGTGTTTCTTTCTCACAGTTCAGAAATGGAATTTGGGACCAGTATGGTGTGCGTAATGCTGACATATTTGTGCCCGCCTTCACAATTACAAAGATTGCACACATCTGATTGGCCGTTGGATCATGACCACGCTCAGCATAGGCATGACCATATGTATATAGGTGCTGACCTATACAAGTACAGTATGTACAATTTCCTAAGAACAGTATATGTGTTGCTCTCTGTAAGTGACCCCCAATGACATATGATATCTCCTTAAACAGTAAGAAGTTTCAAGAAAGTAACCCACAACTCAATGGAGCATCCTACAGAAGGCCAGATTAGCAATGGGGCAGATGGAGCTGCAGCTCCAGGCCTACACATAAAAATAGGCCTGTTATCTTGATGAGCACCAGCTGGCCACATGGTTGGCCATAAATTATACATTTTAAAATTGCATTTCTATTTTCTACACAAAATTAGGTACTCTTTACCTAGCACGGCGCCCACGATGTCCATCGCGGTCATCGGGGGTAAAAAATCGCGGCCATCGCATGCACTAAAAAATCGGGTGCGACGCGATGCCCACGATTTCCCATAGGGATCAACGTTAAAAGTGTGATTGGACGCGATTTTACTGTTCAATGCCTCAATGCCCGCGATTTTTCCATAGGAAACAATGTTAAATGGGCCACAGAGCCCTAATAGTCCCACTGAAGTCTGAAATGGCCCCCACAATTGTTAACGCCACCCCACGATCAACGTGAACCCGAAACGTGGCGAGCGCAGCGAGCCCGCGAGGGGCGGCGGTACGCGTCCTACGACCTTTTCATACCCCCACTATCCACGTCGGCGTGGAGTTGAGAATAGCATAGTGTGGCGAGCGCAGCGAGCCACCGAGCCCGAAGCGTGGCGAGCGCAGCGAGCCCCGCGCGGGGACGCGGATACCTGTGAAGCCCGCGAAGGGACGCGTTTACCTGTGCAGGTATCCGCGTCGGGTTCACGTTGATCGTGGGGTGGCGTTAACAATTGTGGGGGCCATTTCAGACTTCAGGGGGACTATTTGGGCTCTGTGGCCCATTTAACATTGTTTCCTATGGAAAAATCGTGGGCATTGAGGCATTGAACAGTAAAATCGCGTCCAATCACACTTTTAACATTGTTCCCTATGGGAAATCGCGGGCATCGCGGCCATCGCGTTGCACCCGTTTTTTAGTGCATTTGATGGCCGCGATGCCCGCGATGGGCGCCGTGCTAGGTAAAGAGTACCAAATTTATAAAATGTTTGTACTTTCATATGGGACCTTATTCAAATCCATTTGGTCCTCTGTGTGTTCCCCCGAAGGACCGATATAAAGCATCTGCGTATGAGCAGGCGCATTCTGTGCATGTGCAGATGCAGGGTGCGTGCAACCACGGCAAACTTTCATTTTGCCGGGTGCAAGCACCCTACACAGCGGGCAGGGGGTGGAGAAGGGCGGGGGCGCTGGCCAACCCCGTTAGTATATGGGAACACCCAGCGTTTCATGGGCGTCCCCATGAGAATGTTGGACGCTCTCATGCTAATGAGGCCATGATGGACATGCGGGGGCCGGGCAGCTGACATCACCGGATGGGCAAAATTCGCAGCCTTGCGAGTCAATCAGAATAAGTTCCCTAGTTAGGAAGACATTGGGGCTTATAGTGTATGGGCTCACCTCCTGCACTTCTCATAATAGGCCTTTGAACATTTCAGTTCCAGGCCCATAAGGCCCTTAATCCGGCCCTGAAACATCCACTATGGACCTTATTCTAATCCAAATGCTCCCCTGTGCGGAAGCAATGGTTTGCGACTGCCCATACACATACACAAGTATACACATGTGCAGCTGCTTGGCGCAAGTGGGCACAGCGCATTGATTATTCACAGTCCCCATGAAAACTCTGGACATTTCCATGTAAGTGCGCTGGGGACGTGGGTGCGGGGGGTGGGCAGCTGACATCAACGGATGTCAGTTTCACGCTGCTTCCCATACAGGGAGACTGTAGATCTAAGACACCAGAGAGGTGTCTTAGATCTACGAATGCTTCTAAAATCATTCGATGGTCGGCGACCATCGAATGATATTGTCCCCACACGCAAGGCTGCAAATGGATGTTTATGCCAAACATCCATTTGCATGCGTGCGGGGCTATTCGGTGTGCGAGCGGGGCGGGCGTTCGTACGGCCAGAGCATAGATGTCGCACAAAGCAGCTTTGCGTGTCAACCAGAATTACCCCCTTATACCTACATTGGCAGTGTGCTTATATAAGAAAGCATGCCACATAGTATATTTTGAAATTGTAATAGATCTATTTGAATTTGAATGCTGACTAGATGACATTATGCAAATAGCATTGTACGTATTGCAGAGCCGTTAGAATTTTCCATCCTTGTGTATTTGTCCCTGACCGTTTTCAAATTGGAAAATTTCCATAGTTTCCTAGGCAGTGATAACTGTGATTGAGATTAGCCATTGTGTCTAGTTGAAATATCAATGCAATGTATAATTCACTTGTAATGTACATTGCTTCCTAGAACTCAGAGATATATATTGAATATGATCCCAATAAAAGCCCTGCAATATTATTTAGTACTAGCAAGAAGTCTCATTCCTCTAGCTAGACGTTTGTTTTTGCTGACAACTGAATTTATTGCGTGATTCATGAACGCTCAGTGAACCGATGGGTTATCCGTGTACAATGGAAAGGAAATGAGGAAAAGACTTTCGATAGGGAACTGTTGGTGATGAATGATAATTTCTTACTCTGTTGGAAATTACTTTCAGGAACAGATAAAACAAATGTGGATATTGGGAAACATAGCAAAGTTACAGTCTGTATGCAAAGTGCAAAGAGAAATCATTTTTAGGACTAGAAATTGGAATCATAGGTCGTAGATCTTAACATAAACGGAGAGATGAAGAGGTCAACATTAATTATATAAGAAGGAATACTGTAATTTTTTAGGCTATAAGTACTGTATACATTTTTGCTTTTAAAGTTGGCAAAATAAATGTATTTGTGCTGACGCAATGCAATTGTGCTTATGTATTATTATTAGTTGTATTTTATTATTCAATTACTTTTGAGTTTTTATGTCAGTGCCTGATTAAGCAAAATGCTGCTTAGACTGCAGCCTAGGGCACCAGGACTGGGGAGGCTCCTTCCAGGTGACAGCCAAGGAATACATTTAAGGCCTGAGTTTGTTAGCTATCACCTGTCCCAATTTACTGGGGTTGGGGGAGTTCTTAAAGTGACTGCCAGGTGGCTGTGTCAATGTGACTATGTGCCTTATTCGAGTTCACTCTTTCTAACAAAATCCTTCTTAGATGGACAAAACCATGTGCACTGCAGGGGGGCAGATGTAAAATGTGCAGAGAGAATTAGATTTGGGTGAGTTATTTTGTTTCTGTGCAGGGTAAATACTGGCTTCTTTATTTTTACACTGAAATATAGATCTCACTTTGAAGTAAAACCCCACCCAAATCTAATTCTCTCTGCACAAGTAACATCTGCCCCCCTGCAGTGCACATGGTTTTTCCATCTAAGAAGGAATTTGTCAGAAAGAGTGAACTAGAATAAGGCCCTATGTAACTTACTGATGGAACCACTACTTTATGTCAGAGTTGCCGACTTTGAGGCTGGGAGAGGGCAGCCAGCTCCAGGAGGTAGAGAGTGGGTCCGGCGGCAGGGCCGCAAAAGGGGGCAGAGCCAGGGGTGGGGCTATTCAAAGAAGTGCACTAGTGGGAGTGGCCATTGCTATTGTATCATTGTGACCACGTCCCGTCTGTGTAATGCTGGAATTACAGGCATTAAACAGGGAGGGGCAGGGCCATTATGATGCAATTTGCGTCAACTGGTCCCCACAGACCACATGCCGAGGAGGGGCAGTGGGAGGCTGCTGCCATTCAGGGGTACTTTATTCACTTTTCGGGGGAGCCAGGAGGCGGACGATTTTCAGACATTGTGCTACAGCGCAGTTGTGCTACAGATTCAGACCAGTTTGCACTGCCGGTGGGGCAAATGTAACATGTGCAGTAAGGATGACACTCACGGGACATTTTTTCAATCCCTGAAGTAGGGATTGAAAAATGCTCAATCAGAATCCCGGGATTGGCTTTCCTAATAAAAAAAAGTGCCGACCATCCCACATGATTACCTGCATAGCCAGGAGGGTGCGGTGGGGAGCCTGGCAGGGGTGCAGAATGGAGCCTGGCGGGTGCGGCAGGGAGTCTGGTGGGTTTCAGCATGGAGCCTAGCAGGGATGCAATGCATAGCTGGGCGGGTGAAATGCTGGGACATCTACACAGTGGGGAGTGAGGGCGGGCTGAGCGGCTGTGCGGACTGCGCAGCATCACCTGTGACTAGGTCACGCTGAGCAGAGCTGCAAAGCCAAGGACGGGAGAAGCTGTGTGCAGTCTAATCCTGAAATACCGGGATTGGAAACTTCAATCCTGAGATTGAAGTCCCAGCCATTTTGGGGCCAAATCCCGGGATCCCGCTGACCCCGATATCAGGATTGGCCACCCTAATGTGCAGTGAGAGTTAGATTTTGTGGAGTTATTATGTTTCTGTGCAGGGTAAATACTGGCTGCTTTATTCTTATACTGCAATTTAGATTTCAGTTTGAACACACCCCACCAATGTTCCCTCTAATTTTACAAAGGCTACAAATAGTTTACAAAAACTATTGGCTGTGCAACTTTGGAAGGAAATTTATATTTTTGTGCATCACTTATATATAGAACTGGAAAACGACGTTCAGCATTTGTGTCAACTTTACTTCAAAATTATATGAAACATTCAAAACACAGCAGACAATGTAGATAAAGGGTGAAACACACATTGAGTCCACAACTGCAAAAAACTGCTGCTTTGTGCACTCTATTGCAATGTCTTTGCGCGTGCTCGGCAAATTGTGTGCACGCGCACACGCGCACAGCTTAGAGGGAACACTGCACCCCACCCAAATCTGCCTCACCTGCTCGTCGTATTGATAAACCCAGGCCCATAGAGAGTGGGGTCAGGTCTGAGTACTGTAAGGGGGAAGGACTAGGTGTGGAGGTGTGCCCATGCCCTGGTACACAAAACAAATCTGAAAACTAGTATTTGCAGCGTTATGCTGCCTGGGCCAATCCAGGGGTCAGTGTAATTATATTCCCTTGAGGCAGAGAAGACTGCCACTGCTCAACAACATCAGCCTGGAGGCCCGCAGTAATGGGCTGGGGAAAGAGGCTGCTGTCGCCAATAGATGTATTATCTACTGGCGACAGCAGCCTCTTTCCCCAGCCCATTACTGCGGGGGGGGTCTGGGCAATTAATAGAACAATGCAAATCCAATCTAATCACCATAATGCTCTCAGCAGCTTTGAGTAGTAATGTCATTTTCAGGTCAAGCCGATGCAAGAAGATTGTCAGATTGGTGTTCATCCATTCACCGTTCCCTTCTCATAACTCTTATTACCAATCATATTATTTTCATTATTATTCAATTCATACTAACATATACAGCAGAATGCAGGCAAGGCTGGCACTACCTAACCTGCCGGACACCAGGGTATATAATGTAGGTGTCCCTAAAGCACTGCATGAGTGCCATATCAGCCAGTCTCATGTGTAAATGTAAATTAAGCATAAAGCTGCGGGGGGGGGGGGGGGTATTCAATTCCCAGCCGATATTTCTGTTGGGGGAAATGGTGGCGGGCCCTATTAAATGCTGTCTTTCCTGACCGTAATGAACAGGGATTTCGGCAGAACGGGTCTGTTCTGCCGAGAACAGCCATGGATTATTGAGCTCCCAACCAGCTCGACATTCCACGACCAGCTCGACATTCCACGACCATATCTCACGGCCACGCCCCCTTTTTGGCTTTCAGCAGCCAGGATATGGAATCCCGTCTGCCGATTCTTAGTCGAGCCAGCCAAGGACGGGACAGGGTCATGGCGGCCGGGCCAGCCTGACAGTCGTGACCCAGGTTTGACTATGCCCCTATACTGTATCTCTGCCACTGCTTTAAAATAATGTTTAGCATTGTATAGACACGTTCATGAGTTGCCCACATACTAATCCAACAACAACCAATCACAAGATGCTTACCTAAAAACTACACAAGATCATAACGTAGATTTGAAGATTTTGAATGATGCAAAAACTAGTGGCAACAACCCGAGACTGTAGGACCCAAGTAGAGAGGGATTCTTGAAGAGCATGGATCCAGTATGACCCCAGGCATTATAACACTGCTTTGTAGAAGAATTAAAAGAAATTGTGGTTTGTATCATTTTCTTCATGTACAGTATAGTTGTATTGTATTTTTATTTCTTTTTAGGCTTTGTTTCGAAAGAACGAACCTGTCCAGACACAACGTAACAAGGTTTCCTGCATGGGAAAAATAAGTATAGATACAATATTTCATTGGAACTTCCTTTACAGCATTACCTAATTATCTTACATGCTCCACAGAAGATATTTAATTTAATTGGATGTTACTTGCAAAAAGGCCAAGTGTGAGTGTGATGCTCATATTACTTACATAACAGATCTGAGCCGAGCTCGCTTTTCAAAACAGCAGCTCTGAAAAATTGTCTTTGTTCTTATGTAGTGATTCATTATTGCATGTAAACCTCTTATTATCTAACATATATATCTGAAGCCATCTTAATTAGTCTGAAACGTCTTTATCCTACTAGAACAACTTAAAGCCCATACACACTGGGTGATTTTGAGCTGAAAGTAGCTCACTTTTACCATTTGAGCTCAAAAGCCACCCATTGTGTATGGCCTGTCAATGAGAAGTGAACGCTGATGCACGCTCCTGTGTCATCGCCAGTCACCGCCACTCATCTGCTGGTATTACCAGAAGAAGAGCAATGGAGTGGACAGCTTTCCATAGAGCCTTGCTATGGAAAGCCGTCCACCCCCACGAAAATCACTTGGATGGGTGAAAATTTTCAAAGACGCCCAGTGTGTATGCACCTTTACTCTATCCAGATAAAACACATTCATATTGAGCTTTGTGCATATAGGAACATTAATAGTAGGCACGGCATAATTACACTCTGGATTGTTAACAGATTTATTTTTTGCATTGTTTCAATTTTACCTCATGCCCATGCCTTTATTTAACACAAATACTGTATTGGATTTGTTGTCATTGTAATGAAGACAGTCACTGATGAGCAGACAGAGAGGTCTCAGGAGAATGGAATATTACTGCACTAGATGTACTAACCAGCAATGATAGTGGGCCAGATGTAGTAAGCTTGAAAAGAGATAAAATGGAGAGTGATAAACCACCAGCCAATCAGCTCCTACCTGTCATGTCCCAGGCTGTGTTTGAAAAATAACAGGTAGGAGCAGATTGAGTGGTGGTTTATTACTCTCCATTTTATCACTTTTCAAGGCTTAGTACATCTTGTCCAATGTGAGACGTGGGGCGGTGTGGTGCCTGCTGCCGTGAGGGTGTAGTTGGACCTCTTACCTGTCGCCACTCCCTCTTACCTTCAGGCAGTGACAAATCAACTGTCCTGGTAACTCAACTGGACCTGGACACAATGATCTTAGAGGAAGGAGATGAAGGGAGATCCGTCCTTCCTAGATACAGATCAATGCACCATCCATTCCGTGACGTACCTATTACACGGAGCTTCAGGCTTAAGTGAAGGTCATCCTCTGCACTCTTGGCATCAGAGCCCAAATTAACACCTATTGGCACTTGCACACTAGGTAAAAGTGCAAGGTCCACAGTCCACCCAAAAGGACTGGGGATAGATAGAGGCAGACATAAAAAGACAGAGATTATATCAAAACTTAATTTGCAATTCTTCCACAACTCAACTTACAGCTCTTCATTCTTCTATCACTGGCCCATCCTGGCCAGCAGTGGTGCTGCTCCTTCACTTCCTCCAGTCAGCGCCAGGGTCTTCTTTGGTGCTCCCAGCATCATCTGGCCTCTTCAGCAGCTTCCAGAGCTTCTCTTACGACTTCTAGAGTCTCTTCTGACTCCCTTGGTGAAAATAAAATAACAGTACTCCAGATTCAGGATGAAGCTAAAAGCATTATGTGAAAATATTCTAAAAGGATCATGATCCCTGATATTTAAGATAGCAGACAGATGCAGGAGTTAATTATTTATTTTATCCTCTTGATAATAATTATCTCTAGGCTGTTTTGGGCAGTTAGTGTTAAAATAGCTGTTTAGTAGACAGGGTTGACTCTGTCATTAGGCAGCTGCCTAGGGCACGAGGATATGGGAAGGGTGAAAGGGAACTTCTAAGATGCCACCTCCACACTTTCACTTTAGGGGCTGGAAGGATAGCATTGGTGGCAGTGTTGGGATTTTGGGGGTGGTAATTTAAGTTTTTGCTAGGGTTCTAAGAAGACTTACACCAACCTTAATTGTAGACATGGATTAAATGGTTAATGTCCAGGTTGGAGACTCATATTGAATCTGGATGGATAGCCCAATGGTGGACTGGCCCCCAGGGGTTCAGGGAAAAACCCCGGTGGGCCCCACTGCCTGGGGCCCAACCCTTATAGGGATTATGTTCCATGTTGTGCACTTGAATTATACATACATAAATACATACATACATACATACATACATGTATGTTACATTATACTGCACAGGACTATGGTGTATTTCATACAGTGCTGTGCTCTTAGTCTAGTACATTATCATGCATGTGCAGTACTAGCAGTATTTACCATATCTATATATGTATTAAGAAACCCAGACCATGCACTAATGGTTAACCAAGCCACTAACATGGGCCCTGACCACTGCATTTCCCTGGTGGGCCTTTCATGCCCCAGTCTATACAAATGCTGAATAGCTCAGAAAGGGTGTTAACTTGAATTATATGAGAAATAGAGTTGAGCATTCAGTACCAGGGTTATGATGTCATCACCACTCCTGCTGTCAGAAGCTTTGCAAGCATTGGAGCCACTGATGAGAGAGTGGTGATGACATAACGCTGTATAGAAAGAAAAAATGTGTAGCTCTTTCAAAACGCAGATGCCGGGTTGCACCCAGGATTTGGACACAGATCCTTCTCGGGACCGACCAAGCATTTGAGGTGTGAAAGTTATCACATGGACTCAGGGGTGGAGTGGACTGGCGGCTCATCATCGGGGCGGGGGACAGGACCCGAGTCGCTCGTGTTCAGCCCTGGTTGTGACCAGGTTTGAAATACCGAGTTGCTCGACCCGGGAATTTGGCCAGTGGTGCCTTCACACTACAAATCAACCTAGGTTGCTATAGTGGTGTGAAAGGTGTATTATACTTCTGTTCAATGAGACATCTGCTATGGTTGACAGAGGCCAAGTAAGCTCTCATAGCCCTTTCAAGATATTTAGGTTCCTCTATTAATCTCACTTGAAACCATACTACCCACATTTGTTAATTATTTGTGTGTGGTATATATTGGTAGCCCAATCAGAGGGCAAAACTATAATTATGAGATTTGAAGAAGCATGCTACCATTTTTGATTGGGTGCATAATGGATGTTCTAGAGCAACTGGTTCTCAACCTCGGTCCTCGTGACCCCCCAACCGTTCACGTTTTCCAGGTCACCTGGCAGGTGCACAGGTGCACTCATTACTGACTGACACATTTTAAAAGATCCACAGGTAGGGCTAATTATGTCACTTGTGATTCTGTGTGGAGACCTGGTAAACGTGCACTGTTGGGGGGTCCTGAGGACCGAGGTTGAGAACCACTGCTCTAGAGGATTGTGCAGACCTGTGTATCATGTAGACTATACTGTTTCTGCTATACTTTTGCCTACATTTACCTGCATTTACCTGAAGCCTATTATAGGGAATACCTATAACACTTATATAGAAAGCTAATGCTGTGATCATGATAATTGTTTTAGAAACAATGTATTACCATATTTTGATAAAAAGACGACATTTAAATGCTCCAGAGGTTTGCAGAGCGGTGTACCATAAGAGGCAGCCTGTAACTACACTGTCTGGGAAATAGTTATTTTCTCTCAAGGTTTGATGTTCTGTTGTCTGCAGAGAAAATTAAGGGTCTTGTACCAGCTCTTTCATTTTTAGATCTGAAGATTGACATGGTTGCTATAGTTTCCATTTGTCTTCTGATAAACTAGGTATTTTGTTGTATTAGTTTGATCAGTTTGTGGGTTCCAAGAAAGTAATGTTGCTCCAGCTGTCATCTCTGGGACTAATTCATCATGGATCGCTAACTTGAGAACATGCAATCCAGTTAATCAACGAACAGCTGCGCATGTGCAGAATTCGCATTGCGCATACACACCCGCAATTTGCAAATAATTGTGCTCTTGCATTCTGCTTCAATGCAATCCCATTTTGATTGATAGGAAGACAGATTTTAAGGCGAGGAAACGGGGCATTATGTTGGTGTGTTTGCCAAAATGCAATTTTCAGATGTTTCTCTGACGTCAGCAATGACCATTTCAAGTACACCAATGTCTGCTTCCCGACTGCCTTCAGAAGACCAGCGCCAGAACTTCAAAAGATTCTGGATGCTAATACTGGAATACCGACAGCAAGAATCCCAATCGGAGAGTATGTGGGCCGGGACAGGCCGGGGAAGAGTGTTTGGTGTAGGCACTATTGGGGGGACTTAAAGTTAGGCTTTGTGTTGGGAAGTTTAGAGCTAGGCCGCGGGAGGATGGTTAGGTTAAGGCACTTAGAGGGGGGAGGGGTTAGGAGGAGGCAGTGCTATTTTTCAGCAGGAACAAGCAGGAACTCAGTTCCTGAACCTCTCATTAAATATGACCTCATCAGGAACTGGATTCCTGAACCTGTCCTGTGCCAAAATGTAGTTTCCATAAAATAAGTTTTATTTTAAAGTTCCTTTTGAGTGCTTTCTTTTCTAAAGATAGATAGATAGATAGATAGATAGATAGATAGATAGATAGATAGATAGATAGATAGATAGATAGATAGATACTATAGATAGATAGATAGATAGATACTGTAGATAGATAGATAGATAGATAGATAGATAGATAGATAGATAGATAGATAGATAGATAGATAGATAGATAGATACGATAGATAGATAGATAGATAGATAGATAGATAGATAGATAGATAGATAGATAGATAGATAGATAAGATAGATATTTTTATCTACAGTATATATAAATGTTTTTGTTTTTTAAATAACTCCACCCTCACACACAGAGTTCCAGAATCTATGCCGGCCCCAGGCAGAACACAGGAATGTCCCCAAAAAATGGGACATTCCCATGGAAAGCGGGAAAGTTGGGATGTATGAGGGAGCAGTAAGATTACTACAGGTGCAAGTGAGCAATACAGTGTGAGCAACACCCCACCAGCCAGAGACATGTTTCTATTATTACCAAATAAAACAGACTTGCGAAAGGTTTATGTTTGAATTAAACAGCAATTTGCCAACTTTTTTTATTTTGACAAGCCAGGCGTTTTGTTGCACACACATTTAACAGAAACTATGATAAGAACTACTTGACCATCTAGTCTGCCCATGTACACTCACAGGGTTCATTTTTTGGTGAGAGCCAAATAACCTACTAGTATATTTTTGGATTGTTGTAGGAAATCAGAGTACACGGAGGAAACCCACGCAAGCACTGGGACAAGAGGGTCAATTTAGACCCGAATTCGGCCCCGTGTTCGATGTTGGGGGGTTTCCGTATGTGCATGTCATTCTGGGAGGGTAGGCAACCCTGCATGTAATGATTCTCTAGAAAGTGTCTTAATAATTATTCAAAGTCAGTCACACAGAGATTAGGACCTGTACATTTATAACGGGAGCTGTGTGTTTCTTTCTGACGTTCATAATGTTACATTAATTTTCTAAGTGGAAGCGTAAAGTTTTGTGAAGGCCTTTGAACGAGAAGGAAATGAACTCATTTCAGCTGTGAGATTATGTTAATAGATATGGTGTTTTTCTCTAAAGAGTTGGCACTTAAGTCAAGAAGGTAAAGGAAATGTAAAAATGATTTGATAGCAGCTGCTCTATTATCAGTGATGATAAGCATTAGAAGACCTATGATGATAAGCATAAGAAAATCTATGATTTGCAAGGCAAATGTTGATAATTGGAGGTCAATATATCTGTATTAGCATTCATCGGAGTACTGAAGTATTATTAACAGATGTCTACTATCTATTAATGTGAATATGCACAGTGATTAAAGGGCCTGATTCAGACTTGTTTGCTAGGCTGTGACCAAAATCCCCGCCCCCCCCCCAGCCACTTTTGCGTGTGAGGGAATGTGTACAGTTACACATCTCCTAGCATGTGGCTGCGCAAATTCATTCAATAGTCGCCGACCATGAAATCAACCCACCTGCGTTCCCAGGGGAATGCCCAGCATTTTTCTTGGGGACGCCCATAAACGCTGGGCATTCCCCTTCCCTTGTGAATGCCTCGGCGAGTGTGATACTTGCCGAAAGAATTTGCGCAGGGGATCTGCATATGCGCAAATTTGCACATGCGCTGAGAGCTCGCTTGCGAAACCATTATGACAACATCGTCATTGGATTGAAAAATGATTTAGGCCTTAGGTTTGGGTTATAGCAGATAATTGCACTATGAAATTGTCAAGGTGTACTGTACATCCATAAGCCTAAGATAAAAGAATGGGGGGCACACAGTGCAGCAGCAATCCCAGTAATTCTGACACAGAAAGGATGAAGCAGGAAAAATACAATTAAGGAGTGTTCCAATGACCAAAAGAAAGTCCTCACCTCAAGCAAAATTCAGTTTTATTGTCTGACCTGAGACAAGCTGCGCATATAAGCTGGACGAATTAGATTAATGAGCCGGAACAGTTCTGTAAGAGGTAATACCTGTTAGCAAAACTGTGAAATTCTTCTGCCGTTGCAAAAAAGTCTTTGAGGAAAACTGTTGGATGTCTTATCAGGCCTTTTATAAACTGTGAATGGGAGAAAAAACATTGATGTTTTTATTTTATTTTTTAAAGATAAAAGTAAGATAAAATAAGACCCATTTTATAATTGTTCTGTGTTTTTTTTTTTTCATAAAATCTCTGTCATTGCTCTCAGGGGCTGATTCAGACCTGATAGCTGGGATGCGAGTGTTCGGAGCCCCGTGATCAGGTCAACTCCATCACATAGCCCTGCATGAGAAACATCCTGCTCAAGTGCAAATCCTCACGGGCAGAGGTGGGCAATTATTTCAATGGGTGTGGTACAGGGTTCCGACAGTCATTAGCCCGACATCGGACTCAGACAGCGCAGCAAGCGCAACAAAGCCCCTTGCGGGCTCGTGGACCCCCATGAGGGACAATAGCTGGTGGCCGTCGGGAACCCGTGCATTGGTATTTTAACAGTCGGGATCCCGACGTCAGGTAAATGGCTGTCGGGATCCGGACTGTCGGGACCCCGTCCAGTACCCATTTAAACTGGGGGGCCACTTACCACTTCCAGTAAATATTCGAGTGCCGCACTCTGGAAAAGGGGGTGTGATCACTCAAAAGGGGGCTGTCCACTCAAATTAGGAGATGTCCTTGAGTGTAGTGTATTACAACTTTATCCCTTTTGCAACTCAATAGCAGACCCCCTTATACTTGCCTCTTACACATTATGCCACATCGAATAAGCCAAAATTCACATGGAATGAGTAAAAATGCATAATTTTTTTTATTAGGAATGCCAATCCCATAATCCCGGGATTAGCGTCCCTATCTTCTAGCACCCCCACCCCACTCCCCTTGCCACCCTTGTACAGTTTGCAGCTTTTCCTTTATTCTTTTAATAAAAAAAAGGGCAGCTACCCTGGACTGATACGGCAGATTTAGCAGTACCTCATGAATTATGCATTACACTTGACTCACCCCTGGAATTATACATGACACATGGCAGCACCCCTGGAATTATATGGCACACATGGGGCACCCCTGGAATTATACACAACACATGGCAGCACCACTTTATTTATACATGACATTTGGCAGTACCCCTGGAATTATATACAACACATGGCAACACCACTGGAATTATAGAGCAGTATCACTGGACTTTAACCGCAGAACCAATGAACTTTAACAGCAGTGACACTGGACTGGATCTATGCAGCAGTATCACTGGACTGGTATTATACAGCAGTATCACTGGTCTGGAATTATTCCGCAGTACCACTGGACTTTAACGGCAGTATCACTGGACTGGACTTATGCAGTAGTGTCACTGAACTTTATCGGCAGTACCAATAGACTTTAAGGGCAGTAGCACTGGACTTTGATGGCAGTACCACTGGATTGGATTTATGCATTAATATCACCGGACTGAATTTATGCTGCAGTACCACTGGATTGGACCTATGCCGCAGCACTATCACTGGACTAAACTATACAGCACTATCACTGGACTGGACTATGTACAGCACTATAAATGGAGTGGACTATACAGCACTACAGGTTGAGTATCCCGTATCCAAAATGCTCGGGACCAGGAGAATTTTGGATAACGGATTATTCCGTATTTCGGAATATTTTAATATTTCAATGATGTATTTTGAAGTATCTTGCATTTATGCTGTATAAACACATAATATACACATAAATATATTTTATTACCACATAAAATACACACAAACATATTTTAATTGTTCAAAAAACAAGGTTTCAAAACGTGAAACAAAATGTGTGTACTATCTCAGCACTGAATTTGAATGCCAAGCAATCATTGTCTTGCACATATATAGTGCCAGTTACATATCATGTCCCCAGTGATGCTGTTACATATGTCCCCAGTGAGTTTTTAGCAAAAAAAAAAAAATTTTTCACTTTCTGGAATGTCCGTATTTTGGAATAATTCGGATAACGGATATTCGGATACGGGATACTCGACCTGTATCACTGAACTGAACAGCACTATCACTGGACTGGACGGCAGGATGGAGGGCAGGGTGGCAGGCTTACAGGCAGCCAGGACGTGCTGCTTCTTAACTCTCCATGTCTGGATTGAAGATGGCGTCCGGCCAGCCGCCCCTTTAAAGGGTCCGGATCTTGCGAAATCCGACGGTGGGATCTCGCAAAGGTCCCGAGACCCGCACACCGAGCCTGGGCTGGAATTCCCAAACAGGCTTGGAAAGCGGTTTGAATTGGTGGTGTCCGGAGTATCCGGATTCCCCTATTCCGAACCCACTCATCCCTAGTACAGTCCAAGCATATCCCCACATTTACTCTCAGACTTTTCCATCCTCATGACCCCAGGCTAACATTGCCATGACCAGGGGCGGATTGGCCATTCTATTTACCGGGAACTTTCCCGGGAGGCCGCTGCTACTGAGGCCGAATTGTGCAGCAGCCAGCAGGGGCAGCACAGAGCACGCTGCAAACATATACAGGCTGCTGAGCAGAGCCAGCGCTACAGCCTCAGGCAGGAGGCCGGCAGCTCACCTGGCTCAGGCCGCTCAGCAGTAGGCGGCGTCAGTATTAGGGTCAGCCCAGTGAAGTCCCCGACCAGGTGGCCTCCGCTCTGACCCTGACTGTCACTGGCTGCTGGACTGGCTGCAGTGCAGTCAGACATAGTGGCCCGGCCCCGTCTCCTCCTGCCCGCTGTTCTCTTATGAGAGATTGAGCCAGCGGGCTGCGGCGCTAGTCTACCTATTGTCACTGGCGTCCATTGCCCCGCCTCCTGGATCCTCTGCGCCAACCAGCCATCGACCACAATAAAATAAAAATATGAGTCCAGTCCCGCCAGGTTCCCTGATCAGCGGCCGCCGACGCCGCACTAATACTGTACGCCGGGACTCAGAGAACAGTGAGCAGGAGGAGGCGAGGCCGCATCTAGTGGCAGGGCACTGGGTGCGGCGGCGGCCGCTGATTGGGGACCCGGGACTAGACTCATATTTTTATTTTACTATCAGCTCCCGCCCGCCGCCGGAAACAATTTACAGCCGGGCAGAGAGCAGATAGCTGCCCGGCTGTATTGTCAGGACACTGCAGCAGCCCTAGGTCCCGACTCCCGGCTATTTTAAATTAATCTTGCGCTGCTGCAGCTGTTAGCTGCACGCTCCGTGCAGCAGCCGGGGCCGGGCGGCGCTTCCGTCCTACCGCCCGCCCCCCTGCTTCTGACGTCAGGTTGCCTAGCAGCCGGGGACACAGGGGGACGCGGCGTATAGACGGGACGCCCGCTCCGCCTCCCAGCGTCTCCCTGGCAACCCCGACGCCGGCAAGCGGCGGGGGAACTTCCTGTCCACGGCGGCGCCGTTGCTAGGCAACGGGAGACGCCGCCGGACAGCGTATTCTGTGATTCTAGCCCTGCCTGCGGGTAGCAGGTGCAGGGCATCTTATGAAATTATTTTTAGGCGGGCTCGGCTGGGATTGGTGGGGGCTTCTCATTTAAGGCCATCAGCCCTATCCTCCTTGCCGGTGATAGCTTCCTCGTGCTGTCTACCTGCTGCAGCTAGGTCCTATCCGGCTGTTCCCTGGCCCTCCCGCCGTCCTCTTCGTCTGCTGTTCCGTGAGTTACCCCGGTTAGGGGCATTTTCTCTTGTGTTTTTCTCTCTGTGGAGTTTTGGTTGTTATTGTTATTTAGTCAGTTAGACTATACCTTGTTCTAGGTATTGCTTCTTATACCAGTACGTCGTCTGACGTCAGGACTGTTTTCCTTGTTAGAGGTTTTCTTTTGGCGTGGTTAAGGTGTTTTGGCGACTGGGGTCGCGTGTCGTGGCGACCAGGTCGCTGGCGCTTAGGCGCGTTAGTCAGTTTCCGGCAAGCTGCCGTTATTTAATTTTAGTCAGGACTCTTAGCCAGCCCTCCTCTTGGCCGTACCCTGGGGGGGTCCCCGGCTCTTTGTCTTTACCTAACTCCTGGCTGCACCGGAGCTAGGGCAGGCTTAACTTGCCCTTTCAGACGTGGCGGCTACAGGCGAAGCCTAGAACATCTGCAGGAGCCGGTCACCCAGCCTGGGGGGTTTCAACAGAGTCAGTATAGGGTTGGCCGTGGCTGTTCTGACCAGCAGTCCCGGCGGCGGGGTCACACCCATCACCTAACATTATCACCGGCCACAAAACAGGATATTTTTATTACAGTTATCCAGGTAACGTGTATTTTGGTAGACTTCTCTGTGCGGGTGGGTGTGGACTATTTGTCAATCATGAATCCTACTCCTACGGGGCAGGCCCAGGTCTTTGCCAGCCAGCTTCAGAACTTAACTCAGATGGTACAAGAATTATCGCTTAGGGTTAGAACACAGGAGGATGGGGCCCGGGGAAACCCCCTGCCACCTCCTGAGCCCAAAATGAACCTCCCTGATCGGTTTTCCGGTGACCGTAAAGATTTCTTTAACTTTCGGGAGAGTTGTAAGCTTTACTTTAGACTCCGCCCCCGGTCCTCAGGATCTGAGCAGCAGCAAATTGGTCTGGTAGTATCCCTTCTCCAGGGGGATCCCCAAACTTGGGCGTTTGGCTTAAAACCTGACGATCCCGCACTGCGCTCGGTGGAAGCCTTCTTTCAGTCACTGGGGCTCTTGTACGATGACCCAGACAAGGAGGCCTCCGCAGAGAGTAATCTCCGTGCTCTCCGGCAGGGAAGAAATCCGGTAGAGACCTATTGCACTGAGTTTCGCCGGTGGGCAAATGACTGCAACTGGAATGACCCGGCACTACGTAGTCAGTTCCGGGTCGGGCTTTCGGAGGCAGTTAAAGACAGTTTAATCCAATATCCTGCACCGGAGACTTTGGACAAACTTATGGAATTGTCCATTAAGGTCGACCGGCGGCTCAGAGAGCGGAGGACTAAAAGAGGGTCGGGTCTACGGCCTACTTCCCTCAGCTATGTTTCTCCGGTAGAGGAAGATGAGCCCATGCAGGTGGGTGCATTCCGCATCTCTCCAGACGAAAGAGCCCGCAGAATGAATTCCGGGTTATGCGTCTATTGCGGAAATAAAGGACATTTCCTGCGCTCATGCCCAAATAAACCGGGAAACTCCAAAGCCAAGTGAATGCCGAGGGGATTCACTTTGGTCCGCAGCTCATTTCCCCTCAAAACGCTCTATTAGTCCCTGCTGAAATTCAGGTAGGGAAGACTAAGAAGCTTTTTGCAGCTTTTGTTGACAGTGGTGCCGCAGGAAATTTTTTGGACATTCAGTTAGCCCAGGATTTGGGAATTGCTCAGCTACCCCTTGGGAATTCAGTTATTATGCGGGGTCTTGATGGTAACCCATTAATCAATGGGGTGGTGAAACATTGTACTCCTCCCGTGTCGTTACGGGTGGGCATCTTTCATACTGAGACCATATCTTTTTTCTTAATTCCTTGTACCGCGGTGCCTATTGTTCTCGGTCATCCCTGGCTCACTACCCATAACCCCCTTATTGACTGGCAAGCCGGAGAAATAACTCGGTGGAGCGATCATTGCTCCAGAGATTGTCTCAGTTTGAGGCTTACAGCCGTGGTTCTGCCAGAGGGGGTACCCAGCGCGTACGCGGATTTTGCTGACGTCTTTTCCAAAGGGAAGGCTGATGAATTACCTCCCCATCGTCCTTACGACTGCGCCATTGAGTTAAATCCTGAGGCACAGTATCCTAAAGCCAGACTCTATTCTTTATCCGGTCCCGAGACAGAAGCCATGGATTTATACATACAAGAGAGCTTAGCCAAGGGCTTCATCCGCCCCTCGAGGTCCCCTTTAAGTGCGGGATTTTTCTTTGTTGCCAAGAAGGATGGGTCGTTGAGACCTTGTATTGATTATAGGGCTCTCAACAGGATCACCGTTAAAAACACCTATCCTTTGCCACTCATCTCGGTGCTCTTCGATCAGCTTCGCACGGCTAAGATCTTCTCGAAGATCGATTTACGGGGTGCGTACAATCTCATCCGTATCAAAGCTGGAGATGAGTGGAAGACCGCTTTCAGTACCCAGACAGGTCATTACGAATACCTGGTAATGCCTTTTGGCCTGTCTAACGCTCCTGCGGTCTTCCAGGATTTCATCAATGATGTACTCCGGGATTTCTTGGGGGTCTTTACGGTTGTATACCTGGACGACATTCTGATTTACTCTAAGTCCTTAGAGGAACACCGCACCCAGGTTCGGTTGGTGCTCCAAAGGCTCAGGGAGAATCACCTTTTTGCCAAACCCGAGAAGTGTAATTTTGAGGTTACCCAAGTGTCCTTTCTGGGGTATGTCATCTCCCCGGATGGTTTTCAGATGGAACCCAAGAAGTTACAAGCAGTATTGGATTGGGTCAAGCCAGTAACCCTCAAGGCGGTCCAAAGATTCTTGGGGTTTGCTAATTATTACAGGCGATTCATTCACTCATTCTCCGATCTGGTCGCTCCCATTGTAGCCTTAACCAAGAAGGGTGCGGATCCGTCCCAGTGGTCTCCTCAGGCTGAGGAAGCGTTTGCAGCTCTCAAACAAGCTTTCGTGTCAGCACCCGTGCTTAGGCACCCCAACCCTCAGTTACCATTTGTGGTTGAGGTGGATGCCTCTGAGGTAGGGGCTGGAGCAGTATTGTCCCAAGCGGACTCGAAGTCTGCATTCTTGTTCCCCTGCGCTTACATGTCTCGTAAGTTCTCCTCTGCAGAAGCCAACTACGATGTTGGCAATCGAGAATTATTGGCCATAAAATGGGCCTTCGAAGAGTGGAGGCACTGGTTGGAGGGGGCCAGTCACCGAGTTTTGGTGATCACTGATCACAAAAATCTCCAATATTTGGAGTCCGCTAAGCGTCTTAATGCCCGTCAAGCCCGGTGGGCATTATTCTTCACTCGGTTTAATTTTATTATTTCTTTTCGACCCGGTTCGAAGAATGTTAGGGCGGATGCCCTGTCCCGCAGCTTTAGTCCCAAGCAGGAGTCACGGGAGACCCGATTACCTATTCTTCCAGCTTCGACTATTCATGTTGGAGTCACGCAGACTCTTAGGGAGTTACTCCTGCAAGCACAAGATCGGGCTCCTGAGCTTACCCCTACTGGTCGTTTGTTTGTGCCGCAAGGCCTTAGAAAGCAAGTCTTGGCCGAATTTCACGACAGTAAGGTGGCAGGACACCCAGGGATCAAGAAGACCCTAAGACTTCTATCGCGGAGTGTCTGGTGGCCTGGTATGGATTCTGACACCAAGGAATATGTTCTGTCTTGTCCAGACTGCGCTAGACATAAAGTTCCCAGGATGTCTCCCACAGGCCAACTCGTGCCCTTGGCAGTTCCGGCTAGACCATGGTCGCATATAGCCATGGACTTTGTGGTCGACCTACCGCAGTCGTCTGGGTGTCGGGTGATCTGGGTTATCATCGACAGATTCAGTAAGATGGCCCACTTTATTCCCTTGGCGCAATTGCCCTCTGCTTATCAGTTGGCCAAGTTATTTGTTAACCATGTGTTTAAGATCCATGGGTTGCCCACGGACATCGTTTCCGATAGAGGTCCACAATTCATTGCTCGGTTTTGGAGACTTTTTTGTAGGGCACTCAAGATGAAACTGAGTCTTACCTCCGCCTACCATCCTCAATCGAATGGGCAGACTGAGCGCCTCAATCAGTCCCTAAAACAATACTTACGGCTCTTTATATCTAAGACTCAAAACGACTGGGCGGACCTCCTTCCCATTGCAGAGTTCGCTTATAATAATGCTCATCATTCCGCGACGGAGGCTTCCCCCTTTTTTGTCAATTACGGATTTCATCCGAAGGCTAGTGCACTGGGTCCTGAAGAACCCGTGGTACAGTCGTCCTCCACGTCCCGGCTAAGGACCGTCTGGAAGGATGTGCATCTTGCTCTTAAAAAGGCTGCTTTTCGGGAGACCATCTTTTCCAATCGGTCTAGACGGCCATGCAGATTTAAAGTGGGCGATAAAGTTTGGCTGTCGACACGCAACATTAGACTTCGTCAAGGTTCTTCTAGATTGGGTCCGAGATTCATTGGCCCTTTTCCCATTATTAAGAAGATCAATCCGGTGGCCTTTCGCTTACTTATTCCCAAGTCTTTAAAAATTTCCAATACGTTTCATGCATCACTCCTTAAGCCTGCGATTTTTTCGAAAAAATTCCCTCGGAGGTCTATCCAAGGTAGACCTCCGGTCCTGGTTCAAGGGCAGTCAGAATTCATCGTTGAAAAGATTCTTGACTGTAAACGTTCTCGAGGCACTTTGTATTTCCTTGTCCATTGGAAGGGTTATGGACCAGAGGAAAGGTCCTGGGTGTCGGACCTCGATTTACACGCTCCCAGGCTTAAGGTTAAGTTCTTTAAAGAATTCCCTCTTAAAGCAGCGCTTAGGGGTATTTCAACCCCTCCTCAAGGGGGGGGTACTGTTAGCTGCACGCTCCGTGCAGCAGCCGGGGCCGGGCGGCGCTTCCGTCCTACCGCCCGCCCCCCTGCTTCTGACGTCAGGTTGCCTAGCAGCCGGGGACACAGGGGGACGCGGCGTATAGACGGGACGCCCGCTCCGCCTCCCAGCGTCTCCCTGGCAACCCCGACGCCGGCAAGCGGCGGGGGAACTTCCTGTCCACGGCGGCGCCGTTGCTAGGCAACGGGAGACGCCGCCGGACAGCGTATTCTGTGATTCTAGCCCTGCCTGCGGGTAGCAGGTGCAGGGCATCTTATGAAATTATTTTTAGGCGGGCTCGGCTGGGATTGGTGGGGGCTTCTCATTTAAGGCCATCAGCCCTATCCTCCTTGCCGGTGATAGCTTCCTCGTGCTGTCTACCTGCTGCAGCTAGGTCCTATCCGGCTGTTCCCTGGCCCTCCCGCCGTCCTCTTCGTCTGCTGTTCCGTGAGTTACCCCGGTTAGGGGCATTTTCTCTTGTGTTTTTCTCTCTGTGGAGTTTTGGTTGTTATTGTTATTTAGTCAGTTAGACTATACCTTGTTCTAGGTATTGCTTCTTATACCAGTACGTCGTCTGACGTCAGGACTGTTTTCCTTGTTAGAGGTTTTCTTTTGGCGTGGTTAAGGTGTTTTGGCGACTGGGGTCGCGTGTCGTGGCGACCAGGTCGCTGGCGCTTAGGCGCGTTAGTCAGTTTCCGGCAAGCTGCCGTTATTTAATTTTAGTCAGGACTCTTAGCCAGCCCTCCTCTTGGCCGTACCCTGGGGGGGGTCCCCGGCTCTTTGTCTTTACCTAACTCCTGGCTGCACCGGAGCTAGGGCAGGCTTAACTTGCCCTTTCAGACGTGGCGGCTACAGGCGAAGCCTAGAACATCTGCAGGAGCCCGTCACCCAGCCTGGGGGGTTTCAACAGAGTCAGTATAGGGTTGGCCGTGGCTGTTCTGACCAGCAGTCCCGGCGGCGGGGTCACACCCATCACCTAACAGCAGCAGCCTGCCGAGTCCGCAAGCCAATCGGACCTCATTCGCGGTCCGGCAGCCAATCAGGAGACACCACTCCTGATTGGCTATCGGACCGCAAGCGAGCTCCGATTGGCTTGCGGACCCGGCAGGCAGCTGCAGCAGCGCAAGTTTTAAAATAACCGGGAGTCGGAACCTAGGGCTGCTGCAGTGTCCTGACAATACAGCCGGGCACTCAGCTATCTGCTCTCTGCCCGGCTGTGAAGACACTAGGAAGATTTTGTAGCAAAAATTCTGTGCGCGGTCCCTGCATCACCCCACAGCCTGAACCCTTCACCCTGCGCCCCCACACCCCTAACTCAGGGTTGCCGACTTTCTCATTCTCCTCTCCGGGAGAAGCCCGGAGAGGAGAGATTCAGTAGCCGCTCAGGGGGCGGGGCTTAAGCGTGACATCACTAAGCCGCGCCCCCATGCTGGTAAACCAGCGAATTCAGTGATCTCCGTGGAGGGGGCGGGGCTAAAATGACGCGATTGTGTCATTTTAGCTCCGTCCCCTCCTCTGAGACCCAAGGATTGCGGCATTTTAATGCCGCGATCCGGGGGACAGCGGGGGTCCCCCCTGAATCCGGGAGGGTTGCCCACCCTTCCGGGGGGCCGGGAGGGAGCCCCGATTTTCGGGAGACTCCCGGAAATTTCGGGAGGGTCGGCAACCCTGCCTTAACTGCCCACACACTGTGCGCCTTACACCCCTCACTCCCCACACCCTGCCCTCCACACCCCTCACTCCCCACACCCTGCACCTCCACACCCCTCACTCCCCACAACCTCCACACCCCTAACTGCCCACACACTGTGCCCCTTACACCCCTCACTCCCCACACCCTGCCCTCCACACCCCTCACTCCCCACACCCTGCACCTCCACACCTCTCACTCCCCACAACCTCCACACCCCTAACTGCCCACACACTGTGCCCCTTACACCCCTCACTCCCCACACCCTGCCCTCCACACCCCTCACTCCCCACACCCTGCACCTCCACACCCCTCACTCCCCACAACCTCCACACCCCTAACTGCCCACACACTGTGCCCCTTACACCCCTCACTCCCCACACCCCTCACTCCCCACACCCTGCACCTCCACACCCCTCACTCCCCACACCCCCACAACCTCCACACCCCTAACTGCCCACACACTGTGCCCCTTACACCCCTCACTCCCCACACCCTGCCCTCCACACCCCTCACTCCCCACACCCCTATACTCTGCACCCGCACTATATACTGCACATGTATGTGCTAGAGCAACATGACATGCATGCATTGACAATAGAACTAGGTTCCTCTGTGGGGACCGTTATGCCTGTACACCATGTAGGCGATCATATGAAACATGGCTGTATAGTCACACCATTATGATGTGACACCTGCTGGGGCATTGCACTGTGCAGCCTCTAATGGAGCCGGACATCTATGCGGGGGAAAGATAATGTTTAGCTATAAGCCACCCACCTGCAGCAGCAGGGAACAAAGGGGCACTTGTGGCTACTCCAGCTTTTCACTGCTAACAGCACTGATCCAGCAATCCATCCGTTCTCAGCCCCTGTGCCCGCTATGCTGCACCAATACTGGGCGCCAATGCGCCCACCCCCGCACCGCACACACACTCACCAGGAGTCCAGGACCCACTATTTCTTTCCGCATAAGCATCATTGGACACAAAAAAAAATTCCCACATGGCAATGAGCATGGAATCCCACATGGCAATGAGCATGGAACCCCTGGCAACGAGCATGAAGGTAAGCAGCACTTATGTAGCATAATTTGTAATTGGCATTATGGTGTTTGGCATTATACGTAATGGACATTATGATGTGTGGCTTAACGTTTAATGGTGCACATTTTTGACGCAATGTCCCTATTTATGGAGCATGTTGTGAATACAGTATTGGCGTAATCTCTGTAGCATTATGTGAATTTTGGCTCAATCTGTGTTGCATCATGTGTAAGTGGCGGGTATAATGAGGTCTACTATTTTGTTGCATAATGTGTAGAAGTGGTATATGGTGTGGTACACTACACTCAAGATCACGCCCCCTTTTGAGTGGCCCCACCCCCTTTTTCGGAGCGGAGGAGTTAATATTAATCAATCTGATATTTAGACACTATTGATGCTTTAGTTTTGCCTGTCAAAGTATAGTGATGTGGTAATCCCGCCTACTGTTATGTTGGCTCCGCACATTATTGATTTGTTGCAGCCCACATGAGGCCACTTCCAGAAATATTCCCGGGCCACTTTTAGTCCCCAATCCGCCCCTGGCCATGACCATATCATACAGTGCACCAAGAACCATTGCAATCTGGTGCACCAATATGCAATAGATAATGATTCTCCTTAACTTGTTACTCGATTACCTTCCAACTTTAGAAAAGTCTCTGACAGGATCTCTGCACGCGCCTGAAATTGAGGGGCGTAGCCTGTTGGCAAGAGGGCGTGGCCTACAAATCTCTTCACTCCCGCAAGGCATTGCTTTGTGTTCTTCTGGGCTTGCCCCAACCCCGCTGTCTGCGGGAATAGACGCTGTGTCTATTCACTACTGCTCATTGGGCACTGAGTGACAAGGGGGACTTCCAACTGCCCCCCTCGCTGCAGGACACTGCTGGCCCCGGAAAGCTGGACAGTTGGGAGGTATTCTCTTTGTCCCTTTCCCTGCATTGTATTGTTTGACGTGAACAGTGACAGCCTGCATGATGTTGTGCATACTCCAACATTTCTTACATACCCTGCATGAGCAACTTTAAGCCAGCTGGGTTACCTTTATCGGTGAAGCAACAAACAGGTTTCCTCAGGAAAATATGTTTTAATATGGTTATTCTGATCTTTAGTTCTAACAACCATCTGGTTTGCTGAAACACAAAAGTACTAGACATACTGAAACACATTACAGCAGCGATCCACAAATTGTAGAGAGGAAGCCAAATGATCCCAATAGTTATTATCACTGTGCCAAGCCAAGCTTGCAGCTAATGTACAACAAAGGAGATATGCTGGATGAAAATTTATTATTACTAACTGTCCTGTTTGCATCTGTGGTGGCAGGTCCAGAACATATTGTGTAATATAGTAATTACTTCTTTTTCTCTAATCCGCAGCCTTTAGAAATATCTAGGACAAAACTCTTGGTACATAATGCACTTTGCAATTTTCATTTCAAATGTGATTGTAACATAATGTACAATAATCAGCTATTTCATCCTTTTGAATGTAAGGAAAGTTAGTAGATTATGTAGAGTGTGTACAATACAAAATTCTGCATAATGGCCTTCCCATGGCAATAAGAAAGGGCCTGATTTGTCCTTCATTGGAGATTGGAAGAAAAAAAAATATTCTTTAAGGACCCAAAGCAATGCTGCCCAATGCTGATACATCAGGCAGCTTCGCATTCCCCATAGTAACTTATAGGGGATGAGGCTGGTGGCGGTGCAAGAGGGATCAGAGATTCCTGCTGGGTTCCCTCATGAAACATTTAGGTGAAACTTAATATTTGGGGCTAACTCCAAAAAATCGTTTGTTTTCGGGGATTTAGCTGTAAATATTAAATGATAAATGGGCCCCTTAAGGTGCATACACACTGTACAATTTTTTTGACCAATTTCGTTGAAAGACATTGATGACCAATTTTCCTTGAACCCAGTGTCCTGGACGAAAGATGTTGACGAAAGACAACAGACGAAAGATCTAGCTACAGTTTATAGTTTTTTTTAAAGATATCCAAATTGAGATGCATGCACAGTTGACGAACAATCTTGATGAACAACTGGTGGGTATGCGCATCATCATTCATCGTTCGTCGCAGTCACACTGAAAGATATTTTTACTAATTTCGTTCAGAATGGCCGAAATGAATGAAATTGGTCAAAAAAATTGGTCAAAAAATTGTACAATGTGTATGCACCTTTAGTCTTGAAGTATATAGAGGGTTATTCACTGTAAGGAGAGCAATGAAAATGTGAAATGTTATATTAGCACTGCCGTTATGCGGCTCTAGAAATGATTCTGCTTGTTTTCTTCATACAGAGGGACTCTAATTATCTTATGCTTTACTAGGACGTAATCCAACCTGTACTTTGCATTCAGAGAGAACATGTTTTAATTGATGTAGATTCATTTAGATGATTGTTTGGATTGAATGGAGCTCTTTTTTTTTAGATAAAAATGAAACAGAGATTGAGTAAAGTGTAATAAATGTTGGTATTTGCTGCATTTTGAAACCGGTGGACACTGGGGGCGTTTTGGGGGGCGTAAAACCACAAACACAATATTTTGAACCACAATAATGACTGCTCTTCAGTTTTAATGATGTTTTGTAAGCTGCCATCGATGTTCCCTGGTTTTAAAATGTCCAATGAAAATGCGTCCCCATGAAAATGCTGGACATTCCTCTAGGAACACAGACGGCCCGATGTCGGATCGGGGTGGGTGGCTGACCATCTCCATCTGAAATAAAAGTCAGTTTTCACTGTCTATTATTTCCGAAGGAGAGAAAAATTATTTTCATTTGAGGGGATGCGGGCAGTGCAGACGACGTGTTGTTCGGCGGGGCGACGAGCAGCGATTCCCTGTTCGCTAGACTGCGAGTATATGCAGTCTAGCAAACAGGTCTGACTCAGGCCCTTACTTCCATGTGGTTCCCCCATTTGAATGTTGCACCCTATGCAACCCCACCTTGCAGCACACTGCTAGCCATTGTTGGTTGTTGAAATTTGTCTTTACAATTTGGCCACCACATTCTCTGGATTGCCGCTATGCCAACCTTAGACCTGGGCAGCATTGGTAGATAAAAGATAAAAATAATAGACAACTGGTTGTCTATTTTAGAGGCGCTTATTGAATGAGATGTTTCTCTCAAGCAGCAGAAAGAAATAGGAGATTGTCAGTCTCCTGATACATAAATAGAAGTAAGAAAATTGTGCTGCGCTTCTTTTGAAGTAGATAAAACAATATTTTAATAATAGTAAGCAACAAATATAATAAATTACATACTCTATTACATCTAAAAATTAATAACAACATGAAGGAGGTGCTGGTATTCAGTGCAATGTATATTCACCCATCACTTGGCAAATATCACGGATCCGTTTTTGTAGAGCCAATATTTCCCAAGGTAAAAGAATGTCTCTCTGTCTCCTGGGCAAGTTGTAAAGGTGGCCATACATCAGAAAGATATTGTACCCAATCATACAATCACAATTGATTGTAAGATGGATTGTATGCAGATTGTGTGCAGATATTGTGTACACAATCATGCAGCAGATGGATTGTATGACTGATTGTATGATGGATTGTGAGTATATTGTGTGTCCAAAAACCACCAAGGACTGCCGGGGATTTCAAGGAAAATTGCACACAGTATCAGAACTACAGATCCAACAGATGAGTGACCGTTTCCAGACTCGTGGATATTCTAATTCTACCATTGAACGATGCCTTAGCAAGGCCAGAAAAAACCACGCCACTCCATTAGTCCGACGAGAATCAAGGACCAACATGTCTTCTCAGCTAGTGCGTGTGGGCAATTATGATCATACAGCATACATGACGCAAGAAAGAAGAAACCTTGGCCTCTTTTGGCTAGCGATCCAGCCTTGAAACTTCAAAAATCCAAACCTCCCATTAACTCTTACCAGTGTGGGCAAAATTTGCAACAGATGCTAATGAGACCAACACTGTACCAGCCGTTGGGGAATGGTCAATCCATCAGGACCATGAGAGGGGGCTTCTTTCGCTGTGCCGGGTGCACGACCTGCAATTCCATGAATAGCAGTACTACAATTAGACACACACATAAGGGCAATAGTATGGTGTCGCCTGTTTGCGCCCCTATATTGGTCATGGGGCTTGCACTATTGAGTATTGCCCCGTTGTGTAAATTCATGATAATAATGTTTTGACTGATTAACTGTCACATACCTGATGTAACCATGTTCTGCTGTAGTGTTTAGCATTATTATTGATGGTGCCATGATAAGTGCTGGACTTTTTCTTATATGCTTGATTGTACCATTTTATTACATTATCTTTCCATGAATTCCACTGCGCTAGTGTGGAATGCATGGACACTTCCTGTATGCTGATACTCATGTTCCGTGCTTTATTACAGCCTTTGAGCGGCTGTTGGAAGGCATTCTGTGGAAGTGAATGCTCGGTGGAACGCACCAACGCCATTTCCTGGTCTTGCACGTCCGGGTTTGCGCTTTCTGACACCCGCATAGGTGTGCGCACATAGAGTGTTAGGGGTGCACAGGCACCCCCTAATGCTGTGCCCACCCATATATACTTTTGCTTTTTATAACTGGTATTCCATTAAAACATGCGCCATCAATCAAGTATGTGTGTTTTGCATTGTTAATTGTAATAGACCATTGTCATATCACTACATACCTGTGTCATCCATATACAGTATGTTTATGACTTTATATGCATGTACTGTTAGAAGTTTAAAACTGAACTAGGCAGAAGATTATGGTGCGGCTGAGATGTTTAGCTGATGGTAGACACGTCTGATTGGTGGTGTTAGACACACCCAATGGGCGTGTAAGACACCCCCTAATGAAATGTGCACCCCCTAATGAAATGTGCTGCACACGCCTACGTAGCATGTACAAAGTGCTATACACGCTGTATTTGACTGGATTAATAATGATTCAGGTATGTGTGAGGTTGAGCCTTGTAGGCTCCTGGAATTTAATCAATTAAGTTTGGTACAGGTGGTTTTTATTAACCATATCAGTGACCTTTATTAGAGGCGCCCCAGGTTTAGCACATCACACTGCCCTCTGCACTGCTGCTGAGCTGTTGTGTCGTTCTGATGCTGTCTTGACAAAGGACCTTATGGAGTCCGAAACGTCGACCAAGTTCACACCAGATTGGTGATGTATCAATAAAATTATATTACTGGCTATTGGAGTATGCCCTCTTGGCTTATTTATTGCCATCAGCCCCTAGAACTATATATATGAACAAATATATATATGAACAAAGAGAGGGTACAGAGTGCGCTTATGATATACTAATATGCATATCATATAAAATATATTTATAACAGGTTTTACCTTTATAATATTTTGTATACAAAAGATAAAAACAAACAAATACAATTCAGTTCATATCCTATCGTATGAATCAGGCCCAACGCATTTCGTCAACTAGGTGACTTCATCAGGGGCGAAATAGTAGTTTCAAAATGAATGATACTAGTAAGATGTCAATATGGATATAACCATAAGGGTAGATGGGTGCATCTCCTTCTTAGGAGTTAGTTAAACTAGAATCCGATATGAAATTCAAAACAGATCGATGATCATCAAAACAGTGAATTCCTTCATACAATCAGGAACAGATTAAACAGCCCAGCAGTAGGTTCTTAAAGGTTCAGACAACCACAAGGGAATAATGGTCCCAGGTAGGTGTGTTAGCTCTGAAGTCCAGCTTTGGACTTCAGAGCTAACACACCTACCTGAATAGGTACGAACTGAATTGTATTTGTTTGTTTTTATCTTTTGTATACAAAATACTATAAAGGTAAAACCTGTTATAAATAAATATCTTTTATATGATATGCATATTAGTATATCATAAGCGCACTCTGTACCCTCTCTTTGTTCATCTCTATATTTCGGGTCCCGTCTAGCAGGGGATCCAACAGGGTTGCTGCTCCAGGATATCAGGGCACAGATTGGGGTACCCCCCCCCCCTTGTTTCTATATATAGTGTGTCCTTCCCCAGGGATGGATGTCAGGTTGTTTTTCTGCTGGATGTTTTGTTCATTGCTGCACTATTCCTGATGATGGTCTCATGTAGACCGAAACGTGTCGTTACGTCGGATGGTATGTCAACTTGATACAAATAAAATGCTGTTTTGATTACCTAGACCTTGGTGAGTGCCCATTCCATTTCTCTCTCTCTCTCTCTCTCTCTCTCTCTCTCTCTCTCTATATATATATATATATATATATATATATATATATATATATATATATATATATATATATATATAGGGATGAGGGATAAGCTGCACACACATACTAAATTCAACTCCTGAGTGCCCGGCACAGATATGTTAGATTTGTAGAAGTACAAACTGATAGCCAGCAACATCAGATAAATGCAAAAAGATTTTTTATGGCATATTAGTAAAGTGCATAAGTGACAATGTACACACAAAGTATACAAAAAGAGATCCGGTACATGCAAATATAGTGCAGTAAAAAAATACTTAGCAGCATAGTGGGAACCGGTGCATCTCCAATAAGGTCATGACCTTATTGGAGATGCACCGGTTCCCACTATGCTGCTAAGTATTTTTTTACTGCACTATATTTGCATGTACCGGATCTCTTTTTGTATACTTTGTGTGTACATTGTCTATATATATATATATATATATATATATATATATATATATATATATATATATATATATATATATATATATAAACACTGCCGTCATCTAATTATAACAAAGAAATCAGTGTCATCGAATCTAAAACCAAAGTTTGCTCTGAGTATAAAGATACCATAATTGTTTAACATTAAATACATGAATAGAAGAGATAGGTATTCCTACATAAGCTGGAGTCAGTCACTATTGTATAGGTAGATTTTTTTTATTTTAATTTTTTTCCCAATATGAGGTATATTTTCCATTATATGAGGTAGGGTAAAATTGGTTACATTGACATGGCGAAAGTCCAGCTTCTGTTGATTGGTGCTGGTGTCACAGTTGGTCCTTTACACCCGATATAACCTGAACATCACCTCTGGTCCATGCAAATTTTATCTCACTATTATGGGGACCCCAGCACTACTTTTTCTTAGTGGGCGCCTAAGTTTAAATTTATTTTATTTTTTAATTGACCGTTTTTATTATAAAGGTCTTGATTAATGCAATATGCATTTTTTTTATGCAAATATTTGATAGAACATTATATAATGACTAAAGTTGGCCATACACTGATGTGACTTCTTGGATGGAGAATTCACATAAGATTTCCCTTGAACCGACCGGCAGCTCATCGGGCGGCAGGATCGCATGTGATACCGTTTATCGCATGCAGTCCTTTTGCATGCAATATATCACATGCAATCCCAGCCAAGGCTCCGACCTTGATAGATCCTTAGTGCAGAACTAGCGATCTAGGGGTTCTGATCCAATGCGTAAGGCTCTGCGCATCGAGCTGTTGCTTACACACACATCCGATTTGCCCGTTGTTATCCGATTTATTGGCCCGATACATCGAAATGGGAGAAAATCGGACAAGTGTATGGCCAGCTTAAGATACTGTATATAAAAAAGGCAAACACTTGCTCTTATTTTCCAAAAGCATTGCGAGGTCAAACGGGACTAGGTATTATATATCATTTTTTCCTTCAGGTTTTTAAACAGAAACTCCATGGGCTTGCAACACAGTTTCTGATGAACAACCTGGTAATAAATCCTGGGAGGGAGGTGTGAATGTTATTTTTGTAATTCAGGGAAAATGTACAGAAATAGAAAATGTCCTGCTAAACAGGTTTCATAGCGTGAGACTGCAAGTATCCATGTGTGCACAGATCTGGTGGTCATATCTACTGTACTAATATAATTCTATTTATTTACACTTCATCTTTCTATCTATCTATGGGGATTATTCAGAAATGATCGCTGCTGTGTGAATTTGCAAGCTGTTTGATTACCAAATAAATGCAGTTGCAGCACACAGGGACAAAAATCAGTGGCTTTTGTGTTCACAACCCTGTCGCAATTTGATTGACTGGAAGTTGCCGCTTGTGTGTGGTAACCGCCCATTTTCGGGGAGTGTCAAGAAAAATGCAGGCGTGCCCAAGCGCTTTCAGGAAGGGAGTGTGACGTCAGCTCCGGCAATCAGCCTGTCTCTATCGCAGAGTTGTGGAAGTGGGTTCTTCAGTGGGTTCTGCAGTTTACAGACTGGTAATATTCGATGGTGAGTGAGCTGCAAATGGATTTGCAGCTAAGCAACGATCGGCAATATTTTTGCAAGCCATTTGCAGATTTGCATGGGGTGGGATTTCGCGTTGGACGGGCGGTGGCTACCTTGCAGGCTGCTGCAATTTCCCACAGCAGCGATCAGGTGTGAATAACCCCCTTATATACAAACATACATATAGAGAGAGAGAGGGTTCCTGTGATGCAATTAGTTTTAACTAACCTTCTGATATGTGTGTACTGGTCCCTAGCCATATAATAATTGTATGGTGTAAAATGCCTGCTGACCACATTGCACTAAAAATCAGGTTGTTGATAACTGGGCTTTGTTTTTATTTTTTTCCCTTTCCCCATTATTGTATTTGCTGTTACCTGCATACTGTATGTATACTGATCCTATTACTGGAGCATTGTGACTCTGGTTCACTTATTATGACTAGAATGAATGTTTGCATATACAGTAAATGAGCCTGAATTATAATTTAGAACTTTTTTTCTTTAAATAAGTTGAGGCCATGTGAGCGCCAGATGGCCCTATTATCTAAGGCAGACATGTCCAAACTATGGCCCTCCAGCTGTTGTGAAACTACAAGTCCCATTATGCCTTGCCACAGTTTTGCTATTAGGGAATGCTAAAACCAGGGCCGGTGCCACCACTAGGCAGCACTAGAGGGCGGCATAAAGGGAGGTCATCCTCACCAGCACGCCGCCCTGACTGGAACTGGTGCAGGTGAGCGGCGCGTCTGCCCGCAACGCCCCTCCCCCTCGCTGAGGCAGCGGGTCTGTCCGCACAATTCCCCCCCCCCCCCCTGCTGGAGCAGCGGCTCTGCCCGCACACACCCATCTCGCCAGAGCAGCGGGGTCTGCCCACACACACACCACCACTGGAGCAGCGGGTCTGCCCGCACCCCCCTGCCTGGGGCGGTGAAGGGCTTACACCGGAGCTGGCTAAAACTATGGCAAGGCATGCTGGGATATGTAGTTTCACAGCATCTGGAGGGCCACAGTTTGGACATGCCTGATCTAAGGCAATGCAGGCTGAGCAGGCACTTCCGGAGATGCACCCAAAGCAAGGAAAGCCCCCAGGCACTGTGCCAATACAGGCCCCCAGTACCTTGCCAGATACAGGAACCCCTTACCCCCACCATCTCCAGCACCCTGGAAGGGACATGCCCCACCAACAGCCTGGCAGAGACATTTTTTCCAACTGAGTGTCTATAGGCTGAATGAATCTCCGGGAGCTACTGTGTTATTAAACGCATGTAAATTGGGTTAGATTATCTTATATTCATTATTTCCCAGGAAAGGCACACACAAATTATACCCCTTTCACACCAGAAAATGCAAGGACTTACCTGGGACTATGGTCCCTGGATCATGCAGGGACATTCCCTTTCACACCAGCCTAGTCGCTGCATTTTCTTGTGTGAGGGGGCAGGCGGTGGGAGGCGGGGTTGTGGGTGCAGCGGGCAGTCAGGGACAGATATAGGGGGAGGCAGGTAGTACCTGGGCAGAGTGTGGTCTAGGCAGCGTGAAGCGATGGGGGCTGTTGTGCAGCGCAGATCGTGCAGTCCGCAGTGTCCGGGTAGCGCTAAAACGATAGGCTAGCTGCTGATTGGCTGAGAGAGAGCACTCAGTGCTTCCCGGACACTGCGGACTGCCCACTCCGCAGTGGCATCCACAGCCCCTGGGTGCCGCCCACAGGAGTCGGCACCCAACTCAGAGAAATCCGTAGATGCTGCTGCATCTCATCAGCAAGCCGGGAAGCCGGGTCAGTAGCTTTCACACCAGCCAGTAACCCAGGCTGGTCGTGGGAGCAACCCTGTTAGCTAGGAACTTTGGCTGGTGTGAAAGGGGTATCAACGTGCCTATGTTATGTCAAACAGCAGGTTAGGCAGTGGTGAATATCCCATTAGCAACATGAGGCATGTGACTAGTTGCAACACCTGATGGGAGTTGGCACTTGCTTGAGTTAGTGCTGTCACACCGAAATTTACCATTAACTGAACATTATTTTCACTCTACTGTACCATACAGCATCTTCAGTGGAATGTAAATGGGTAGGTTTCCCTGTAACCTGTCCTACATATTTATTTATTATTTATTGACAGTTTCTTATATAGCGCATACATATTCCGCAGCGCTTTACAAAGCATAGTTATGGGCAAAAACACGAATAATTATGCATACAAAAATAAATGTCATCGTTCATGGCTTTTCTATTATTATATTAAATTACCAATCATCAATTAAATACTTAATGTATAACCAATCAATGAAAATGATAAAGTTAGACAGAAGGGGGCAGCCATTACTGTTTTGCCTAGGGGCACCATGGCCCCTAAATCCGAAGAAAAGTCTGCAACTTATTGATGGCTTGTTGTTGTTTTTTTCTTTGTTTGTTTGGTTTTTTAACTGGGTTTGCTGCACTTTATTTTATTTGATAGAAACAGCTTTAAACATCCACAACACATATTTCAAATACAAATTTTAAGTTATGGTTTCTTGTTGTATACATTATTTAAAATTAAAAAAACTCACAAAACGGATTAACCTATGTTATTTGTAGTACATTATATCTCTTGTGATTGTTCACACACAGAGTTTCCTTATCTGTGCAGGTGTGCACTCATTCATAGCGTGCTGCTGCTGCTAGTAGTGAGGGTAACAATTTTTGTTAGTAATTGTTAAACACATTTGTTTAATTAGAGCATCTGGTGTACATAATGATTAGGCTAATGCTATAATGGTATGGAAAACAGCACATTCAATAAGTATAGATAGTGTGCACAGTGCAGTGTTCATAATAAAAAAAAAAAAAAAAAAAAAACATTTAATGTACCAAAATCATACAAATGCTTATGGATAAATTCACACAAGGTCAAATTGCATTTGGAATTTATTGCATTTTTTGTATACTGTGGTGAGTGAGAAGAAATATCACAGCGAATAGTTGCAAAGAAACCCCATATTGCAGACAACATTGGTGTTGGTATCACAATTTAACAATATTCCCCAATATATTGTTATTAATGTTACAGTACTGTATATAGAAATATCTTACAACACCAAGCATTTAAGCATAGACACATCCATATGTTGAACTAGACACGCCTTTTGGGGAAAGTGCGACACGCGCTATTGACGGCACACATCTTACTATAATCTCCCTGATTCTAATTTTCAAAAGTAGGCAAGTTTGTGCTGCAATTGAACGTGCAAAGATAAGGAAAAAGCAGCAGCACTGGCAGCTGCAGTGCATTTACAGTATATAAGGAGGGGGGCTTCTATCCAAACATTCAGGAGTGATAAAAAATATAGTTTCACTGTCTGATCTTGGTCTGTTCTCAGTCTGTAATACAGATTACAAAATACAGCTTGAAAGAACATGCTGAGATAGTAGTTTAATAATCACATACATACCCAGCTGCAGCGGCGGGAGATTGGGGGGGTTTGCATGGGCGGCGGGGCGGCGGGGGATTGGGGGTGCTCGGCGGGGGGGGGCGCCCCCCCCTAACGGCGGGGAGGCGCCCAAAACTCAGTTACGCCACTGTACATACCTCAGGTTGTACATTAACTATGTACAATTCCAAGGTAGGTTTTCAGGCGCTAAAAGAGGTGCGTTTCTAAGAGCAGCTGCTTGCCAAAGGGATTTAGGGGATTATTCTAGTTTACCCAGTCCCCTGTGCGTTTGCACGGGGGACCGATGTTTTTGTACCAATGTTTTTGTAATGCGCATGCACATTTCTGCGCACGTGCATACACTGGGTAGGATCGGGCATGGTGAACTGCTAGTTTGCTGTCCCGTTCTCACCCAGCAGTGTGGGCAGGAAGCATCGGCAAGGGGATGTGCCCATGGGAACGCCCAGCGTTTCATGGGTGTTCCCATGAAGCTGCTGGGTGTTCCCATGACAATAAGGCAGTGATGCGGTTGCTGGGGGCGAGCAGCTGACATCATCGGATGTCAGCTGTTGGCCCTGTACTCGTATAGGGAACATGCAAAAAGAAGGTACCTGAGAGTGTCTTCGTTTCATGTGTATGTTCTAAATCATTCGATGGTCGGCAACCATCGAATGGTTTGGTCCCCGCACCCAAAGCTGCGAATGGAAGCTTATGCAAAAGATCCATTCGCAGCCGTGTGGGGAACTCGGCGAGTAAGGGGGCCGGGCGGCTGAGCAGCAGGTGGCATTAAAACGACACGCAGCGCTGCAAAATTCGCAACACTGTGTGTGAACTGGAATAACCTCCTTAGTCAGATCCCTTCAGAAAACATACATTTACAACAGGGTCTCAACATAGAGAAACCAAAAAAGTAGATGAAAGAGCGCAGATCTATACACTCGAAATCTGCTTCTGTTCTTTAGCAAGGGAGTACTCCACCCCTTGAATTAAAAACAGGAAAGAACAAGGGGGGGAAAAAACGCAGATCCAGAGATATATATATTAAAGTTTTTTACTTATTTTTTTTTTATAAATAAATATTTTTATTAAGGATTGAGCATTATTGTAATACAATCAACAAGATGCAGTTGTATATTTTACAGCAAAGAGATGTAATATAAATTCAAATTACATTAGGGTACATTGTAATTTCTATTCTGTCTGTGATATTGAAAATGGGGACGAACACAGCCCAAAGGCCACAAAAGTTTGAAGCGGTTATTGGTGTGTTGAAAGATCTACCGGTATAATATAAAAAACATATAATAAATTCATACAATAGTAGAATTGCACATAATAGATTTAAAACTAATATAACTAACTTTATGAAATAATGTTAGTAAGTCCAAGTTTTAAATCTGTAGCTCCATTAGTAATGCACAAGTTGGTTTAAATATACAGCCAGTCAGTTAGCTCTCTCACAGCTATTTAGTGGTTAATTATGAATTGATTGGACACCAACAAGATGAATGGTTAGTATTTTGAAATTATTCGGCAGTCGAATGATAGCTGAAATGCAGTGCAATAATAATTGATGAGCTCATGTGAGCTCTAACACGCCAACCTCACTTCAGCTGCAATGCATTCATTCGTCTGAACCATGGTAGCCCGGCTGCTGGTGCTTGGTCAAAGTTTGCAGCCCTTTAGGATTTCTCCACTGGATGGAGAGCAGGTGGCGGTGCAGGCGGTGGGGATATAGGTATGTCCTTTTACGCGTTTCTCCACCTTAGTCGGCGGCGGCTTACTCAGAAAGGTATATTTCTGAGGAAGCCGCAGATGATTAAGGTGAAGAAACGCGTAAAAGGACTTACCTATATTCCCGCCAACTGCACCGCCACCCGCTCACTGTCCCGTGACGGTGAAGAATTTGTTGCAGGGTCTGCAATGTGTGCTCCCCCGGGACCATGGCACCCATATAAGCCACTGCACAGTTCTTGGATAGCAGTCTACAACTGTCTAAAGCAATAGCCCCATCACTAGCCCACTGGCCAAAATTCAGTCTGCCAATGTGATTGCGCCTACAAATTTGGCCTCTTTCACAATGTTTTCTAGGGTCACTTATTCCCCAATCTATTCCTGCTCCTCAACGAAAGTTCACAACTAACTAGAATAACAACAGATGGCGGTTATATTAACCCCTTACTGCCGCAGCCTGTTTTTGCCTTCCTGACAGAGCCCTTTTTTTCAAATCTGACATGTATCACTTTATGTGGGGATAACTTTTTTTTGCTTTTACTTATCCCAGTGATTTTGAGATTGTTTTCTCGTGACACATTGTACTTCAAGATAGTGGTAAATTTTGGTCGATACAGTCTGTGTTTTTTTGTGAAAAATACCAAAATGTCGTAAAAAAATTGAAAATTTTGCAATTTGCAAAATGTTAAATTTTCTGCTTGTGAGACAAATAATCATACCACTCAAAATAGTTAATAACTAACAAAGACCATATGTCTACTTTATGTTGCCATCATTATTTCAACCTCCTTTTAATTTTTTTGGACACTAGGAGGCTTAAAATATGAATAGCAAATTCTCAAATTTTCAAGAAAATTTCAAACACTGATTTTTTTAGGGACCAGTTCAGTTCTGATGTGACTTTGAGGGACTTGTATGTGAGACACCCCCATAAATGATGCCATTTCAAAAACTGCACCCCTCACAGTATTCAAAACAGCATTTTGGAAGTTTGTTAACCCTTTAGGTGTTTCACAGGAATTAAAACAAAGTGTAGGTGAAATTTCAAAATTTCATTTTTTTTGCAGATTTTCAAATTTAATAAATTTTTCTAAGGAACACAGTAGATTTTACTAGAGAAATGTGACAAAAATTGATTCCCCCATTTCTTTTGTTTTCATAAATATCCTATATGTGGCCCTAGTGTGCACGTTGACCAAACCACAGGCTTCATAATAGAAGGAGCACCTACTTGATTTTGGAGCCTCCTTTTTATGAGATTATTTTTTAGGCACCATGTAGGTTTCTAGGCACCATAAGTGACCGCAATTTCTCCCGAGTACGGCAATGCCTCATATGTGACCAAAAAATACCATTTGGGTGCATGGCAGGACTCAGAAGGGAAGGAGTGATATTTGGATTTTGCAGCACAGATTCTGGTGGAATGAATGGTGGGTGCTATGTCGCATTAGCAAGACCCCCGAAGCACCAATACAGTGGAAGCCCCCCACAAGTGACCCCATTTTGCAAACTACACCCCTCAGGGAATTCATCTAGGGGTATAGTGTACATTTCAAACCCCCAGGGGTTTCACCAATTGTGGTACAACTGGGCTGTGAAAATTAAAAATTACATTTTTTTACACAAAAATGCAGTTCTGGCTCAAAATTTTTCATTTTCACAAGGAATGAAGGAGACAAAGCACCCCAAAATCTGTGCCGCAATTTCTCCCGAGTACGGTAATGCCTCATATGTGACCAAAAAATACCATTTGGGTGCATGGCAGGACTCAGAAGGGAAGGAGTGATATTTGGATTTTGCAGCACAGATTCTGGTGGAATGAATGGTGGGTGCTATGTCGCATTAGCAAGACCCCCGAAGCACCAATACAGTGGAACCCCCCCCCCACAAGTGACCCCATTTTGAAAACTACACCCCTCAGGGAATTCATCTAGGGGTATAGTGTACATTTCAAACCCCCAGGGGTTTCACCAATTTTGGTACAACTGGGCTGTGAAAATGAAAAATTACATTTTTTTACACAAAAATGCAGTTCTGGCTCAAAATTTTTCATTTTCACAAGGAATGAAGGAGACAAAGCACCCCAAAATCTGTGCCGCAATTTCTCCCGAGTACGGCAATGCCTCATATGTGACCAAAAAATACCATTTGGGTGCATGGCAGGACTCAGAAGGGAAGGAGTGATATTTGGATTTTGCAGCACAGATTCTGGTGGAATGAATGGTGGGTGCTATGTCGCATTAGCAAGACCCCCGAAGCACCAATACAGTGGAACCCCCCCACAAGTGACCCCATTTTGCAAAATAAACCCCTCAGGGAATTCATCTAGGGGTATAGTGTACATTTCAAACCCCCAGGGGTTTCACCAATTGTGGTACAACTGGGCTGTGAAAATTAAAAATTACATTTTTTTACACAAAAATGCAGTTCTGGCTCAAAATTTTTCATTTTCACAAGGAATGAAGGAGACAAAGCACCCCAAAATCTGTGCCGCAATTTCTCTCGAGTACGGTAATGCTTCATATGGGACCAAAAAATACCATTTGGGTGCATGGCAGTACTCAGAAGGGAAGGAGTGATATTTGGATTTTGCAGCACAGATTCTGGTGGAATGAATGGTGGGTGCTATGTCGCATTAGCAAGACCCCCGAAGCACCAATACAGTGGAACCCCCCCACAAGTGACCCCATTTTGCAAACTACACCCCTCAGGGAATTCATCTAGGGGTATAGTGTACATTTCAAACCCCCAGGGGTTTCACCAATTTTGGTACAACTGGGCTGTGAAAATGAAAAATTAAATTTTTTTACACAAAAATGCAGTTCTGGCTCAAAATTTTTTATTTTCACAAGGAATGAAGGAGACAAAGCACCCCAAAATCTGTGCCGCAATTTCTCCCGAGTACGGCAATGCCTCATATGTGACCAAAAAATACCATTTGGGTGCATGGCAGGACTCAGAAGGGAAGGAGTGATATTTGGATTTTGCAGCACAGATTCTGGTGGAATGAATGGTGGGTGCTATGTCGCATTAGCAAGACCCCCGAAGCACCAATACAGTGGAAGCCCCCCACAAGTGACCCCATTTTGCAAACTACACCCCTCAGGGAATTCATCTAGGGGTATAGTGTACATTTCAAACCCCCAGGGGTTTCACCAATTGTGGTACAACTGGGCTGTGAAAATGAAAAATTACATTTTATTACACAAAAATGAAGTTCTGGCTCAAAATTTTTCATTTTCACAAGGAATGAAGGAGACAAAGCACCCCAAAATCTGTGCCGCAATTTCTCCCGAGTACGGCAATGCCTCATATGTGACCAAAAAATACCATTTGGGTGCATGGCAGGACTCAGAAGGGAAGGAGTGATATTTGGATTTTGCAGCACACATTCTGGTGGAATGAATGGTGGGTGCTATGTCGCATTAGCAAGACCCCCGAAGCACCAATACAGTGGAACCCCCCACAAGTGACCCCATTTTGCAAACTACACCCCTCAGGGAATTCATCTAGGGGTATAGTGTACATTTCAAACCCCCAGGGGTTTCACCAATTGTGGTACAACTGGGCTGTGAAAATTAAAAATTACATTTTTTTTCACAAAAATGCAGTTCTGGCTCAAAATTTTTCATTTTCACAAGGAATGAAGTAGACAAAGCACCCCAAAATCTGTGCCGCAATTTCTCCCGAGTACGGCAATGCCTCATATGTGACCAAAAAATACCATTTGGGTGCATGGCAGGACTCAGAAGGGAAGGAGTGATATTTGGATTTTGCAGCACAGATTCTGGTGGAATGAATGGTGGGTGCTATGTCGCATTAGCAAGACCCCCGAAGCACCAATACAGTGGAACCCCCCCACAAGTGACCCCATTTTGCAAACTACACCCCTCAGGGAATTCATCTAGGGGTATAGTGTACATTTCAAACCCCCAGGGGTTTCACCAATTTTGGTACAACTGGGCTGTGAAAATGAAAAATTACATTTTTTTACACAAAAATGCAGTTCTGGCTCAAAATTTTTCATTTTCACAAGGAATGAAGGAGACAAAGCACCCCAAAATCTGTGCCGCAATTTCTCCCGAGTACGGCAATGCCTCATATGTGACCAAAAAATACCATTTGGGTGCATGGCAGGACTCAGAAGGGAAGGAGTGATATTTGGATTTTGCAGCACAGATTCTGGTGGAATGAATGGTGGGTGCTATGTCGCATTAGCAAGACCCCCGAAGCACGGTGAAATGATGAACCTAATAATCCATAGATGTGTGGTATATTTTAAAGCACTCCTTCATACATAGGCCGGGTTTGTCGGGGCAAGTTTCACAGTGGAAAATAGTTTGCTTTCTTATTCCCTTTTTATAGCAAACTTTGCACCTTTTTTGTGTCCTGCCCTTTTTTCCAGTGGAGGGGATTTCGTTAGGAAAATGCTGCCCTGATACAATACGAGGGCCGGTACTAGAAGTACTGGGGCCAGTACTAGAAGTACTGGGGCCCTCTGCCTGCTGGTTCCCAAATATTAGGCCCTTTATGACTTCCTCTTGAACAGGGGTGGCCAACCGGTCAGAGGTAAAGAGCCGAAAAATATCGGTAGTCAAGCTAAAGAGCCGACATCATGCGCGCGCCTTAGGCGCATGCGCCAAAAAAGGGGCGTAGTCTATTTTGACCCCTTGGGTGGGTGTGATACAAATATGCCTCCAATAGTGCAGTGCCATATACACATATTCCCCCAATAGTGCCAGATACACATATGCCCACCACGGTGCCAGGTATGCACCACACGGTGCCGGGTATGCCCCCACAGTGCCAAAAAGCTGGTATGCCCCCACAGTGCCACAAACTGCTATGCCCCCACAGTGCAAATTTCCCAGCAGCAGCACTCACCTTTGTTGTTGCTGCTGCTGCCAGGCGGGGAGAGGACAGTCTGTGTCCCCCTGCAGTCCTCCTGTCATGTCACCGATGGGAGGAGAGCACAGCACAGTGCGCGTCTCCTTCCCCCTCACTTCACTGTGACTGTGCCGCTCACCAATCAAAGCTCGCTGGCCGGCTCCTGATTGGCTGCTGGCCCACGAGCTCTGATTGGCGAACGGCCCAGTCACAAGGATGCACAGTAAGGGGTAGGAGAGATGCGCGCTCTCCTCCCCTCAGAAGGAGAAGGGATTCAGGGAACCGGCAGCAGGGGGGGCTGGGACAGACGGTGGGCGGCGGGCAGCAGTGGGAGCAGGAGCCGCACTTTACAATGGGGGAGAGCCGCATGAGGCTCAAGAGCCACAGGTTGGCCACCACTGCTCTTGAAAGTGCATAAATGTCCCCGTCTGGCTGGTAGAACGGAATAGTACGTAAGCGTTATACAGTGCCATCTGGATGATATACACGGCCAGCTTCTTATACCATATTTTTGTTTTCTGCAGGGCACTGTACGGCTTCAGTACCTGATCTGAAAGATCCACTCCGCCCATGTACTTATTGTAATCTAGGATACAAATAGGTTTTGAGGTGTGGGTACTGGTACCTCGTACAGGGACGGAGGTGGTACTGTCTCCGTGAATTGTTGTCAGTATAAGGACATCCCTCTTGTCCTTATATTTGACCAACAACATATTTTCGGTGCATATTCCCCTGCTTTCACCCTTTCTCAGTAATTGGGCAACGTGCGTTTTTGGGAGGCCTCTTTGGTTCTTGCGCACAGTACCGCAAGCTGCTGTACCTCTTGAACCAAGGGCCTTAAACAGGGGGATGCTGGTGTAAAAGTTATCCACATAGAGGTGATAACCCTTATCCAGGAAGGGGTGCACTAAATCCCAGACAATCTTTCCACTAACACCTACGAGGGAGGGGGGACATTCTGGCGGTTCAATTCTTGTGTCCTTCCCTTCATATACCCTAAACCTGTGGGTGTACCCTGAGGTACTTTCGCACAGCTTATACATTTTTATGCCATACCTTGCCCTCTTATTGGGAAGGTACTGGCGGAATTTAACCCTTCCTTTAAAATGTATAAGTGACTCGTCTACACAAATGAATTTTTCGGGGATGTACATCTCAGCAAATTTGGCGCTGAAATGATCAATGACCGGCCTGACTTTGAATAGCCGGTCAAAGGTGGGATCATCTCTGGGTGGGCACTGTGCATTATCGTTGTAATGCAAGAATTTAAGGATCGTCTCAAAACGAGTCTGGGTCATGGCCATACGATGAAGTGGGGTGCTGTACAGAACATCTGTACTCCAATATTGCCTAATTTCTGGCTTTTTAACTATGCCCATATGTAACACCAGACCCCAAAACGTCATCATCTCTACTGCATCTACAGGGGTCCACCTAGCAAATGATGACGTGGGGTTTTGGGCAATAAACTGCTGGGCATATAAATTACTTTGGTCCACCATTAAATTTATAAAATCATCAGAGAAAAAGACTTTGAAAAAGTCAATTTCTTTGAGGCCTGTAGTATCAAATTGGATTCCTGGGTTGGCCAAAAACTCAGGAACCTGGGGCTCAAAATTGTCTGGTGGTGGGGTCCATACGAGATCAATCATTGGGGGGGGGTCTCAGCTGCTCTACGGGGGCGTCTTTGAGGGGGTCCCTCATCACTAGAGGAGGAACAGGAGCTTAAGACGAATGCAAATTCATCGCTTACTTCACTGGCTGTGTCAGTGTCAGAGGCAATAAGGGCATATGCCTCCTCCGCTGAAAACAGTCTTTGCGATGATTGGGACATTTTTATTATTTTTGTGTTTGTGTAAGTGTAGTATTTCAACACGTGTATAGTGTAGGGGGGGTACAAACTTTATTTCAACACGGGGGGTATGTAGTGTGTATGTAGTGCTTTAACACGTGTAAGTTAAAAGAAAAAAAAAAAAGCTCCTGCGCCAAAAATTGAGCACAGATGTTGGTCAGTAACGTCCGTCACTGATCAGCGCTCAGCGGGCACAGGACACCCACAAAAGCACCGTGGGTGTAAAAAAAATAAAAAAAAAAAAACCCACAGCACCCTCAAAAAAAAAAAAAAAAAAACTGCTGATGAGTCAAAGGCAACAGGAACTTGATCCAAAAATAAAAAATTAGATCAACCCTGTGCCAAAAATGCTGATCAGTGATGTACGTCACTGATCAGCGGCCACAGGACACCCACAAAATCACTGTGGGTGTAAAAAAAATGTAAAAAAAAAAACCCACAGCACCCTCAAAAAAAAAATTAAAAAAAACTGCTGATTAGTCAAAGGCAACAGGAACTTGATCCAAAAAAAAAAATTTGATCAACCCTGTGCCAAAAATGCTGATCAGTGATGTACGTCACTGATCAGCGCTCAGCGGCCACAGGACACCCACAAAATCACTGTGGGTGTAAAAAAAATTCAAAAAAAAAACCCCACAGCACCCTCAAAAAAAAAAAAATTCAAAAAAACTGCTGATGAGTCAAAGGCAACAGGAACTTGATCCCAAAAAAAAAATTTGATCAACCCTGTGCCAAAAATGCTGATCAGTGATGTACGTCACTGATCAGCGCTCAGCGGCCACAGGACACCCACAAAATCACCGTGGGTGTAAAAAAAATTTAGAAAAAAAACCCACAGCACCCTCAAAAAAAAAATTTTTTTAAAAACTGCTGATGAGTCAAAGGCAACAGGAACTTGATCCAAAAAAAAAAATTAGATCAACCCTGTGCCAAAAATGCTGATCAGTGATGTACGTCACTGATCAGCGCTCAGCGGCCACAGGACACCCACAAAATCACCCACAAAATCACCGTGGGTGTAAAAAAAATTAAAAAAAAAAACCCACAGCACCCTCAAAAAAAAAAAAACTGCTGATCAGTGATGCAACACTGATTAGCAGTGGGGGCAGCAGGCACACAACTTTTGGTGCAACCTGACAGGGTATATATATAAAAAAAAACCTGCACCCCAAAAAGTTGCTGATTATACTGATCAGCACAAAAGGGGGGCAGCAGAGACAAAATTATATCACACAATATTATATTCTCTGACACAATGACGCTGCAGCAGCAGCAGCAGCAGCACAAGGACCAGGAAGCAACAGCAACCACAGCAACCAGGAAGCACCAGCAGCTGGCAGCACGGATGCCACCAACGCTGATCAGGTCAGTATAAGGGGACAGATGGGCACGGAGACCGCTCTGCACGCTGTTCCTGACCGGAATGGCGGCTGCAGGGCTGTCTCCGTTATTTTCTGTGAGGTGTAATGGCTGTGATTGGTCCGTCGGTCCGACGGACCAATCACAGCCTTGGGGGCAGGTGGGGTGAGGTGGGGTGACCACCAGTGAGCCCTTTACACCCGGTGGTGATTGGTGCTGTACTTAACAGCACCAATCACCACCGATCCCTGTGTTACCGAGCGACGTTATTCGCCGGTACACAGAAAACGCTGTAATTGGCTGTTCACATTTAAACAGCCAATCACAGCGATCGCCGATGGGGGGGGCATCGCTGCCCCCCCCTGGGCAATGAGGGAAGATGTCTGCTGTCAGGGACAGCAGCCATCGTCCCTCTGTCACCGCGTCTATAGACGCGGTGACAGTTTACATTCATGACGTACATTTATGCCATGTGTCGGGAAGTACATCCCGACCATGACGTAAATGTACGTCAAATGTCGGGAAGGGGTTAAAGGAATATCCAGTTGCAGGAGGGACAACTATTAAATTAAATTAGTTTTTTATGTAATCCTTAAGGGGTGTGGCCACAATGTTTGACAGACACAATACTGTTATATGTTGTCTTCAATTTTATGTTAAATATACATAGAGTTCCTGGGTGATGTCACTGGGTGATAGGCGACGCATCAGGTAGACTATGCAGTGAGGCAGATTAATGTTAGTAATATCTAAACATTAATATACATTAGCAACTGCTCAGTACCAGCATAAGCAACCTATAACGGATTTAAGTTGCTATGGTTTCCCATGTATTAATCCATGAGTGGATGTCGCAGCCCACACACTGAAAAACTGCTGTCTGTCAACTCCCAGCATGAAATGAAGTGTGGAAATGTTATTTTTTTTATCTAAAAAAATAAATAAAATGAGTGTGATCATTTGGTATGATCATAAATAATTAGTGCTGCTGACATGCTACATAGAATGGTAATTGGTTATGAATAATATAAAACAAAGTTAATAACACGCTCAATGACTTATACATGTTTTTTCTTAGAGATTTCATTTTATAACTGACGCCGCTCATTAGCACAATCAGCCTTATGCCCAACAGTGAGGTTTATAAAAGAAAAAAAGTTATTAAAGCACATTTATCTGAAGCCTTTCCAGAAAATAAACTATTACAATCTATTCACAATGGAAGGTTTTACAGTATACTCTAAGTTATGTGAAGAAACAAAGAGCAGGATCGTAAACTGGAACTAGGAAAATACACAGTTCCGTGCAAGTATCTCTGCGAATGGTGCGTGGACCTTACCACTGCGCCATGGTCTGGCAATGGCCGCAGTCAGTGTGGATCTGGACGTGGAGTGACTGACAGACAGTGTTCATTTGTGTGAGGTAACAGGACAGTGGCAAATAAAATGTAGGTGTGTCACAACAGTTTTGGGGATGAGTCATAGGCCCAGATGCACTAAGCTTCAAAAGTGATAAAATGGAGAGTGATAAATGGCCAGCCAATCAGCTCCTAACTGCTTTGTCACAGACTGTGTTTGAAAAATGTCAGGCAGGAGCTGATTGGTTTATTGTTTATCACTCTCCATTTTATCACTTTTGAAGCTAAGTGCATCTGGCTCATAGCCAGTAGCTGCATCTTCGTACACAGTTCCACTGCCGGCACCAGTGCATCGTGAAGGACATTCTAAGCAGGTCCGATAGTGCATCTTTTTACCTCAGTGGCGAATCAGAGATGCTGAATATGGCCATCCCTCTACATAAGATGGTGGCTGTGATATTTGCATATTTTCTCAAATCCACTGCGTACGAAGCCACAGCATGGATGCGATCTGAATAGACCTTTGAATCAGGCCAGTTATAGTGTGCCAGATATATTAAGCCTGGCAAAGAGCTAAAATGGATTTAAAGTGGAAGGAGATAATGCACCAGCCAATCAGCTGTGTTTGAAATATGACAGTTGGGAGTTGATTGGCTGCTGCATTATCTCCTTGCACTTTAACTCCAGTTTTTCTCTTCGCCAGGCATAATACATCTGCCCCATTGTGTCTAACCAAGTTTATGCAACTGCAGGTGATGTAGATTTGTACTCATTTAAGTTGCATATGCACTTCTGACTGATGTAACATGCATACAGATGTGTCCTCTTAGTTTATTGCTGTAGGAGGCAGCGTGTCCCGGTGGTGTCGCGATGCGCAAAGTGCGACCTCCTGCAGCACAATCGTGAGCAGCAATATAAGCAGCAATATAAGAGGACACATCTGTTTCTACACAAGTCGATCCTCAAATTGCGCCAAATATCCCCATCTTGCGCATCACAAGATACTAACCCTAAGGATGGATGTGCAGTAATGGGGCATCCTCATATAGGCAACATTCAGTCAGAGCCTGTTGGCGGAATTGTGCACTATACAGCATTGGATGGAAGCATAAATACACCTTTTTTTTTCAGATAAATACCATTCATCAGGTATAGGGTTGGTGCAAGTGATCGATGATTATGATGATTTGATAGTATCAAACCTAGTATACAGAAGGGTGGTCCACCTACCAAGATGCATTAAAATCAGCAACATGGGGAATATGTACATTTAGGACCTTATTCTGATTGACTCGCAAGGCTGTGAAATTAGCAGCCTTGCAAGTCCTTCAGAAGCCGCCTGCAGTGCCGGCAGACCCCCCCCCCTCCCCTCGCACGCAGTACCCCCGCACGGCTGCAAATGGATCATTTACATAATCATCAATTCACAGGCGGGGAGAAATCATTCGATGGTCGCCAACCATCGAATGATTTCTCCCACGCACGCAGTTCAGAGAGACCTACATAGTCACTTCAAACTGCGGGCGCTCTGTGCAAAGACAGGACGGGCAGCTGACATCCATTGATGTCAGCTGCCAGCCTCCCGCATATCTGGGCGTTCCCATATGCTAATGAGGCTGCCCGTCGCCCACACCCTTTTCCGCCCCCATCGCGATGTGTACAGTGTGTGCACCCGGCAAACCAAAAGTTTGCTGTGGGTGCATGCACACCCTGTGTCACTCTGAAGGGTTCTGAATAAGGTCCTTAGGCCCTGATTCAGGTTGGCTTGCAATGGCTTGCAAAATACACATGTGCAGACCCACAGTGCAAACAACTTTGGCAAGTAGTACACTCGCTGGGACGTTTGCACACAGCATTGTGGAACAGGGGGCTGAAGCATGGGGTGCGTGCACATGTGAACGCAGGCGTGCCGAAGCCTGCTCGTCCAGGCATTTTCTAATAAAAGTCAGTCCATGCTGACTTATTTACAAACGGGTGGCACAATCATTTGAAGGCTCCCGACCATGAAATGATTGTTCACCCACACACAGATATTCAAATGCGGCAGTACGTTTGGTGAAGGGAGGCGGCAGAGGCAGCCATTCGCAAGGCCGGCAGGCGGCGTTTACCTGCTCGCTAAGCAGCGAATTTACGCTGCTTAGCGAGTCGACGTGAATCAGGCCCTTAGTGCCTCACAGGCATCATTATTTATAAACTATAGAGGACGCGAGAGGCGTTCTGTTTATGAAGGTGACAAATGGGTGTTACATACGACCATACTGATAATCTTTTCTACCAATCTAAACTTTTTTCTGAATACATTGTCCGAATAACCCGATCTGAATGAACGGCAAGAAAATGATCGATTCTGGTCTAGTTTAGTTGTATCCTATAGATCGGGATGTTGCCAAGCAAATCGAGAGTTGAAATCCTACGATCGGCAGCATGAATCTCTATAGTTTGCACTTTGTATAAAAGATTCTTTAAATAAACTCTTAGCTGTATATATACAATTATTGACCTATTTCAGTTCCCTCAGCAATAATTAAACAGTAATTAGGTCTGGCTCCTACCTAACAAGTATTATTAATACATTGATCAGTGTCAAAACTGATTGGGTACCAGAGCACTGGTAAAAGGCATGCAAGGTCAGGATAAATGTGCTAGGCAGAGTACAAAACTACAGATGGGGCCGGGCTCATCTTTGCAGGGGATGGCGATGGCGTCGCCATCGCCATTCCCTGCTCCCGCGCCATCTGTGTGTCTGAAGGGGACGCGCGCGCACGAGGTGCGCGCGCGTCCCCTTCCGACGGTGCTGCCCTCGGTCGCCCGGTGCCCACACCGGGCGCCCGCACCCCCCCACAGCCTCCTCGGGTCCCCCCAGCCCCCCTCGAGCGGGAGGCGGACAGTATTGCGTCCGCCTCGCCGGCCGGACGCCCGGATACTGAGACGCGCGTGCGTGGGGGACGCACGCGCGTCTCAGTCAGATGGCGTGCCGTGTTGCTGGCGGATCGCCAGCAGCTTGCTGCTGGCGATTCGCCAGCAAGCATAAGGCCTGCGCTATCTGTATATTTATTAGAAAAATATATCACCGCTTATCACAGCAATGAGTTTAGCTGGAGCGCAGTACATGAACCCGGGCTGAGACATTTAGGCTGTTTTGACCCGAGAAAAACAGGAGGTGTGTTTGTAGTATGGAACTTATTTTACATGGTGCTATCCATAGGTGACAATTTATGTTTTTGCTGGTGGGTGCTCAAACCAAAAATATAGGGGAGTGGCTTCATGGGAAAGGGGCATGGCCACAACATATTACTGATTTATATTACGCAGCAAGCACAGTTGTCTCCAATATTCAAATTATAGCAACAGTACCAAATACATAAATGCCCCACACAGTGCAGGTACAAAAATCCCCCCCACAGTGCCAAATACATAAATGCCCCCACAGTGCCAAATACATAAATGCCCCCACAGTGCCAAATACATAAATGCCCACACAGTACCTGTGCCAGCGACGAGGGATGTGGAGTGCAGTGGGACACAGACGGGTGGGCCGCTGCTGAGCGGGTGGGTGCTCATCAATTTCCGTGGGTGCTCGGGCCCTCAAGCACCTACAGAATCGGCACCTATGCTGCTATCAATCAAAATTCATAGCATTTTCCCAATCACTACTAACTTATGTTGGAGGTACGCTGGGCAATGGAGTCCTTATACATTCAGGACGTGATGCACTCAACTCCGCCGGTGCATCCTGCTACACATCACCGGGCTTCGCATTCTTAATAATATGTATTAACATATGCAATTATTAATGCAAAGGAGAGCTCTCCGATAAGAGCTGTCATTTGCGATGTTGCACCGTGGCTGGACTTCCAGGTCTTAGACCTGGGAGTCCCTCTGCGCATATGCAGAATGACATTGCCAGCTGCCGGGCATGCTGGGAGGGATCTGTAAAGGATCATCATCAATGAGGACTTCCTCAACTGTACATGTTTAGATGAGGGAGGGGGTCATTAAAGATGGGTGGGAGCACGCTTCCTTAACAATATTGAGTGTACACACTAGGAAAAGCCCTTTCTGAGTGATATTGTTTACAATATCGCCTAGTGCAGGCATGTCCAAAGTCCGGCCCGGGGGCCAATTGCGGCCCGTGATGGGACTTCAAGCGGCCCGGAGCCTCCAGCCGGAAGCGGGCGGCTGGAGGCTGACGTGGGACGCACAGGACTCTAGAGGTGGGAGCCCAGTGAGCGCGCCTTTACCTTGCTGACTTGCTGTCTGCATCGGTGAGAGGGTGCCGGCTGCGACTGTGAGACGTGTTTGCCGTCTTTCAGATGAGTGTGTGTCCAACTCCTGCTGCTGCAATCATATATCACCCTCCACCACAAGCACAGTGATAGCAGTGTGCGGGGAGGGGGGGGGGGCAGCAAAGGGGAAGCTTGCTCCTGTAATATGCAGAGTGGAGGAGGAAGGCGGCGGGAGCCCAAGCATCTGTCTCCTGCAGGGTAATATACAGTGAAGAGAGGCAGTATGTGCTACATACAGTGAAGGAGGGTCAGGCTGGGGGACATACAGTGATGGACATATAGTGAAGGAGGGGCATGCTGGGGGACATGCAGTGAATGGGGGCATGCTGGGGGACATACAGTGAATGGGGGCATGATGGGGGACATACAGTGAATGGGTGAAGGGGGGCAGTCTAGGGGAAATACAGAGAAAGGGGGTCAGGCAGGGGGACATACAGTGAATTGAAGCAGAGTGATGGACATTCAGAGAAGGGGGGGCAGGCTGGGGGACATAGAGTGAATGGGGGCAGAGTGGGGGGCATACAGTGAATGGGGTACATACATCGAAGGAGGGGCAGCCTATGGGAATATACAGTGAAGGGGGCCGAGTGGGGGACATACAGTGATGGAGGGCAGGCTGGGGGACATACAGTGAATGGGGGCAGGCTGGGGGACATACAGTGAATGGGGGTATGGTGGGTAACATACAGTGATTGGATTTGATTCGTCTGGCGAGGGTTAAATGGCCATATGTCCTTCTCAAAAAGGACATATGGTCATTTAACCCTCGCCAGACTAATCCAATCTTTTCATACTGCGGATTCCCAAAGTTACATCCAACTCTCCATCTGAGACATTGTCTCTCAGGACAAAGAGGACTGGTCCGTTTACCACAATCCGTGGCATAAAGATCATCTTGGAGGCACGCCACCTCCTAAAGACCCGGCATTCTCTGTGGAAAAAGTGGCACCAGTACCGGAGTATTCATCCCCCTTCCAACACAAGAAAGATTGGATTACAAATATTTGTTTTTATCCTCGGATCCCTACAAAACCCATCTGGGTTATTTCCAAGGACTGGCACGTTATTCCAACTACAATGGGTGACTATTGACCTTCTGTCCGTATTGTTTTAACAATCTTCCTAAATTTTAATTATTTTATTGATATTTCTTATTAAAGTGTTATTCATATTCACACCTGACCAGGTTTTTGATCCATTCATATTATATTATACCTTGCATATTATTTAGTGCTAGCGCAATCGACCACTTCTTGTTTTCCTGTATATTGTATTGGGGATGACTCCCCCTCTTCTTAGACTGCTGCTCCTAGCTAAGCACACCCATACCAAGCGCCTTTAAACCAATATAGCTTGTGTATATCCCTCTTTATGCTGGGGGACATACAGTGAATGGGGGCATGCTGGGGACATACAGTGAATGGGGGCAGGCTGGTGGAAAAACAGAGAAAGGGGTCAGGCAGGGGAATATACAGTGAAGGAGGGGCATGCTGGGGGACATACAGTGAATGGGGGCCGAGTGGGGGACATACAGTGATGGAGGGAAGGCTGGGGGACATACAGTGAATGGGAGCAGGCTGGGGAACATACAGTGAATGTTGGCAGAGTGGGGGAAATACAGTGAAGGAGGGGCATGCTGGGGGACATACAGTGAATGGGGGCAGAAAGGGGGAATACAGTGAATGATGCTGAGTGGGGGACATATAGTGAATGGGGCAGAGTGGGGGACATACAGTGAATGGGGCAGAGGTGGGGACATACAGTGAATGTGGGCAGAGTGGGGGACATACAGTGAATGGGGTAGATTGTGGGACATGAAGTGAATGAGGGCAGGCTGGGGGAAATACAGAGAAGGGGGGTCAGGCAGGGGAATATACAGTGAAGGGGTACGCTGGGGAACATACAGTGAGTGGGGGCATGCTGGGGGACATACAGTGAACGGGGACACGCTGGGGGACATACAGTGAGTGGGGGCATGCTGGGGGACATACAGTGAATTGGGGCAGAGTGGGGGACCATTCTGATGTGATAAATGGTTCAAAGAATGTCAGGCTGAATGGTCGGCCCCCACACATTTTCACCTCACCAAATCTGGCCCTATTTGCAAAAAGTTTGGACACCCTTGGCCTAGTGTGTATGGGATCTAAGGGTCTTACTGTCTTTAGTCTGACCTGTTCCATACTCTCTCCACCCTACTCCAGGACCTGTTTCCACAGTCCTTACCCTCTCCAAATTTCCCTGTTATTTGTTATAAAAAAGCTGGCATCACCCTCTCCCCTCATTTGCCCTTCCTTCTCTTATACCTTTCAAACCAGAAAATGCAGGGACCCACCCAGGAATTTGGCCCAGGGATCATCCCGGGACATTCCCAGGTTGGCCCCTTTCCCACCAGAAAAGTCCCTGCATTTTCTGGTGTGGGAAGGAGATGGGGAGGAGGTGGGGAGGAGGCGGGCAGGAGTCAGGCATGAGGTGGGATGGCGGTAGAGGCAGTGGACAGTACTCACCCTGGGTTGCCGGTCCTCGGTGCAGGCCAGGGATCCACAGAGGCGGTGGGTGTAGATGACAGAGAGCTGTGTCATTTTCATCCGCCGCCTGTCCTGTCATCTGCACCCGCCGCCTGTGTGGATCCCCGGCCTGACCGCACGCACCGTAGACTGGCAACCCGGATTAGTACCCCTACCACTTTCTCACTGGCCGGGACCCCGGGTTGAACTCGGGAACAATCCTGCTCCATAGCAGGGTTGAAATCTCTGCAAATTTTTCCAGTATTTTGGCCCGGGAACCTTACAAACCAGCGCTAGTTGCAGGTTGTTCCCAGGCCCAACCCAGGAATTTAGGCTGGCTTGAAAGGAGTATAACTTAAACCAGGGGTGTCCAAACTTTTTGCAAAGAGGGCCAGATTTGGTGAGGTGAAAATGTGTGGGGGCCGACCATTCAGCCTGACATTCTTTGAACCATTTATCACATCAGAATGGTCCGCCACTCTGCCCCAATTCGCTGTATGTCCCCCAGCATACCCCCACTCACTGTATGTCCCCCCCGCGTGTCCCCATTCACTGTATGTCCCCCAGCATGCACCCACTCACTGTATGTTCCCCAGCGTGCCCCTTCACTGTATATTCCTCTGCCTGACCCCCCTTCTCTGTATTTCCCCCAGCCTGCCCCCATTCACTTTATGTCCCCCAATCTACCCCATTCACTGTATGTGTGGGGGCCGACCATTCAGCCTGACATTCTTTGAACCATTTATCCCATCAGAATGGTCCGCCACTCTGCCCCAATTCACTGTATGTCCCCCAGCATGCCCCCACTCACTGTATGTCCCCCAGCGTGTCCCTATTCACTGTATGTCCCCCAGCATGCCCCCACTCACTGTATGTTCCCCAGCGTGCCCCTTCACTGTATATTCCCCTGCCTGACCCCCCTTCTCTGTATTTCCCCAGCCTGCCCCCATTCACTTTACGTCCCCCAATCTACCCCATTCACTGAATGTCCCCCACTCTGCCCACATTCACTGTATGTCCCCACCTCTGCCCCATTCACTGTATGTCCCTCACTCTGCCCCATTCACTGTATGTCCCCCACTCTGCATCATTCACTGTATGCCCCCTCTCTGCCCCCATTCACTGTATGTCCCCCAGCATGCCCCTCCTTCACTGTATGTCCCCCACTCTGCCAACATTCACTGTATGTTCCCCAGCCTGCCCCCATTCACTGTATGTCCCCCAACTTGCCCTCCATCACTGTATGTCCCCCACTCGGCCCCCATTCACTGTATGTCCCCCAGCATGCCCATCCTTTACTGTATATTCCCCTGCCTTACCCCCTTTCTCTGTATGTCCCCCAGCTTGCCCCCATTCACTGTATGTCCCCCAGCATGCCCCTCCTTCACTGTATGTCCGCCAGCATGCCCCTCCTTCACTGTATGTCCCCCAGCGTGCCTCTCCTTCACTGTATGTCCCCCAGCATGCCCCTCCTTCACTGTATGTCCCCCACTCTGCCAACATTCACTGTATGTTCCCCAGCCTGCCCCCATTCACTGTATGTCCCCCAACTTGCCCTCCATCACTGTATGTCCCCCACTCGGCCCCCATTCACTGTATGTCCCCCAGCACGCCCATCCTTCACTGTATATTCACCTGCCTTACCCCCTTTCTCTGTATGTCCCCCAGCTTGCCCCCATTCACTGTATGTCCCCCAGCATGCCCCTCCTTCACTGTATGTCCGCCAGCATGCCCCTCCTTCACTGTATGTCCCCCAGCGTGCCTCTCCTTCACTGTATGTCCCACAGCATGCCCCTCCTTCACTGTATGTCCCCCACTCTGCCAACATTTACTGTATGTTCCCCAGCCTGCCCCCATTCACTGTATGTCCCCCAGCCTGCCCTCCATCACTGTATGTCCCCCACTCAGCCCCCTTCACTGTATATTCACATAGACTGCCCCTCCTTCGATGTATGTTTCCCATTCACTGTATGCCCCCCACTCTGCCCCCATTCACTCTATGTCCCCCAGCCTGCCCCCCCTTCTCTAAATGTCCAACACTCTGCTTCCATTCACTGTATGTCCCCCAGCATGCCCCTCCTTCACTGTATATTCCCCTGCCTGACCCCCTTTCTCTGTATTTCCCCTAGCCTGCGCCCATTCACTGTATGACCCCCAGCATGCCCCCATTCACTGCATATCCCCCAGCCTTACCCTCCTTCACTGTATGTAGCACATACTGCCTCCCTTCACTGTATATTACCCTGCAGGAGACAGATGCTTGGGCTCCCACCGCCTTCCTCCTCCATTCTGCATATTACAGGAACAAGCTTCCCCTTTGCTGTCCCCCCTCCCTGCACACTGCTGTCACTGTGATTGTGGTGGAGGGTGATATATGATTGCAGCAGCAGGAGTTGGACACATACTCATCTGAAAGACAGCAAACATGTCTCACAGTGGCAGCCGGCACCCCCTCACCAATGCAGACAGCAAGCCAGCAAGGTAAAGGCGCGCTCACTGGGCTCCCACCTCTAGAGTCCTGTGCGTCCCACGTCAGCCTCCAGCCGCCCGCTTCCGGCTGGAGGCTCCGGGCCACTTGAAGTCCCATCACGGGCCGCAATTGGCAACCGGGCCGGACTTTGAACATGCCTGATTTAAACCATCTACATATATCCTTTGATGGCATCTAATTTCTCAATTTTTACGCCACCCTAATACTTATTTTAGTATTGTCTGCTGATGCAGAAATGTTTATATACCCTATACATGACCTATACTGTCCTGAACTATAAGTTGCTTTTTTCTTGTTTTGTTTATTTGTTTATGAACTCTGTAACAGGGCACTGCACATCCTTTGTGGCGCTATATGAATAAATTATAATAATAATAATACTGGCTTACTAACATTTCTAGCAAATGCCATATTGGCCGACGGTCTTATGGATTTGCCTGGACAGAAGATACTGAGCAAGCAGCTCTCTTTCCTCTCAGCGGGATGAGACATGACATGGCCTATACTGGGAGATACTGGGAGCTGCATAATGAGCCAAAATAAGGATACCGTGAGCTACAGTAGATGCCATCGCTGCAGTCGGCATATGGTCATAAAATGCCAGGGCCTATTTTGGGTTTCAATCCAGGCTTGGACAAAATATTGATGATATGCTGTAATATTAGAGAGGTAAAATATGTATATTTATTATAAAAAGCAGAGACACGTGTTTATTATGTTATTACCTCCCCCTACGGTTGCTTTCCAGCCACTTTCCACACTATGGGGGTATTTCATCTCAATATTTTTACATTCGACCTATTCAATGTCAGGTCCGTTTTTCCAACTGTCGGGAAAGATTCTGACAGTCGTAAAACCCTTGGATCGGAGAAAATGATCACAGTTTTGACAATCCAGTGTCCATTTTTGACAATGCAGATTTGATCTGCATAGGCAAGTCCTGGCCAGGATTGAATAAAGATGGACGATATTTTCCACCTGTCAGAAATATCATCCGGGATTGAATGCCCCCCTTTGTGTATGTTGCACACTTTTGAACTAATGTGTTTTTTTTTTCACATGGTATGTTTTGTATTTTGTGTATATTACCATGCAGCTTACATGCTTTCCATAAACAGATTTTTTTTTTTAAATGACAACGATTACCAGGGCATTACATAACATCACTACTCCAGAGGGTTTAATTTACCCTGGAAGGGGAATTTATTCAATATACAACAAGCTATTTAACTGCCATTATCAATCATACCCAACTCTGCTCCAGGTCTATAGGACAGTGCTCACAGATGCTCGCAGCTCTATCAGTATACATTTTATGTAACATGTCTGGAAACACGTAAACTCATTGCTGGACAATATTAGATATCAAAGCCACAATGATTATGGCCTGATTTACATATATAATATAACTGCAATTAAATATAAAATACCCATTTATCATCTCATAATGTGCTGAAAAAGACAACAGAAGATATCTCTTCTATCTTACACTACCTTAGAACACAACTTGCAATATCTGAATGTAAGGTTACTAAGGTATCAACATAGCTTGCTATACAATATCATTAAAAGTGTTGTTTCACATTCATTTATTAATCTCTGCTAAAATTGCCAAGAACAAAGAAACGCGTCAGTTTAACAGAGGACTGAGAAAACATTGTAGCTGCCAAATCCTGATTTAGGGCTACTTCACACGCTTTGGCTCCTGCCGGGCGGCGAAAACCGTCCCTTCCAGTGGCGGGATCCGGCTGCAACCGTGCGGCCGGGCCGTGGCCGTCCCGCGTGAATGGACACAATAACGTCCATTCACAACTAATCGTGTGCGGCACGGCTCCCTGGCCGTGCAGAATTTCGCCATCCAGCAGGAGCCGGACTGTGTTAAACCAGCCTTACGACTCATGTACTTGCTTTTGTCAGGTCATAGATGCATTAATGGAATCCTGATTCTCAGATGCTGCAATCTACATTCCCACATGCTGATGAATCCTTCTGCAGACCACAAGTAATCCAATGTTGCAGTGGTTCTCAAACTGTGGGTCGTGACCCCAAAGTATGTACTGGCCTCTGATCTCTCAACCAGATATCCAAAGAGTCTGAGAAATCAGTTGAATTGTCTGTTACTTCAAACTTCTTGGATCAATGGTTTCGACATCTGAGGAGTTATCAGGCAGCTCCGCCCCCACACCAGCATTTTACCTCTTCTGTGCCGCCCAGCAGAAGCTGCTGCCACCAGCAGATTGAACTCTTGGATCCCTAATCTACATGCAGATATCCTCACACGTCTGACAGTTGACTGTAGGAAACACAGATAAACCAGCCAGCCTACAATCAGACTCAGGAGCCATCAATGAATCTACGAAGGACCTCCTTGAATCTAAATGCAGCATGGGAGGGGGAGTTCATCTGTGGGCATCAGGAGGGGCAGTTTTGGAAAGCAGCAGTAGGGGAGCATGAGGGGCAAGGAGGGGAGCACCGAGCACAGAATTTATGGTATGTGTCTATGGAGGAGGAGGGGGGGGGGGGGCCAGGGGAAAACTGATTAAGTAAATGCAAACTGCCCTTCTCTTCCTACCCCCATTACCCACTGCCTCCCCATCACACTGGCAGTCACTTCACTAGTTTTATGCCTTAGCAATTCTACTGTCTCTGTTCAGTCTGCTGACCACACATGTAGTGCCCAGTCTGCGGTAACTTGCATACTTTTTTTTTATTGTCTTACAGGGTTCCCAGAGCAAAAGAGTTTAAGAAACCCTGCAATAGAGCATCCAATTTATTGGGTAGAGGCCCTAAAGCATTACTTTGCCCAGAGCCTACAATGTTGTTAAAGCGGCCCTAAGCAGGTTTATCTCAGAGTAGCAGAATAATGGCCTGTACTGTATGTAATATAAAGTTAAATTTCAAATGCCATGATAGCATTTACATAATAGTTATTATTATAGTTTACACAGAACAAACCTTTATTATTGTAATATCGTCATATGAAAAGCTCCTAGCGTTCTCCCAAATTTTGGGTCTTAATATTCCAAACAAAAACATACGGTACAGCAAGGAAGCAATTACCTGTTAGAGGTTTACTGTAATCATTAATGATCTGCTGTCATTCTCTGTCACATTCAATAAACAAGCTTCAAGTACTCCCGAATCAATGCTCAGCCTCCTCCAATGCAGATGTTGTTCCAAGAAAGACACAAAAGGTAACTCTATCTGCATGGAAGGTAATTAGTTGTGCTTCTGAGTCTGAATGCTTATCAGACGCCAGCTAAGATAATTCTGATGAGGTGAAATTGGAATTAAAAATACAACAAGAGACTACAGGTTCCTTTTGTGAATTTCTTATTTTCTATTGCAGTTACCAGTTCTATGGATGTTAGAATTTTACTTATTTTTCTACCTCCCTTCTTGTTAAAAATGCTATAGGACAATTAGAGCTTTACAAATCCATATTTTACAAAAATGGCTTCAAATGCTACATGTAAACCCTAATTTGCATAATACAACTAGGCATAGGGTGTGACATCTATACAGATTCAATTAGACAAGTCATCAGGCATCAGCATTCACGAAACATTATTACATACATTTATAATCTTAATATATTATCCACAATAACTTTTAAGTTCTGTGAGCCAAATTAGGCGATTCAGTTGTATTTTCAGTTGTAATGGCAGCAATTCAATTGTTCTGTCGTTTGGGCAGTATTTGCGCTGACATTTCTGCTTGCAGCTCTCGAGGTGGCAACCAGAAATGTGTGAAAGGTGGAACATTGTGGCCACTAGTGTACAGATGGAGCCGGCCACATCTTTGCAGTGGATGGCGATTCTACCGTCATCCACCGCTAGCGGCCAGCTACCGCCAGGGGCGCGCGCGCACAAGATGCACGCTCACCCCTTGGTGACGAAGCCGCCTCCCCCACCATCGCCACCGGTCCCCCTCGCAGCCCCTGAAGTGGAGATGGGCAGGGAGACACTGCCAAGCCGCCGTGATACTGGGATGCGCGTGCATGCGAGACGTCGTCCCAGTCTCTATCGCCGGCGCTCGCCAGTGAAAGGCATCTGGCGAGCTCCGGCCAAAGATAAGGCCCGCTCCATCTGTAGTTAGGGTTACTAAACTAAACATAGTGCTTTCATAGTGCTAAAAAGTAACGGGCAACCGGACAACAATTGAATTGCTTTGATGTACAAGGTTGGGAGTTCTATTGAAGATGGGATGTTGACCATAGCTACTAGACTTCTTATTTTTTTAGCAACTTCTAGAAGAAAATAGATAGAATCTGATTGATTGCTATGGCAGCATCCCTTCTTAAATATAACACCCATCTTAGTAAATAAACCCCTACTTTGGGCGCCCCAAAAAAAACATTTAAAAACCCCATTCGAATCGTCCTTATATAGCTCAGAGAAAGCGTAGTTTTGTAACCTGAACTTGTTTTACTAAGTTGCCAATACGTAACACCTACATCTTACCAATTTTTTATCAATTTTCACAAGGAATAAAGACGGGTAGTGACTGACGCATGTTGGCTCAACTGACCATTATAAAGGATTTTATAAATATTTTCTGGGACATTTTTAATATAGGCTTTAACACCTATTACATTTGGACATGCCCCCGTGACTATACATTTACAACTGTGACTTCATGCAGGGAAAGTAATGCCAGTGTGACTGCCAACGTCAGGGGAAGAGATAGAGATGGGGAGCTCAACAAGGACAAGGAAATTGAAAAGTACAAGTAAAAGAGACATAAAACTAGTTTTAAAAACTCAATTACATTCCATTGTACTAAGAAGATGCTTATTTAGTCAGCATCCAAAAATATACTGGTAGGATAATTGGCTCCCAACAAAAATAAGGGCCCAATCCAGAGTACCAGTTTGCAGAACACTAGAAACTGCATCACTAGAAACTCTACAACATGACTTGTTCCAATGCATAGTCCGACTGGCATGACAATTCCTTGCAACTTTGCTGATCTCTGATTGGTTGATATGTGTGTATTTTATTTAAAACAGTTTGTTTAAAATATGGAGCCTTATGTAACAGCCTGTGAGGGGATGCAGTCAAAATCCAGACGGTCAAAATCCCGACAGGGTCAAAATCCCGAATGGGTCATAATACCGACAAGGACAAAATCCCAACAAGGACAAAATCCTGGCATTTAAAATACCGACAAGGTCAAAATACCGACATATAAAATGTACAGGTGAAACTGTCAACATGACTTTGGGTCGACAGGTCGCGAGGTCGACATGGGTTTTTTCACTGTTTTTTGACCAGACATGTGCCGACAGGCGGTATTTCATGCCCTACCATCCACTAGAGCATGGTGTAAGAATAAAATAGTGTGCCGAGCGCAGCGAGGCACCGTGCCCAAAGCATTGCGAGCGAAGCGAGTGATGGGAGGGGCTGCGGTTCACCTCCAACTGTGTCCATGTCGACTGTGTCGACATTCGGGTAAAAAAAAACAGTAAAAAAAACCACGTCGACCTCGCAACCTGTCGACCCAAAGTCATGTTGACAGTTTCACCTGCACATTCTATATGTCGGTATTTTGACCATGTCGGGATTTTAAATGTCGGGATTTTGCCCTTGTCTGTATTTTAAATGTCAGGATTTTGTCCTTGTGGGGGTTTTGTCCTTGTCGGTATTATGACCCATTCGGGATTTTGACCCTGTTGGGATTTTGACCGTCAAGATTTCATACCGAATCCCCTGTGAGTGAGATGCATGCATGGGCACAATCCCCATGAAATACCCCAGTGGTGAAAGCTACAGTAACCTAGTTTTGGCCCTTTAAAATACGGGTTAATTAACCCTAATCACGTCTGTGCCTGCATCTCACAGGTTATTGCAATGGGCACATGGATTTAATTTATAGGTGACTATAGCAGGTTCCCATACAATGTGTATTTGCATATATGTATTTATTTATGTGGCATTTCAGAACCGTGAGTTACAACAAGCCCGGCACTGCTATTGTGTGTAAATCATATATAGTATGTGTATTTATTTGCTGTCATTGGAGTGTGCCTGGATCATGTCAATATTATGCAGATTTCTTCAGAGATTTACATAATTGGCAGTCACACACGGTGATGAAATTGCTTTTGCTTTATGTTATATACATAATACTGCAACGATGAAGCAGATGCTACCTGTTTTTATTGTTTTTTAGTCAATTTCCATACATAAGCATACATACAGTAATATACCATGCAAATAATGTCACCACTGAATTTCTCCAACTAGAATTCTGCTGTAAGAGAATGAGAATGCGGCTCATTATTCCTCTATTCATTCAGATGGTGGCAGCGTCCAGTTCCTGCAGTTACATCTACGTAAATCAGAGTTTTTAAAGCAGAGTTAAAGTTTAGCCTTGAAATCATACCTCCCAACTTTTAAGGTGGCCAAGGAGGGACATCTTTGCGCGCCGAAGGAGCACCGCCAGAATTAGGGGGCGTGGCAAAAGGGCATGGCCTATAAATCGTGTCATTTTGTGAGGCCACGCCCCATTTTCTGACACTGTAGGGGCATGGCTAGCAGCTCTGTAAGCTTCTGGACAGCCCCCAGCCCCTCTGCTTGCGAGAATGCACATGCGTACAGCGTCTATTCACCGCGTGACAGGGAGGGACTCCCAACTGCCCCCCGCCGCGGGACACTGCCGGCCGTGGGAGGAATGCTGGAATGTCCCCAAAACCGGTGCGTTCCCGCGGTATGCGGGACAGTTGGGAGGTATGCTTGAAATGATTCTATACAGTATAACCACCTACTACCTATAAAGTATAAGTTTTTTTGTCTCTATAAAGGCTATAATTTGTAGTAGCCACAGTAAAACTTTAAGGAGGGCACGTGAATGCCAATACACTCTCCTGAAGTCGATATTGCACCAGTACAAACTCTTTTTCATAATAGCAGAACAATGGTTTTAGGAGGGTGGTCCAGCTTTGCCAGGCCTCATCATAGCTCCAGCTAGGAAAGCCAATCCCGGAGCATTTTTTCAATCCCAGAAATCGGGATTGAAATATGCTCAATCCCGGGATTCCCGGGATCCCAGGATTGGCTTTCCTAATAAAAGAAATGTCCCAGGTGCCCCGCATATTTACCTGCGGCCGGGAGCATTGCTGGCAGGCGGCTGTGTCAGGCTGGTGGTGCCAGGCGGGGAGAGTTGCAGAGGTGTGTCACTGCATCTGGCAGGTCGATGGATGGCTAGATCAGGGTTGGGGAGCAAGTCTGGGGGCAGGTTGGTGAATCGACTGTTCGGCCTGCGCAGCGTGACTTCTTGCCGTCACGCTGAAGGCCTGGCATTAGGAACTGCCGGGCAGCATCTGAGCGAGTGTTCAGACGCTGGCAGGCATTAGACTGCGCATGCGCAGTCTAATCCCGAAATCCTGGGATTGGAAACCCCTGTGTTTTTGGGGCCAAATCCCGGGATCCCACCAATCCCGATCCTGGGATTGGCCATACTAGCCCCAGCTCTGTAATATGGATATACTGTTGTTCCATTTTGTGTTCAGCAGCACTATAAACGTTTAAGCATGCGCAGTCTAATCCCGAAATCCTGGGATTGGAAACCCCTGTGTTTTTGGGGCCAAATCCCGGGATCCCACCGATCCCGATCCTGGGATTAGCCACCCTAGACCCAGCTCTGTAATATGGCTATGCTGTTGTTCCATTCTATGTTCAGGAGCACTATAAACTGGGTATCCGGATGACTGACAGATAATGGGGGAAATTTACGAAGATAGGCGATCCCGGCCGATCTACGGTACCACCAGGATCGGCTGGGATCGGCCCAAAAATAGGGCCTGAGAATTTGTCAGATTTACTAAGCTGACGAATTCTCAGGATTCGTATTTTCCGATGGTGAAGTCATTCGTATTTGGCTGTCAAATTTCCTGGCAGTCAAATACGGTCTTATATGAAGCATCGCAACAGATCAGTCTGAGCCGTGCAAAGGTTCTCTGTGTAAAAAATAGATTAAATACATAAATAATTTAAAAAAGCCAGCATGGGCTTTCCCCCACCAATAAAAACAGCCTAGGGTTCTTTGATTCGTTCCTTTGTACAGAGGGGGGGGGAGGGGGGGGGGGATTGTTGGGGTCCCCATGTATTTTTGAAACTAAACATAGAAACATAGAATTTGATGGCAGATAAGAACCACTTGGCCCATCTAGTCTGCCCCTTTTTTTAAACATGTTACCTTAAACCATATTTGATCCTTATTTTTTTGTAAGGATACCGGGCTCTTGGACTGGTCCATGTTACAAAAATATGGGGGACAAAAAAACTAGGGGTCCCCCTTACTTTTATAACCAACACAGGGTTCCAAAAGCCAGCGTTGTCATGTCACAGGTATTGATTCTGTAGTGGGACTACAAGTTCCAGCACGCCCATTAATGCTGGGACTTGTGGTTCTCATCCAAGTATGTGGGGTGGCTTTCTGGCACTTGTAGTTCTAATACAAAACCCAATACCCTCTTTTAACAATTTTTTTAACACTTTAATTGTCATCAGCCCAGTGCCAAATGCCCAGGGAAATGGGGACAACCCTGGGCTTCAGCCTGGGCTGGGGGTGTGACACTGCTGGCTGTTGGAGCCTGGTGCTGGATATAAAAATACAGAAGACCCCTATTTTTTGTCTCCCATATTTTTGTAACCAGGACCAGTTCAACAGTCCGGTGCTGGTTTCAGAAATACAAGGGGACCCCAAAAAGTTTTTCCCCTGTATTTTTGCAACCAGGACCGACTCTTAGTATTGGTGCTGATCCTGTCATTGGTCAGCACTGGGTGATTATTATTGGGTGACAGTTATTTTCATTAAAATCTCTGGGTAACAAGCCAGCTCACATATAACTGATGCAGCTGCTGATGTCAGAGGGATGATATCACAATGCATTACTGACCGCATACACTGAGCTGTTTGGCTTGGGGCTCATTTCTACAAGAGAACTGGATGGAAGAAGACGTTCTCTGTGAAGATGGGCCGCTGTCTAGGCAAATGCTGTGACCGTGGTGTGCAGCGCGCTAAACCTGCGAGTGCCCGGAATTTGTTTGACAAAGACCAGGCAGAGTTTGTTGGGGATGTTCTGTTGTCCCAACCAGCGTTCAGCCAAAAAGAAGCCGAAGGCTCAAGGTTTATATACAGTATTAACACCTATGCTCTCCCCCATTGAGGAAGAGGAGGAGTCGGAGGCATCCGCTGAGGGACTCTGTGGCAGTGGAGAAGGAGATAGTATTGGCCCAGAGAGCGGTGAAGGTGCGCCTGGCACTGGGCATGAAGGACAGTAGTCGGAGTCCTCGGACATTGACCCCAATGACTTATGTGCTGTTCTTTATTGTAGCCTTTATTATAATCAGGCTGCACATTTACATCTCTACTACTGCGGGTCAAGTAGATTCCAACCCTGAATCAGCCCCATAGTGCAATAAAGTTATTGGTATTGATAACCACGATGCCATAAGAAGCTGTATGCACATTCTGTTGCTTACAGAGTGTAATCATATTGTGTGTAATATGAGGTGTAATATATCCCCTACTGTACAGTACTGTGGGTAAAAGAAGTCACCCCAGAGGTCTGTGACCTGTATAATGGACGAGGCCTAAAGACTTGTACATCTACATGGTCACACCTCCCCGGCCACTGCTAATATCTATATCATTTATAGGAGGGTGTGCAATATTCCAAACAGTATCCTTACATTATATGCATGGTATGCCTCAGTAACAGGATGCGGTCAGCACCCCAGCGTTCAATTATACCCACACCAGCATCTCAACTGGTGTCAAAAGACTGGCAACAGAACCTCAAAAAAGGATAAAGTGGAGCCCAGAAACACCCCAGGCTTTGATACACTCCCTGATAGCACCCACTCCTGTCCCTTTAGCAGATTCCGCAATGGATATAGGTGGCGCCCACAATGGATATAGATGGGCGACCATAAAGGCTGTTTGTGTAGGAGACAGGAGGAGGAACAAGACCACTACTCTGGACAGGACCACATCTTAAAAAAAAAAAAACACTGGCTGGCAGGTGGCCTCACTTGTGTCTGCCTCCCAGGTATCTTCCTGTAAGGTCTATGGCCAATTCGCCCCTGCCCTTCAGGTGTTACTAGGTTTAGGTGTCAAACTTAAAACCTTCTCGTACACTCACATCTTACACATTTGCTGCTTTTTTATCTGCCACTAACAGTACAGTAAGCCATTCTGAGGTCGTAACCAATTACCTACAATCACATACCTCCCAACTTTGCAGTCTTGCAAGGAGGGACAAATGTGCGCGCCGCAGACGCAAGTCCGAAATGAGGGGGCGTGGCTTTCTGTGAAAGGGGTGTGGCCTGTAATTGTGCTGTCACGCGAGCCCACGCCCCCATTTTGACACTGGTGAGTCATGGCCCGGAGGCTCTGTGAGCCTCTAGCCATGCCCCCAGCCCCTCTGGCTGCCGGAGTAGATGCTGTGCACATGCGCACAGAGTCTATTTAGTAGCGCTGGTCAGTGGTCACCAACTTACAGGGGGGGACTCCCAACTGCCGCCCCCCCCCCCCCCGCCACGTGACACAGCCGGCCATGGGAGGCATGCGGGAACGTCCCCGAAAACAGGGACGTTCCCGCGATTTTCAGTTGGGAGGTATGCAATCAGTTTACAGGAGTTCCAATTGGAAACCTGTAAAAAAAAAAAAAAACAATGTTGGTGAAACATCAGGAAAAATCATGGAAAAAAACCTCCAGTTTTGCAATTAGATACCCATTAATACTGCCACACATACATACATACATACATACGGGATGCGGTCAATTTGCCGGCGGTAGGGATACCGGCGTTCAGAATCCCGACACTGGAATCCTGACCGCCGAAATCCCGAAACTTTCTCCCTCCGTGGGTGTCCACGACACCCATAGAGGGAGAATAAAATAGCGTGCCGAGCGTAGCGAGGCACCGGGCCCGCTGCGTGGTGAGCGCAGCGAGCCCGCAAGGGGGGGCGATCCACGTCCCCCCCATGTCGGGATTTCGGCGGTCGGGATTCCGACCGCCGGGATCCCGACCGCCGGGATTACGTATCGGATCCATACATACATACATACATACATTCATACATACATACATTTCATTTTAATATGCATGTTAATCCATTTTCCTGTTCTTTATTATGATATTACAATCTAGTATTTGGTGTTTTTGTGATATATACACTTTATATTTTTATTTTTTCTAACCTCCTGAGATTGATCAATGCTAATTTTATATAGATTTAGGGTGACATTCTATGGGATGCGATTTTGCTTATTTTGCGGTAATTAGACCACAAAATGACGATATCGCATTTTTCATAGAAATCGCAAATTTAATGTGATGCGCTCAGGGACTGAAATCGCATATTATGTGCGTTAAGGTATGCTGAATAAAAATGCGAGATTAATTCGCATTTTTATCGCATCCAGATGTTTTCGTATAGAAAACTATACAAGTCGCTTATTTAATGCAATGCGCATTTGCACATCGCATTAATTAGGTGACTAATTATCGCACTTATTTCAGACCAGGGTCTGTTAGGCGAATTAGCCAGAACCCTGCACAGATCGCAATGTTCTGTGCAGGGTTCTGCTGTAAAAAATAAAAGAAAGGGTTTAAAAAAAAAAATAACGAGCGCGGGGTCCCCCGCCCGAGTATAACCAGCCCCGGGCTCACTGAGCCGGTGCTGGTGACATAAAATCAGGGTCCCCGACAAATAGGGGTACCCTTGATTTTATGAAACCAGCACCAGACTCAAGGTCCGGCGCTGGTTCCCAAAATACGGGGGACAAAGTGACTAGGGGTCCCCCGTATTTTAAGAACCAGCACCGGACACAACCAGCCAGCAGGGTAATGCCACAGCCGGGGGAAACTTATTATATAAACTCCCGCGGCCAAAGCATTAACCCCCTGGCTGGTCAGCATGGGCAGGGGTCCTGGGGAAGTGGGGACCCCCCCAATGAAGGGGTCCCCCCCCTCCAGGACTTACCAGCCCATGCTGATAGTCCGGGGCTGTCCCCGATGCCCCTGGGCGGTGGGCATCGGGCTGATGATTTGTGTAAAAAAAAAGAATTAAAACTATTGTTTTACACTGGCGAACTATGAGTCCCAGCAAGCCTACCCCGCATGCTGGGACTTGGGGAACCACAAGTCCCAGCATGCGGGGCATTAAAGGGCCCGCTGGCACTTGTAGTTCTGCAGTGAAAAAAATAGTGCACAAAATCACACTGACACCCTGTAAAATAAAACTTTAATACACACAAAACACACACACACTGATACTTACCTACCTTGAGCCCGTAGGTTGGTCCCTGGATCCTGGGTCTGTCCTCCGGGGCTCCAGGGCAGAAGAGTCCGGTTCCGGGGCCTTGGTCCTGGTTCCGGGGCTGGTCCTGGGGTTCCGGGGCTCCTGGCCTGCAGAATCCGGGGTCCGGGATCCGAGGTAGTCCAGAGGGGTACCTAAGGAAGCAAATCCAACTTACCTGGTCCCCGGCGGCGACCTCGGACTCCCATCTGGTACCCGGCTTGCAGGACTTTGACCGGCGCTGAGATGTTTCCTCCTCGGCGTCTCTGGACAGAATAATTTCTTGGCCAATCAGGAGCCGAGAAAGTTGGCTCCTGATTGGCCAGAAATCATTCTAACTAGAGACGCCGAGGAGGAAACATCTCTGCTCTAGATGCGCTGAGATGTTACTTCCTCGGCGTCTGTATTCAGAATGATTTCTGGCCAATCAGGAGCCGACTTTCTCGGCTCCTGATTGGCCAAGAAATCATTCTGTCCAGAGACGCCGAGGAGGAGCTTATATAATAATTTTCCCCCGGCTGTGGCATTACCCTGCTGGCTGGTTGTGTCCGGTGCTGGTTCTTAAAATACGGGGGACCCCTAGTCACTTTGTCCCCCGTATTTTGGGAACCAGCGCCGGACCTTGAGTCTGGTGCTGGTTTCATAAAATCAAGGGGACCCCTATTTGTCGGGGACCCTGATTTTATGTCACCAGCACCGGCTCAGTGAGCCCGGGGCTGGTTATACTCGGGCGGGGGACCCCGCGCTCGTATTTTTTTTTACAACTTTGCGCTGTCCTGCAAATGTGCGATTTTCAGACATGAAAATCGCACATTTTCAGGACTAAATACAGCGCACCACTTCGCTGCAAATCGCCCCTCTTCGCACTTTTCAGCCTCCAATGCGCATCACATTAAATATGCGCATTTTGACTGAAAAATGCGAATTTAAAATAGGCGATTTGCGGCGATGTGGTGCGCAAATAAAACATGCACTTTTTGCGCAAAGCATAGAATCTCACCCTTAATTTCTTACTCAATATTGTTGAGCACTAATTGTCCACACCATTGTAAGCGCTACTATCACTTCTTTAGCTAGACAGAATGAAGCTGCATTCCTGACATTGGAAATGTTTGTTCTATGTATTTGATTATTGATTTTTTTACTTATTTTATCAATATTATTACTTCAATTTCTAAATTATTACATTTTATTGTGTTGGTAACTGGTTGCAAAGCGATCTTCCATGCATGAGCAGGTGATTGGATGAGAGGACGGAGTACCGTGTTTTGGGAATTACATCATGTGGGGGATGGAGTGCCTTTGAGATGTGATGAAATAGAGGGAAGGGTGTACTATGCCTAGAGTATGTGTTGTGGTAGATAATGTAGAAGCCGCGACAATTCTTAGACATTACATAGTGCTTGATTTAAATTACACTTTAATAAAATGTGAATACTAAAAGCAATAACATTACTGAGTTTTATAATGGCATACATTACCTCCCGGGTACACATGCTGCAGAGAGGCGCAGGTGGTCGCAGGTAACAGAGGGCACAGCACCAGGAATCTGAGTCTACAGACAGATATGTTTCTGTTACAAGATCAATACTGTATGATTACGATTCTGCCCTATATAAACAGTCTGGCTTCTCCCTTGTTTTTAACACTCTGCTGTTATACCTTAAGCTAAAATCAGGATGTATTAGGTCCTCAGGCATTCCCAGGATTGCAAAAATATATTACCATAATAGCAGAATATATGGTAAATGTGTGACCACCCCTTGATAAAGTCCAAGAGACGAAACGCGTTGGGACTGCCTGCTGACTCCTCTATTAGATAAGTTACCTATTTTTAAAGGAATACCCTTTTTTTAAACGTTTATTAAGTATTCTTTCTATATACATATATCTTTTTACTTTTTATGTTTTCTATGTAATTGTCTCACTGTTTGTATCATTAAATTTGGCGATGTGCTACTGTGCACATTTTTTAAATAAATATATATATTTTATATATCTTGTCAATTCAGTATAGGTTATTAGTCGCTGAAGCCCTATTCTTTGTTTTTGGATCTTTATTTAAATACCTTTTACCAGGGTGTTTTTAATACTTAGGGGGTAGCTGACGCTGAGCTGGTGTTCATGGTGGAAGGACCTCTTCTATACATTGCTTGGCTTTGACAAAGGTCTTGGACAAGACCGAAACGTTAGCCGTGTCATGTGAGCAACAATAAAAACCCTTTTTTCACGTTTATTCAACGATTGGTGAGTGCCCTTTTCTTGCTCTCTCTCTCTCTCTATATATATATATATATATATATATATATATATATATATATATATATATATGTATACACACACACACACACATAGGGCAAAATTTTAAAATGTCTCCTTTAGGTATGAGCAGTGGTGGGTGTACACACATACTGTATGTTTCCTTCTCTGTGTCTTGAGTCGCATACATCAAAAGGGATGTTTTGTTGACAATTATCATCAGTACTATCTCCAGGGGTTAAAGTGGGCCGGAACGGGGCAAAACTGAGTTCCAGCAGTTCAAATTGAAGCCGGAACTCAGTTCCGCCTCCTTCAGCTTCACCATGCCTGCCCACAATTTCATTAAGATTTCCCCCAGCGAGTCCAGCGGACCAACAGGCTGTATTAAGCTGTATTAGAGCTCTGCCCGCCTCCGCAGCCCGTCCAGTGTCACCCAATGCCAGTGCCGGGCATGCTGACGTCGCACCACATCATCGTCAATGGTGCGCACCTCATTATGGGACGGAGGCGGTGCTGTCATGAGGGAAAGGGTATGGAGGAGCAGGCCTCGCCCGTGCCCTGAAACCAGCCATGCTCCTGCTGGACAAACACGGAGGAGGCTGGGGTGAGTAGGCGGTGAAGGCATTAATATGTGTAAGGGTTTTGCAGCAGTGGCGGCTGGGCAGGGTTCCACCTGCCCCCCAGGCTGCAATAATTAGATTTTTTTGGGGGGGCCACATGTCCGGCAACAGAGACAGAGCTCAACCTACTTCTGCTCTAAGTATAGTTACTGAAGCCGCGCAGGGTCCATCTGTCTCCCAGATGCCAGTTACATATCTGCCCTGCTGCCAGTGTAAAATATGTGTTTGCAGGAAAGCTGCTGATGTGACACTGTGCCGCGGAGCTGCTGCTTCCCTTTCCTTCCCTCTAAGTGCCTTTTGTTTGGGTCCATATCTTCTCCTGATAACAGCCTCACAGCTCTGTGTGCCCCGTTAGAAAAATAAACTGCGCCGAAGGTACCATTTTCAGCCCAGCCACCTCATTGGTGTCAGATTGGTAGACAGGTCCCCAGAAGATCTGAAAGGGATACAGGGACCAGGCAGCAATTTACAGTAGAGGTCCATGGCTTCCCACGTCTCTAAACGTCAGGGACACCGCAGCGCTTTCTGTGTAATAGAGATTGGACACTGGGAGGGGACACCCGGAGACCAGAGGAGCCGACAAGCAAGCAGGGAAATAAGGTTAGTTATTTTGCCACAGAGGTTTCCAGAGAAAAGGGGGGTTAGGGTGCAGATTTTTTATAACCAATTTACAAGTCATTTACATATTATATTATTTACTGCAAGCACAATTGCTTCCCTCTACAGTCTCTAGTACCTAACCTTCCCCCCTGCAGCCTAACACTCTCTGCTAGTAACTATCCCTAACCTTCCCCCACAGCCTAACCCTCCCTGCTAGTACCTAACCTATCCCCCACAGCCAAACCTCCCCCACCCCACAGCCTAACCTCCCCCACAATTGCCGCTGATGAGAGGAAGGAGGATGCTGAGAGGCAGACAGCGTACCTCACTGTCTGCCTCTCAGCATTGATTCATCCTCTCATCAGCAGCATAGTCAGCACTAAGCACCCGGCAGGTGGCAGACCAGCAGACTGTGTAAAGCTACCCCCGTCAGCCGTACACAGTGTAGTCAGTGTCTCTCACCACCGCCGAATACCTGCCCCCCACCCCGCCACTGAATACCCTTGGTACCATGTAAGGGTGGCGTTAGGGGCATGGCTTCTGCCAAGTGGGAGTTGCTAGGGGTGTGGTCCGCAAGGGTGGGTGTAGAGGGGTGAGTTCCACCACCTCCCTTGGGTCACTTTAAGCACTGACTATCTGACCCTAATCTTAACCCTGCAGCCTGCAGCCCTACCTTTAATCATCCCCTCCCGCAGCCAAGCCCTAACTAACCCTCCCACAGCCAAGTCCTAACCCTCCCCTCCTGCTTCCTATTTCCACATCCTAACCCTCCTGACAGCATTCTGTATGTAGACATTGCATGTGTCAGCACTGTGAACATACATATCTATAATATTCTGCATGTCGATATTTCAACAATGTTGACATGATGACTGTCACGTTAGCATTATTATTGTCGACATTTTAGATGTCACCATGGTGACTATCCCATCTAAAGATACCGTACATCTGAAATCTACAGGTGTCTGAAAAGATGCAGCAGTTATCATCATCAATTCCAAAACTTGCACTCATTTTATGTAAATTACATCTTGTCACTAATATCATTCAGGATCTGTCTATGTAATGTATAATAGAAAGGATCTCAAATGAGTCTCTGCGTTATATGCCCATGATTCACCTCTTTAACTGCAAGATTCATAGAACTTTAAATCTGGATTCAATGTGTGCAATATACTACAACATATTTTTATAGTGGTGAAACTGTGCCAGAGTTGGGCAATTCTGCACCCTATCCCGACCCCAACCATGTAATGTCATAATGTCACACCAAGGAGACAGGACCAGTGGCACCGGGAAGTACAGCACTCCTTAGGATGCTCAGGGTGGAACTACTGACTGAAGCATTGTGTTTGTGTCGACATTGCCATCTCCCCCAACCCAGTGTTCCTGGATTACAAACCCCAAAACATCCCCGTTTGGATTCATTCCATCATTTCCAGTTTGTATACAATAATTCATCAATCATTATCCATAGGAGGTCGAGGACTTATTTCCTGCATAAAGATCGCCGGAATAAGTTGGTTATTTGTACCATCCTGGGCCACTCCTGGCAAACCTGCTACATATTTGTTCTCCCTCTGCTTGACTATTTGGGGACCTATACCATCATTTATGGGCCTATAAAATCAGGACTCCCCAGGACACCTGAACTAAAATGGTTGGTGGAGACCATACAAAACCCTGAATTCTGTGCACACTGGGTTTATTCTCTTGTTTTTATTTATGCTGGCTACACACCGATTTTTAGCAAAGTATTACGGTAATAAATTAATTGTAATAGATCAACCAGTCTGTTTTAGCATCAGTCTTTAGCGCTACTTATCTTTGCATTTTTTCTTGACCTCTTTTTAATGTCGATCTAGACCAGCATTTTTCAACCACTGTGCTGTGCCACACCAGTGTGCCTTGAGATGTTCTCAGGTGTGCCCCCAGATCTAGAGATGCCTACACCTGTTTACAACCATCACCAGTTCAACTGTTATTCACTCTTGTGTTCATGTGAGGGCCCATGTATTTTATTATTGTTACCTGTGTGGACCAGTGTGATTGTTTTTTCATATGGGATCAATGAGTTTTTTTTTTTTCCGTGGGGGCCAATGTTATTTTCCCTGTGGGGATCTTATGACGTTTTAAATATCTTCTTTGGTGTGCCACAGGTTGAAAAAGGCTGAAAATCACTGATCTAGTCCATGTCAACTTTATGCATGTGTTGACCTACTGCCTGTCGACCAATAGTAGTCGACCTATTCACTGTCGACCTAATAATCCACACCCTATGCAGGATCCCACTTTGGGCTTAATTCAGACCCGACTGAAAGACACAGTTAGCTTCGTTCCGATGGTGTCTATGTTTATGCGCATGTGCAATACCCGGGAGGCTTCGGGGCGGGGCCAGACACTGGCCCGGAGCAGGGGAACGCCCAGCACTGTATCATCGATGCCTGCTCAGGGTGGGCGGTTGATATCACATGACGTAAACTCCCGCCCCATTGTCAATCATCTCTGGCTGAAATAGAAGTCACTGACCTTTTTTTTCCAAAGAGGAGAGAAATCAAATGATTTCTCTCCCCTCTGACCACATGCAAGGGGCTGTGTTCTCATAGACATCCCCTCGTATGTTACTGAGGGGATGCGTGTGACGCTGGCGTTAGGGGGGGTGGGCGTTTTTCGGATCGGTGGGCGTCACTGCCTAGCGCGTGGGTCTGAATCAGGACCTTTGTACATCAATCATTTTGGGAGATATGTTGAATAGAGCATCTAAGTTTACAGTAGCACTACAGGCTGCAGCGTGCCATTCCCGGAACCCTGCGAGCCAAATGCAGGACCCTGAGCCCTGGTACCAATCACACACCTCTAGTTCCAGCCCTACATACAAATGCATTTATGTGTAAAACTAATATAAACCCAGTGTAGATATTACTGTGTTAAAGAAATTGCATTTAATATAAAAAAATAAAAAAAAAATGAAGAAACTGACTTTATCTGTACCATTTTATTATTTCAGACATTTTAATGCTATGCATAAAATACATGACACTTTAAGGTTTATAATTACAATAACGTTCTATTTTCCACTGATATATTTCTTTGAGGCCGAAGACCTTAGTAAACTAGGGCATATTATTGCTTTACTGTGTATGTTCTGAGCCCAGCTGCCAGCTAGGCAATCAGAAGGTCCCACTAATGAAGATAGGCAACAAAGTGCGACCCCCCGGAGCGCCTGGATGTCATTGATGTGAAGTTTAACCTTTAGACAGCAGGTTGAAGCTTTATTAAAACAGCTGGTTTTTGCACTGACAGTCAGTTCCCCTGGGCAGCACAGGATGTATGATACTAATATGTGCTGCTAATTGCAGATGCTCATCTCACTGTGAGAGCTCATGTCTATAAGGAATCCAGTCATCTCACTAAAATCAGCACACAAGACATTACAAGCCAACAGCAGCTGGGGAACTGACTACAATCACATGAATAAATATGTGACAAATACATGACACTTGCGTTCATTTGCTGTAAGGCAAATAAGCTGTGGGTGAAGACTGCAAAAGAGAATAATCAAATATCTGTTACATAGGCTTTCCCTGCTTCATATGTTCACCACAATTCTTAAGCTGGGTACACACTTGTCCAATCTTCGGCAGATCAGACTAATTATACAATCCTACTGTAGACCAGTCCACACCTACACACTTGTCCCATTTTTCAGCAGTCTTCCAATCTGCGCCTATTGAAAAAATCTGCTGAAACAATTAATTTGAATATAGGAAAGAGAGTATTTTGATTACTAACAATGGTGAAGGGTGAGGTTGACAATTATTATATAACTGATGTGAATTTATGACATAATGAAAAAAAAATTGTGGCGTTTCCCGCCAAAAAAGAATTTTCCTTCGGTACCAAGAGTGATGAAAATATAGGTTCACTGTCTGATATGAATCTGTTCTCCATCTGCTCTGGCAACACTTATACTGTAGCTGTAGTTAATCATTACATATGTCAGGTTGTATGCTGTCTAATCAATTATCTTTCAGTTCATGTATTAACTTAATTTGGCAATTTTATATATTTGCTTTTGTATACAATATAATCTTTAGGTGGGTGTTTTTTATATGAATATAATATGGTGGTTTTAAGAGGACAAGAAGGCGAAAATTTCTCTCTCTCTCTCTCTCATATTTCTCAAAGAACAAGGCCATTGTCTAGTTTTTATGAGACCAAACCAGACAAGTGCTGTTTAGTGGTAACTATGTCAACCTTAAGCCGTGTACACACGGCCGCGATATGGGCTATTATCGCTGGAAATATGGTCGTTGACGACCACATTGCCAGTGATGGGAGTGTGCCCCGGCGATAAATCGCTGGGTGCGCGCTCCCGATTTCAGCCCCATTCTAATCGCTGGTCGCAATAGCTTGCTCCTGCGACCAGCTGATTATCTCTTCGGCTCCTCCGGCAGAGGTTCCTTCATCAGCGACCATCTCTGGTTGCTGATGAAAAGGAGACACTGAGCAATATATCTCCCCCAGTGTGTATGCACCTTTAGAGTCATTGCTTCTTAATAGTGGGACAATAATGTTCACCTTATGTCTTAAATCTATATAATCCATGTTATACATTTTATTTAGATGTTATTTTGAACATTCCCAACTGAGGCAACAGTGCCCCCTATTGTTTTTTCCATTTATATTATAATTTGTACTTTAGAACTATGAAATAGCTTAGTAAGGAGTTCTGCAACCTATATAAGCTGGACTCTGTCAGTGTTACATAACCTCAAGTCTCCAAGATCTGAAAACATTGCAGCTTGTAGACACAGAGGGTGGGGCTCCTGAGTTTGCGGATGTGATTGCTGTATTGGACATCTGCTTATTAAACATCCATTAGAATACATTCATACTTATTTTTTTAAGTATTTTTCTGGGAATCCACCAATCCCCCTCTAAGTCTTATTTTGTAATGGAAATTAAGGAGAAAAACCAGTGTGAGGTTTCACCTATTGTCAACAGCCAGCATCAAACTGCACCAGTCAGGGTCATAATGCCATAGTGGGGTCCCCCTGCCCTAACATTAATCACCCCCAAATCTGGTCTGCCTAGGACTGAAAATTCTCCATAAATAGGGCCCCCCCCCCCCCCATACTTTAGGGACATAAATCATTAAATGTGGACCGAGGTAAAACTACGGGCACCTATGGTGAGAACAGCTGAACTGTACACAGGTTATGTATTAATTCGAAATTGATCTTTATGTAGAAGTTTTCCCATCCATTCCCTTTTACCCTTTATATAGGTCTGTATGATGGGGTGTGCTACAACTCACAGTGCAATGCTGATCGGCAGCAAAGTTATTGCCCAGATGGCACCATTTTCCAGATTGTGGTGTACCTAAGCACACCTCCAGTACCCCTCTTCCTACACCAGTGCTCAGCCAGCGCTGTTACTTCACAATGTCACGTTAACCAGAAGTGACCAGTGGGCAATATATGTGACGGGCGTGCTCCGGCGGGGGGGCGGGAGGGGAAAGGAGTCAGGGCACGGCACCGAATCACTCACCGAATAGCTGAGTAAGTGCTTGGCAGATGCAGCTTCCTCCGGCTCTCCTCTGCGGTAGCTTTTCTGCTGCTGCTAAAAACAAAAGAGGTTTCAAGGAAATAATCCCTAGGAAATTTCAGGCGCTTGACAGTAGTTGTAATTCTATTAATTAGCAGCTGCTCAACAGGGGGGATAGTCAGTCCCCACCGAAGCAAAAAACACAAACCACCAATCACGCACAAGGCATGAGAGCAGCGCTAATACATAAAGGAATTTAAACAAGTGTTTGGTACAATGTAGAAAAATTTTACTCAATAAAATCATGTATAAGAACAATCACAATATACATATAAAAACATATACTGATGGCAATGAATGGAGATAAATATTCTTCATGTCACAGGAGAGTGGACACAGTGTGGAATGGACCCAATGAGGGATATTGTGAATGGGGGGAAAACAAGGGGAGTCACAGGTAAGTGCACTTTACCAATTGGATGAGGAACTTGTTGTCCAGTTGATTCCACTTGTTAGATGGTGTAGTCCTCACTAGTGAATACGGCACTATACCAGCCGTTGGAGGAGGGAAGGCTTCCGCATGGATTTATGTCCTCTCGCTTGGATGGTCTTAGAGGGAATGGGCCACCAAGGGGGTCCAAATTGCGGTGTCCGCCGATATTCTCAATGGCAAGTGGTATCTGCTCATAAAGATGTCCTCCCACTTGGTGGCTAGCTGGAATTCTGCCACAGGGGAATTTCAGGGAACAGTGTCCACCACACAGGAACAAATGGGGGTTGGTATTTGTAAACCTGAATCAAATGTCCGCACTGGGTAGGGGAGTCCACACTGGTGATTCCTGGAAGTGAAGAGAGGGCAGTCCACCTGACGCTTTTCACTGCCAACTGCAGCTTTATTAAAGGTAAAGGTGGTACTTATGTACTAACTGGGCTGCCGATTTTGAAATCGGGTCCATCGCATCGCATCGCATCCAACCATATCGCCTGCGATGCAATGCGATGCGATGCGATGGACCCGATTTTTCCATAGGATTCAATGTTAAAATGGACTGAGTCCATTTTAACATGGAATTCAATGGGAAAAAGGGGTCCTTTTCATACCCCTACTATCCAAGTGGGCATGGAGTTGGATATAAACCTGTGGTGAGCGTAGCTAGCCACTGAGCCTGAAGCGTGGCGAGCATAGCGTGCCCCGCGGGGGGACACAGAATACCGTCCGCTCGCCACGCTTCGGGCTCGGTGGCTCGCTACGCTCGCCACAGGTTTATATCCAACTCCATGCCCACTTGGATAGTAGGGGTATGAAAAGGACCCCTTTTTCCCATTGAATTCCATGTTAAAATGGACTCAGTCCATTTTAACATTGAATCCTATGGAAAAATCGGGTCATCGCATCGCATGCGATATGGTCGTATGCGATGCGATGCGATATCGCATCGCATCTGATTGTATGCCTTAAGTTAAGGCATACAATCAAAAAATCGGCAGCCCAGATAATACATAAGTACCGTAAAGGTTACACCGATGTCGGAATCCCAACTGTTAAAACCACGACACTTGCGATCCCGTCCGCCACCAGATATTCTCCCTCTTGGTGCCCCCATAGAGGGAGAATAGAATCCCGACGTTGGGCTTATGACTGTCAGTGTGCTATATCACACCCCCGGCATTGGACCCTCATCTTAAAATTAACCCAAAATGTGCTCAGGTAAGTCAGTTTGGCATGCTGGCACTTGCTTGGCCTCTCAAGACAGATATAATATAAATTTCAAGTCACTCCACATAGGCAAACCCCATCCTTTTCACATAAAGGTTTGGCCTCAAGCAGTATAAAGGGTTTGCAAATTGCCATATATCGGATGCAGTTTGAGATTTTACCCTCCAAGCTAGTAAATTCTGCCGTTTGGCTCTGGAAAACCAACCCTGCATTTGACTAATATTCATCCAAATTCTACGTCTCACTCATACATACTGTACAATTTTTAAGAGATTTTACTGAAAGTAGTATTTGGGTGAGAATCTGGAGCTTTACCACCATTATACTGTATGCAGAAGAATAACCTGTGACATACTCATAAACAAGAAATAACAGATAAAAGTCCTGCGCCGCAAATAAGCGACTAATTAAACATTTATAGTATGCAATATGGCCAGACTTAGTAAATATTACCAACTCCCTATTAATTTGCAGCTGTTCTAATTGGGATGGCTCAATATCCCACAGACCAAAAAGAAACCTTGTGAAGGATAGAACTGCGCAATTATGGGAGCAATATTACATCAACAAAAATACATTTATTAATTGTATCCAATAGATGGTACAATATCCTAATATATCATAACATACATTATATTAATGGACAATATAAAAAACAAAAAAACACTTACACAACCTGTTGTGACCACATATAGCGCTTAAAAAAACATATTATAAAAAATGGACATGCAAATGGGGTTAATTAAACATGTTCTAATTATAATTAGGGATTAGTAGGTAAACAGAGTGGATTTTGCTTAATCCTTGGTAATTTGTTAGTGAACAGTTCTGTGTCACAGATGAGCAATTTGTTAGTATGCAGTTCTGTGTCTCAAAGTAGGACACCACAGAGTTAGTATTTATTAAATATCACCAGTTAAGCTTTATGATGCTTTACATTTTTCATCATTAGTATGCATGCAATATATTTGGATTTGTCCGGCATTATATGTCTGGCCAGACATTAACAGAGGTACCTTATACAGTGTCATCTTCCTTTTCTCAAGTCTCCTAGTTGTTGGTGCTCATTAGCCCTTGCAATAACTTTGTCCAGAGGAGACTTTAAGAAATGTGACGTGGTCGTTGTACCAATGAAGGTACCCCCCCAGTGCACTTTAATGATTGATAACCACCAACGCGTTTCCCCGCCTCTCTTACAGTGTCAGCGGCTTCTTCAAGGAGAAAAAAAGGGAAGCAAGAAGAGACTCATAAACAACCAACCAATCAGCTGCTGCCTACCATTTTTCAAACACAGACTGTGGCATGGCAGGTATGAGCTGATTGGCTGGCTGTTTATCACTCTCCATTGTTTCACTTTTGAAGCTTAGTGCATCTGGCCCACAGACTGAACATCATTGAGGGCACACACCATGGAGCCATATGGGCACCAGATCTATACTATTCTGAAAACCTATCTCTCAGTTTTCTCAACAGAAGTAAATCAGTTTTTTTTTTTAACTCTTCTTAGTTAGCTCCAACGCTCCCAGTACGTGTTCACAGCCTGAGGATTGATGTGTCGCTGCGAGAGACTGCACTCTCTGCCATAATAAATCAATGTTCTTATTTTGTTTCTTTTAGTGAAAGATGCTTTTAATATAATAAAACCCCCAACAGTCATTTTGCGGCTGTCCATAGGGTGTATATGGAAATATGAGCAGCACTTTAAAAGAAAGTCTTTTTTTATCAGCAATAAAGATGCACATAAGAAAATGTCTCAGAGATTAAACATTCCACCAGCTTCTTAATAGTTCAAATAAAGATATGATGCTCAGTCCAGGACGACTTGGGGCTAAAGTTCAGCCATTATACTGTTTCCATGCACTTTTAGTCATGCATCATAGGGCTGGGGACATAGGTGGTGATTTATGTTTTTGCTGGTGGGTGCTCAAGCCAAAAATATAGAGGCGTGGCTTCATGGAGAAGGGGTGTGGCCACAAAATAATACCAATTTATATTACTGAGCACAGTTCTCTCCAAAATTCAAATTACAGCAACAGAGTTCCACATACATAAATGCCCCCACAGTGCAGGTAAATAAATGCCCCCACAGTGCAGGTACTCCGTGGACAGAATATACCCTTCCCGGCATACTGTTTCCCAGGTGGCGGGTCCGGCAATGTGGGTGCTGCAGCCACAAATTAGCAAGTTAATATGGCGGCCCAGCAGCGGGACTCGGGCCCGTGGGTGCTCATCATTTTCCGTGGGTGCTCGGGCCCTTGAGCACCCACAGGATCGGCACCTATGGCTGGCGACATGCTTCACATGGGATACAATTGGATGACCGGTGCTCAGGATGCTGGTGGTCAGAATACTGACTTAAGGGAATCCCAACAGGGGTCAGGTAAGTAAAATTACCCTTCCCTTGCCCCACCCAGGGGCAAACGCAGGATTTTCAGAAGGGGGTTTCCAGAGGGGCGGAGCAAAGCACGGAGGTGGACACTTAGGTGACCCAGTATACGCCGGGTTAGTTAAAGTATTATAGATAGACCAAATGTATATTAATAATAATAATAAATATATATATATATACATATACACACACATATATATTATACACATACATTTACATTATATATATATATATATATATATATATATACATACAGGGGCATCAACGGCAGTGTAGACCCCTGGACATGTATTGGGGCCCCTACCGATCCTCCAGTGGTAGGGGTGGGGGTGCTATGAATGGAAGCTTTGATGTCCCGCAGGTGGTAGGGGGTATTATATCAACCGCTCAGCATGTAGGGCCTAGATCAGTAATTTCCACTAATTACCCCTTTACTGCACTTATGGTGGGAGATGGGGTGGGAGAAGGGGGCATTGGGCTGAATGAAGGGGCCCTGATACATAACTTCCAGGGTGGTAGAGGATGTTTAATACGCAGAGGAGGGGTGTATAGTGGAGTGGGCTTATTATTCATAATTTTCTGGTGGGAGGACAGCTTGCTTGGCTGCAGATATCTCCAGTTCCCAGAAATAGATTTCTTAGATTTTAATGGAATTAGTAGAGACAAGCTTCTAGTGTCCATCAAAGGGGGAGAGTCACAGCTTTTGGAATATACCCTCAGAAAAACTGTAAGTCAGACAGAACCTGAAATATCTGACTGGGAAGAGCAATTAATAGGGCCGATTTTTAAAATTCTTATACCCATGGAAAGAGGGGACCCTCAGCTTTCAGTCTAGGGCCCTTAGACTCCTGGAGGGGTTTCTGGGTACTCAGAAACCCCCCCTGAGTGCGCTACTGCCACCCCATACCTCCCTACTAGCAGCCTAATCCTAACTGTTCTCCCCCACAGCCTGACCATAACCCTAATGCTTAACCCTAACCACCGCACTCCACTGCCTAAATTTACCCCCCCCCCCCAGCATAATCCTAAACTCTTTCTTGTAAGTGCCTAAATCCCCCCACTAATGCCTAAACCAAACCCCCCTCCCCATCCTGTCCCTAAACTGCCCTGTATACTCACCAATCAGGATGCCAGCTGTTGGTATCTATCAAAGTACCAGCGCTGGTCTGCTGAAGGCAGCCAGGATGCTGGCGTCAGAATACCAAACACCAGAATCCTGACTGCTGGGATGCTGACGTCATCCCCATCACAGGGCTGGGGCCATGCATCCCAGAGGCATGGACAAGAGGCATGACGAATCTGAGCATACTGACTGAGCAGAGAAGTGGGAGGCAAAGCTGCTCGGCCAGGTCTTCAAACAGCCAGACCGGCCCATCAGCCCTTTTAACATCTGCCAAAATTTCCAAATGGCCAATTTCAGCCCTATGTTCAGTCCATCATAAAAAAGAACTGGCGGAGAGGTAGGGTTAGGGACAGATAGTAACTACCCATACCCTCCCGGAGCCGGCAATCTCCGTTTTTGTACTCAAACGGCAACTGTTGTATACCATCAAACTGTGCCTATCTAACTCAAAAAACCCCAGTGGAAAAACTCCACTTACTCCATAAAGGAGTTGTAAACATACACTGAGAATACTCAATTCATTTTATTTTTATTTATATTTATTTTTATTCTTGTTTTGTTTTTAGCTTTTGTTTTTATTTTATTTTGTGGGGCATGCACATTAGTAATTTTCATAATACAAGCGCTTGAATCTGTCACATATAAAAAAAGTCAATAGGTCAACACTATATGGTAGACATGGAACACGATGGGCGGGTTAATATGTTGGTATGTAAATGTTAGACACGAGGTCATCATGGCAATGGTTCACACACTTTTATTTTGTTTTCGGTGCCATTTACTATTTTAAGCCACATGTAACACCAATTAGAGTACAGCTTTGCTTCCACGCTTTGGCAAAGGTCCATGTGAATGGTGAAGTATGAAAAAGTACAAAATTTTTCTTAGAAACCCTTTGTCATGTTGACCATGTGAACTTGTTGACACGTTGTACATGTCGACCTTAATCACTGTCAACATAATGCATGTTGACCTATCATCCGGATACCATTAATGGATTTAGACTAAGGTAATATTTTCAAAGCAGGTTTTTTTTACAATTTTAATTAAAGAATAACATGTAGGATAGCATAACTCATTCATCATAAAATATTTTTTATACCTTTTAGGTAACAGCATATTATTGATAGGAATAATCAAAGATCAGATGTACAATGCTAACAAAGGTAAAACAAAAAAAAAACCTTAAACATTACATCAAATGTGAGATCAAAACCCTGAAACTATAAATTATCCTGAGTAAATTAGAGGAATAGTGTTGCATGGTATTACAAGGGTCAGTATACCGATGCCAGCATCCCAACTGCCTCCAGAAGACTGGCATTGGAAATCCGGAAAGATTCAGGATGGTGATGCAGGCATACAGACAGCCAGCATCTAATTGGTGAGTATGCGGGGTGGGGGCAGTGGCGTAACGATAGAGGGTGCAGGGGGTGCACTTGCTATGGTGCCCGGCCACCCTGTCATTTGGGGGGGGGGGCCCGTGGGCACAGCAAGGAACCCCCTGCACCAAGGGGAACCGTCCCTTAGCAGTATTAGAGACTAGACAGGCAGGGCCCTGCCGTGTCTGCTGCTGCTCCCTCCCATCCCCGTCTCCCCGCCGTTCGGCAGCATCAGTGCACAGCAGGAACTTATACACATCCCTTGGCGCTGGCTTAGCCGCTCCTCCAGTCCCACCTGCAATAAGCAAACAGGAGTGCACAGTCCTACCAAAAGCAGCGCCGAGCACCGGGATCGGTAAGTGCGCCGGGAGGTGGTGTCGGGGCCAGGGAGGGGTACTGTCATCCATGGAGCCTATTGGGGGAGAGAGGGAGTGTGGTTACTGCCCATGGTGGAGCCTCTTGGCGGGCCTCATGTATGTTAGGGAGACAGTGTATGTATGTAAGACAGTTTATGTATAAGGGAGACAGTGTATGTATGTATGTATGTATGTATGTATGTATGTATGTATGTATGACCGTGTATGTATAAGGGAGACAGTGTATGTATGTATGACAGTGTATGTATAAGGGAGACAGTGTATGTATGTATGTATGTATGACCGTGTATGTATAAGGGAGACAGTGTATGTATGTATGACAGTGTATGTATAAGGGAGACAGTGTATGTATGCAGAGCCGGCCCTAGCCTAAATGACGCCCCAGGCAATATTTTGGCTGGTGCCCCCTAGCACCGCCACTAGTTCCGCCTCTGACCCTGCTCCCCTTTCCCAGCACCATCAACCCTCATCATAGCTGTCATCATTTTGGTGCTCCTACCCGCAGGGGTGTGTTCTTGCTGGGAAGGGGCATGGCCACACAATAGTACCCCCAATAAAAATTATGCCACACAGTAGTGCAACTTTATTCACATTATATCATGCGATGGTGTCCCTTATTCACGTTACATCACACAGTAGTACCACTTTACCTTATATACATTACTCCTCACATTATTCACATTATACCCTTAGAAAAAAATCCTGAGAAAATATTGTATTTTAAGCACCTCCATGGCCACACTGCAACCCAGCACAAAGCAGTGTGTGCTGGGCAGAGGAGAAGAGCTGCAGCTGCTGCTGTCACTTAAGGGGAGGTGGCCGGGGCCTCCACTGGGCCCTTCCATCAGACTTTGTCCTGGGCAATTTGTACCCGCTACCCCTTTCTCTCGGCACCCATGATAATACCACACAGTAATGCCCCTTACACATGACACACATTATTAATATCCTTATAACCATAATGCCCCTTACACATATGTTGCACATTATTAATGCCCTTATACATATATTGCACATTAATAATGCGTTTATACATGACACACATAATGCCCCTTACACATATGCTGAACACTATTGCACAACCAACCCACCCGCAGACAGCATTCGCACAGCCGCTAACACTGTGACCTCTGCCTCTGCTTGGATACCGATGTTTCCTCATACATCTTGCCTCAATAGGCCATGCAGCTCCTGGCCAGTTCTGCTAACGTTGGGTGCCTTTTTTGCTGAAAATTCATCTTATTTGCATTGTTATGACCAGCACACACAAGGAGCTTCCGATGATTAAAATGATATGCGGCATGCCTATATTCTATGTGCGACTGTGGCTGTACCTGCATACGAAATGCTATGTTACAGTGATTTCCATGAATACACTATTTCATATGCAGATACAGCCTCACTCACACACAGAATATAGGCATGCTACATATCATTTTAATCAGCAGAAGCTGCTGATGCCCCTAGGCATTCCAAATGCCCTAGGCAATTGCCTAGTTTGCCTATGCCTAAGGCCGGCTCTGTATGTATGTATGTATGTATGTATGAGGGAGGCAGTGAATGTATGTTTGTACAGTATTTATGAGGGAGGCAGTATATGTATGTATGTATGTATGTATGTACAGTAGGAGCAAGTTTCATCTTTGCTCCTTTGGGCGTGGCTAGCCATGGCTATTCTATTGTTCTCAGCTGCAATACAATACGTATTGCAGCTGAGAACAATAGAATAGCCATGGCTAGCCATGGCCAAAGGAGCAAAGATGAAACTTGCTCCTACTGTATGTATGTATGACCGTGTATGTATAAGGGAGACAGTGTATGTATGTATGACAGTGTATGTATAAGGGAGACAGTGTATGTATGTATGTATGTATGTATGTATGTATGTATGTATGAGGGAGGCAGTGAATGTATATTTGTACAGTATTTATGAGGGAGGCAGTATATGTATGTATGTATGTATGTATGAGGAAGGCAGTATATATATGTAATGTGAGACCCCATTCCCACCCATCTGTCCGTCTGTTTGCATGTCTGTCCATCTATGTCTCCATATCATGCTCTGTTGGACCATCTATGCCTGCCCCCTGACTGATTCTATCTCTCTCTCTCTCTCTCTCCCCAACGCTGTCTCTCTCTTTCTGCCCATCTCTCTCACCCTCCTCAACACTGTCTCTATCTCACCTTGATTCTGTCTTTCGCACTGTCTCTGTCCCTGACATCCTCTCTTTCTACTTCTCTCTGCCTGATACTCTCTCTTACTCCCCTATTTCTCTCTCCCTTGTGCACTCTCTCTCTCACTCGTCACATCCCTCCCTCTTTCTTTGATACCCTCTATCTCATCCCTTTCTCACACAACCCCATATCTCTTTTACTCTCTCTCTCTTTTTCCATGAAATACTCTCTCTCTTTTTGACCCCCCCCACGGGCATTGTAATGGGGGGGGGGGGCCTTTAAAAATTTGCTGAGGAGCCCTGAATGTTCTAGTTACGCCTCTGGGTGGGGGGATTAAGTTTAGGCAATAGTGCAGACTTAGGGTTAGTCTGCGAGTAGGGGAGGTTAGAGATAGGCTGCAGGGAGGGGGGTTTAGGTTTAGCTACTTTAAGGAGGGATAGTGTTAGGCTTTGGGGTAGGGGTTAGGTTTAGGTGGCGGGGTGCAATATTTAGGTATAGGCACTAGCGGGCAGGCTTAGGGTTATTCTGTGTGACCCTTGCCTGGATTTACTCCTTCGGGATGCTGGTGTTGGTATTCTGACCACGGGCATACTAACTGACAGTCATCCTACAGTATTCCTATTACAAGCCTGGGAGTTTTCCTTTTTTTTTTTCCTTAGATGGAACTACAATAAGGAGTCCTCTGCTCTTTAAAAAACAAATTTCAAGAAAAACTATGGGCCTTGTTCTAGTTCACTCTTTCTGACAAAATCCTTCTTAGATGGACAAAACCATGTGCACTGCAGGGGGGCAGATGTAACTTGTGCAGAGAGAATTAGATTTGAGTGGGGTTTTAGTTCAAAGTGAGATCTATATTGCAGTGTAAAAATAAAGCAGCCAGTATTTTCCCAGCACAGAAATAAAATAACTCACCCAAATCGAATTCTCTCTGCACATTTTACATCTGCCCCCCTGCAGTGCACATGGGCCCTTATTCTGATTCGCGCGGTACGGCCCGCGTGCGGCCGTACCGCCGATGTTTTCCGTCTGCACATGCGCAGAGGTCAATCTGCGCATGTGCAGGCGAATTCGCCGCACATAACGTTACTACGCCGCAAAGGGGGCATATAGGGGAGTGAGGGGCTTCATGCCCTCATTTCCCTATGTATACGCCCCGCGTTTCATGGGCGTTCCCATGCAAACGCGGGGCGTACGCATGCTAATGAGGGCATGACGCAACTCATGGGGGCGGAAAGCTGACGTCGCCGGATGTCAGCTTTCAGCCCCCATACAAGCTACCACACGGACGATTGTCCGTGTGGTCTCAGCTTGCGGGAGCTGCCGCGGCGTGCGGACCTGCCTTCGATGGTCGACGACCATCGAATGCAGGGGGCAGCTCCCACCATGGTGGAGGCGTAGCCTCCACCATTTTTATGCGGATCGCCAGCCGTCCCTGTACGGACGGCCGTGGCGATCCGTAGGGTGGGCGGGGATTCGTCTGGTGCGGTCGGAGCCGCATATGCGGCTCGACCGCACCAACCAGAATAAGGGCCCAGGTTTTGTCCATCTAAGAAGGATTTTGGGCCAGATTCTCTAAGCTTTAAAAGTGATAAAATGGAGAGTGATAAACAGCCAGCCAATTAGCTCCTACCTGCCATGTCACAGACTGGGTTTGAAAAATGTCAGGCAGGAGCTGATTGGCTGGCTGTTTATCACTCTCCATTTTATCACTTTTAAAGCTTAGAGAATCTGGCGTCAGAAAGAGTTAACTACAATAAGGCCCTATGAGTTGATTCCACTTGTGGAAATGAAGAAATTGCTGTGTTTTTATTTATTTTTTTAAAAGGCTGGTGTTTTATTTTTATTTAGAATTTTAAAACATTTATACAATCATGAAATTTTGACCTTTTTTTATACAATGCCCATACACGGTGCCATGCGATGCGATGCACACTCCCGCAGGCATCCTATCGCACAGCACATCAATTCTCTGCAGCCCATGCTTTTTGTACAAGTTCCCAATCGCTTCGCATGCAAATCACATGCAATCTAGTTCAAACACACGGGAATATTGTACAGTGTATGGGCACCTTTAATGTTATAGTGGGTACACACTGTGCAATTTTGCTTGCGAATCGATCCCGATTCGAGTGGAATAGAATCAGGATCTAATCGAATGGTACACAAAATGCATTCGATTTGACTTTGTAGGAAAGATCTGTACTATAAAGTCTTGACTGCCTGCTATGCGATTTACACTACATTGGGATAGAATATGCATCGAATGTAGAAAAACCATTCGATGCCCATTCGATTTTCTATTCGATTTCTACTGCAGCGGAGACATGAAAGCGGATGCATCTTCGAAAACGAGGGGATTTGGCATCGGGGAGGGGCAACCAGAATCACCCCCATTGCATGATATGTAGGGCTCTGCACATTGGCCCTTATTCTGGTTCACTCGCAAAGGCAAATTCCTACTCAAATGGACAAAACCCAGGGCTGGCTCTACCATACGGTAGCTTTAGGCATCTGCCTAGGGCACCAGGATCTGGGGGCGCCACCAAGTCTGCAAATCAAAAAATCAAGGATGAGGATCCTTGTTGTACTTAATGCAGCTGGCGACTGTGGAACTTCTAAGACCTCACCTCCATACTTTCCCTTGACATATACTTCCCTACATTGCTGCCCCCTCCTCCTTGTTCTCTGTTGCGGGTGGCAAAGGGGAGGGTGCAGAGGGCCTCCAGGTGCAGGGAAAATACTGACTGGTTTATTTTTACGCTGCAATATAGATCTCACTTTGAAGTAAAACCCCACCCAAATCTAATTCTCTCTGTATATTTTACATCTGCCCCACCTGCAGTGCATACGGTTTTGAACATTTGAGAAGGACTTTGACTTTGCGAGTGAACCAGAATAAGGGCCATTGTGTGATGTGTATGGCCCTGCACAAGGTCCAATGTGTGTGACAGATAAATATATTTACAGAAACAGGACTATAAATATCTACACTGCAGATTTCTTGTGGTGCTATATAAATAACGGATAATAATATAATAAATAATAATACGGTTTAGTTTAATAAACAAATCCCTCAAACAACACCTTTGACAAGTTTAAACATGTAATAGTATTTCACAGCCTCTTATGGTCATTATCATATTCGCAAGTTCTTCCCAACTGAGCTAAGTCACTAGTATGATGTAACACCTTTTAATTTGTGCGACTTCCAGAGCTTTAACAAGGAGGGGGGAAAGAAGACGACCTAAGAAAATAACAACATGCTATGGAAAAATTGTTGAAAAATAATCGCCTCTGCTCAACACAAATTCCCTTAATTCAGTTACAATCCTTCTTTAATACACCGGGGGAATTTCATGTAATTAGGTTCACTGATTACATAAAGCCCATGGACGTGAAGGGGTCAGAAACAATGGTTACCAGTACTAGTGACATCAGTGCTTTACAAACATCTGTTTTACCCATCGAGGGGCAGTCCTACGGTATGTGATGGGCCAATCATAGATGAGGCAGGACTGAACAGGAATGGTACAAACTGGCAGGCTAATCAGAGAGGAGGGTGGGATTGAGGCTTGTGGCTGCAGGAAAAAATAGTTAGGGTTAGGCTGCAGGAAGGGAGGGCTGGACTGCAGGATGGAATAGTTAGGATTAGGCTGTGGGGGGGAGGGCTAGGCTGTAGGAATGGACAGTAAAGGTTAGGCTGAGGGAAGGGAGGGCTAGTCTGCAGGAGAGGATGGTTAGGGTTAGGCTGCAGGAAGTGAGGGCTAGTCTGCAGGAGAGGATGGTTAGGGTTAGGCTGCGGGAGGGGCAGGCTAGAATGCAGAAGGGGATGATTAGATTTGGGCTGTGGGAGGGAAGGGCTAGGCTACAGGTGGGGACAATTAGGTTTAGGATGTGGAAGGGGAGGGCTAGGCTTCAGGAGGGGACAATTAGGGTTAGATTACGGGAGGGGACGGCTAGGCTGCAAGAGGGGATGGTTAGGCTGTGGGAGGGGATGGTTAAGTTTAGGCTGTGGGAGGGAAGGGCTAGATTGCAGGAGGGGATGGTTAGGTTTAGGCTGTGAGAGGGGAGGGCTAGGTTGCAGGAGAAGATGATTAGGGTTAGGCTACAGGAGGGGAGGGCTAATCTTCATGAGGGAATGACTGGGGTTGGCTGTGCGAGGGGTGGCTGAGGGTCTGGCTTTTATTGACATTCTAAACATGACCATCAGTGGTATAGCTGCAGACCCCATGGCAGCTTGGAGGAGTCAGCGCCAGCAGATCTGTGGTGGGCACATAGTGTGCACTGAAAGGGCCCTCAAAAGCAATCTGAAGCCAGCCAAAGCTTCATGCTAGTAGCAACCCAGCACTTCTCCCACTGTGGAGGGGTCCCTGCCCAGCCACACTGCTAGTAAGGGACTTCCCCTTTGTCTGCCCACCAAACTGTTTGGTCAGAGCCTGTTACCTGCCCCCAGCCGCGTCTCCTGTTTGCTGTTACAGGTTACAAAATACTAAGAGGAAGCTAATGATGGAGTTTATGTTCTACTGTATATATGTATTTTTATTTGAGTATGATACAGGGGTGAAGGGGGGACAGGGGAACCTAGAGGTGCAGGAGGAACAGGGGATCCAAGAGGTGCAGGAGGGACAGGGGACAGAGAGGTGCAGGGGGGACATAGAATTGCAGGATGCACAGGGGAATGGGGAAGGAGAGGTGCAGGGGGGATAGGTGGATAGAGAGTTACAAAATGAATGGATAGGTGCAGAGGGGACGGAGAGGTGCAGGAGGGACAGGGGGATGGAGAGTTGCAGGGGGGACATAGAATTACAGGATGGACAGGGGGATGGGGAAGGAGAGGTGCAGGGGGGATAGGTGGATAGAGAGTTACAAAGGGAATGGATAGGTGCAGGGGGACGGAGAGGTGCAGGGAAGGAGGAAGTGGTAAATGCAGGGGTACTGGAGAGATGTAGAGAAGTAAGAGATACAGGGTGACGGGGACAGAAAGGTGGAGGGAGAGAGAGGTGACATGGATGGAGAAGTGCAGCAGATACTGGTAGACAGAGAGATGCAGGGGTGACAGGGACTGAGAGGTGCAGGGAAGGAGGGTGTGAGAGGTGACGGGATGAGAGATGCAGAGAAGGAGAAAGTGAGAGGAACAAGTGGAATGGAGAGGTACAGAAAGGGGGAATTGAGAGGTGCAGGGGTGATGGAATGGAAAGGTGGAGGCAGTGGCGTAACTATGGTGCTGCAGACCCAACGGTGGTTTGGGGTAGATAACGCTGGCGGGGTCTGCGGCAGGTGCACTGCAAATACAGAGGATGATGCGAGCAGGGCCCTCCTACCTCCATGGTTGTTTGTTTCTACCCAGTTTGTTTAATCACTGTTGTTTTCAATTGTAAAGTGCAATGGAATATGCTGCGCTATATAAGACACTGTAAATAAAGAAATAAAGAAATGAGCTGCTGATTCTGCAGCAGCAGGGAGAGACAGGCATCGTGTGACATGCCCGGCGCCACGGCAGTGCTCACCATGACATGGCACTACCACTGGCTCCCATTTGTAAAGCTATACACAGAGTCTATTGGCTGCTGTGTATAATCTAATGGCTATACACAGCAACTTGCCTGTGTGACTTCCTCAAGGAGATGGATTAATGTAGATGGTGAATAAAGGCAGCACTCAAGTCCTGAAGTGCTTATATAGACGGTGGGTGGCTGCGGCACTGGGGACTTGGTCACAGAATCAAACAGACAGATAATTTATCTGTTAAAGTTTCAGCCTTTAATCTAGGCTTTTATCAAAACATCTTACATATATATATATATATATATATAGGGGGAGAGGCGGTGGCACTCCGAGTGCAAACAACGAGGGTTAAACCAGTGGAAGTTGTAGGTGCCTTCCAAGATGAAAACTCCCGTGGGAGTTCAACCAATATGGCAATGTAGTGGATGCGGCGGCACTCTAACAATGAAACACAGACGGCAAGGGTAGTTTCCAACGTTTCGTGGCGGCGTTGCCACTTTATCAAGGTGCCAGTGAACAACAAACATAAAAACCAAACATACCTTTATACCCCTGGGTTCTGTCCATGGGACACGGCGTCCCGGCGTGCTGCGTCTGATGATGACGTCACTCACTGCCAGAGGCGCAGTGCTCCACGGAAAAAGCCCGTAATCTAAAACACCTGAAACATGTAAAAACACAATCAATGTGAAGAAAAAAAGAGAGAGAAAACATATAAAACCAGAATTAAAAAATAACAAGAGAGAAGTTGTCAAAAGATGAACAAATACATTGCGTCATAGTGAAAATATATATCAAGACAGTGATAATGGGTGAATGTCCAATTTAGAGAAAGCAGGACAATCCCAAATTATCGTTTAACCCCCGTGGGGTCAGCGTATCCAGCAAGTAGATCCAGCGGCTCTCTGTTTTAAGTAAAATAGATGATCTGTCACCCCCGCGAGATAGCGGAGGTACATGATCTATGATGCGATAACGCATTGAAGTAAGAGAGTGCCTGGCTTCAACAAAATGTTTACTCACTGGATGTTCTCCATGACCAGCCAACAGCGCTTTTTTAATGTTGGATCTGTGTACTGCGGCCCTCTCCTTAAAAGCCCTGTCAGTTTTGCCGACATAAAATCGGCCACAGGGACAATTAAGGAGATAGACTACGTACTTTGAGTGACAACTGACCCGGTGCTTGATTTTAAACTTTTTTCCGGTATATGGGTGATGGAATGTGTCACCCGGTATCATGTAGCTGCAAGTAATGCAGCCACAACATTTGTAACATCCAGGTTTAGGGGTACCTAAAAAAGTGGATTGCGGAATGGGATAGGTAATGTTATTTCTTACAAGATGGTCACGCAAATTTCTCCCTCGTTTATAGGAACACATAATAGTTTTGTCATTCAGGCTTGGTAATGTAGGGTCACTAGTAATTATTGGCCAATATTTCTGTGAGGCTTGTCTTATTGCCTGGCTTTTGTTATGAAAAGAGTTGACCCAAATGAGTTTATTGTCGACATTCCTGTCTTTAGAGGTGGGTATCAAGGCTTGTTCACGTGTTATGGCCAGTACCTTATTTTTGGATTTTAAAAGGTCCGCGTAGGCATAGCCCCGTTCTAAAAATTTAGTGATCATATTATTCAATGACATCTCCAATTTAAGTTGGTCACTCTCAATGCGACGTACTCTAAGCATTTGAGAGAACGGCAATCCCTTTTTCAAGGGGATGGGATGATGACTGCTGGCTAACAGGGTAGTGTTTCTGTCCGTACTTTTTATATATAAAGAGGTACTGATGTCAACATCATTGATGGTGATAGTCACGTCTAGATAGTTGACTTCTCTGACATCAGCCAAGAAGGTCAGTTTGGCGGGGGAGACAGAGCTGTTGTGGGTTTCCAATAATGCATGCAAGAGATTGGTATCGCCCCTCCACACCACCAGCAGATCATCTATATAGCGTATATATAGTGTAAGGTGTTCAGCTATGTCAACGTTGTTAATGAAGAGCTCCTGATCAATGGTATACATATAAGCATTGGCGAGCGATGGGGCCACAGAAGACCCCATCGCACACCCGCGGAGCTGTACATAAAATTTGCCGTTGAAAGAGAAATAATTGCGTTTTAAAGTTAGATTTAGCAACAATAAAAAGAATGTAATGGCAGGACCCTTATACAAAGGATTATCGGTGATAAGTTTACGCACCGCCTCTATACCTGCATCGTGCGGTATGCACGTATATAAGCTCACCACGTCAATGGTGCACAGGGTGGTATCAGTCGACACACAGCCAATGTCATTCAATTTGCATAAAAGATCAGTAGTGTCTTTCAAATACGTTTTCATGTTTTGGACACAGGGTTGCAGAAAATAATCTAAGTAGACAGAGACATTGTGATACAGTGACCCCCGACCTATCATCTCTGCCCGGGGGTCACTGTATCACAATGTCTCTGTCTACTTAGATTATTTTCTGCAACCCTGTGTCCAAAACATGAAAACGTATTTGAAAGACACTACTGATCTTTTATGCAAATTGAATGACATTGGCTGTGTGTCGACTGATACCACCCTGTGCACCATTGACGTGGTGAGCTTATATACGTGCATACCGCACGATGCAGGTATAGAGGCGGTGCGTAAACTTATCACCGATAATCCTTTGTATAAGGGTCCTGCCATTACATTCTTTTTATTGTTGCTAAATCTAACTTTAAAACGCAATTATTTCTCTTTCAACGGCAAATTTTATGTACAGCTCCGCGGGTGTGCGATGGGGTCTTCTGTGGCCCCATCGCTCGCCAATGCTTATATGTATACCATTGATCAGGAGCTCTTCATTAACAACGTTGACATAGCTGAACACCTTACACTATATATACGCTATATAGATGATCTGCTGGTGGTGTGGAGGGGCGATACCAATCTCTTGCATGCATTATTGGAAACCCACAACAGCTCTGTCTCCCCCGCCAAACTGACCTTCTTGGCTGATGTCAGAGAAGTCAACTATCTAGACGTGACTATCACCATCAATGATGTTGACATCAGTACCTCTTTATATATAAAAAGTACGGACAGAAACACTACCCTGTTAGCCAGCAGTCATCATCCCATCCCCTTGAAAAAGGGATTGCCGTTCTCTCAAATGCTTAGAGTACGTCGCATTGAGAGTGACCAACTTAAATTGGAGATGTCATTGAATAATATGATCACTAAATTTTTAGAACGGGGCTATGCCTACGCGGACCTTTTAAAATCCAAAAATAAGGTACTGGCCATAACACGTGAACAAGCCTTGATACCCACCTCTAAAGACAGGAATGTCGACAATAAACTCATTTGGGTCAACTCTTTTCATAACAAAAGCCAGGCAATAAGACAAGCCTCACAGAAATATTGGCCAATAATTACTAGTGACCCTACATTACCAAGCCTGAATGACAAAACTATTATGTGTTCCTATAAACGAGGGAGAAATTTGCGTGACCATCTTGTAAGAAATAACATTACCTATCCCATTCCGCAATCCACTTTTTTAGGTACCCCTAAACCTGGATGTTACAAATGTTGTGGCTGCATTACTTGCAGCTACATGATACCGGGTGACACATTCCATCACCCATATACCGGAAAAAAGTTTAAAATCAAGCACCGGGTCAGTTGTCACTCAAAGTACGTAGTCTATCTCCTTAATTGTCCCTGTGGCCGATTTTATGTCGGCAAAACTGACAGGGCTTTTAAGGAGAGGGCCGCAGTGCACAGATCCAACATTAAAAAAGCGCTGTTGGCTGGTCATGGAGAACATCCAGTGAGTAAACATTTTGTTGAAGCCAGGCACTCTCTTACTTCAATGCGTTATCGCATCATAGATCATGTACCTCCGCTATCTCGCGGGGGTGACAGATCATCTATTTTACTTAAAACAGAGAGCCGCTGGATCTACTTGCTGGATACGCTGACCCCACGGGGGTTAAACGATAATTTGGGATTGTCCTGCTTTCTCTAAATTGGACATTCACCCATTATCACTGTCTTGATATATATTTTCACTATGACGCAATGTATTTGTTCATCTTTTGACAACTTCTCTCTTGTTATTTTTTAATTCTGGTTTTATATGTTTTCTCTCTCTTTTTTTCTTCACATTGATTGTGTTTTTACATGTTTCAGGTGTTTTAGATTACGGGCTTTTTCCGTGGAGCACTGCGCCTCTGGCAGTGAGTGACGTCATCATCAGACGCAGCACGCCGGGACGCCGTGTCCCATGGACAGAACCCAGGGGTATAAAGGTATGTTTGGTTTTTATGTTTGTTGTTCACTGGCACCTTGATAAAGTGGCAACGCCGCCACGAAACGTTGAAAACTACCCTTGCCGTCTGTGTTTCATTGTTAGAGTGCCGCCGCATCCACTACATTGCTATATATATATATATATATATATATATATATATATATATAGTTTTATCGTTTTATTTATTCATTTATTTATTTATTTTTTAAATTTGTCCTAGCAAAAGTCATCATCAATATAGCATGATGGGGAAAATTTACTAAGATTACTTATTCAGTTTTGCTATTTGGCCATGCTAAATCTGATGCAGAGCATGCTGGGATGTGTAGTTCAACAACAGCTGGAGTGTCAAGGTTAGCCGTCAAGGCTCTAGAAGATAGCAGACAGGATCTGATTGGTTGCCCGTAGCAACATCACATGTGAAGTAGAATACACATCTTAGTAAATTTCCCCAGATGTATGTTGATGTATATGTATAATGAATATCAACATGTTGCATGTCAACAAAACAGACCCAACCCCAAGTTGCCATTTATTGCTATTTACTGGTAGTTTCAGGAAAAACACAGCTGTGCCCAGGTGTATTAAGGGAGAGCTCTGGCCTCGATCAGCTTGTTTATGTCCCAGAGTTGTGGAAGGGTCAGACTAATGCTGTGACACATGCTGAGATTCCCTTGCTATTCAACTTAAGATTCGAGCGCTATACAATCTTTGTTATCTCTGTACTATTTACTATTTATTCATGCTATCTATATTAGATTTGCACTATATAGTTATTGCTGCCCTGTCTATCTGGGTTTCGATTTGTGTTGCCACGGGAGCGCGCATTGGGATCGCAAGGTAAAAAACCTGTGCGATCTGCATGCGTTGTACCATGTGTACACACCATTACTCACATTTGCACAGACTGGGAGAATGATTCAGTGGTGAATGAATTGCGTCTGGATTTGCAAATAATAGCGAATAGCAATCAGATTTGCAAAGGGCTGGTTTTCTTATTGTCTGGGCGATGTACTCGCAGTCATCTGCAAATTTGCAGATGAGCGATCAGGTCTGAATAAGGCCCAAATTGAATTTGTGGGTAGCAAGATTGTTTTTTAACATAAAAATATACACAGACACTTTAATAAAACCATTCCGTTCCCAAATGTATACTAAATGATAAACAGTGCCTCTCACAATTATAGTTTAAATACATTTTGTTGACTTTGATGCCTTCAGTGTGAAGGAAAATATTTCTACAAAGCAGACATTTATACAGGGGCAGTAAACATGTAATGTTTTATGAGTGAACTGTAACGTGCATCTACTGGACAGTTATTGCGTTCTCTGGGGAAGAGTAACACATGAAGAATGACTTTGTTCCATGCTTTGCTGCTATTGATTGATCACTGTGGAAAGACAGAAAAAATAATCACACAATATGTTACATAATAAAAGATAATATACCGTAACAATGGGAAATAACCCCATTTTCCGTGCAATGGACCTTATTCTGAGTTGAAACTAAAGCAAAAAATCCAACAACTGCACATGGGTATATATACATATATATATATATATATATAACAAATGGGGAGACCCCTTCCTGCGCTAATAGAATAGAAGCAGCACCTCTGAAGGGTCCTCTGTTAGACAAGACCCAAACAATAGAAATGGAAAAAAAGGGGAGGATCGGAGTGCGCTAGTATACAATCAATACAGATTTGAAAATTAGAAATTTAATATAAAATATAAAATGTACAAATATATATATAATGTACAGAAATAAAACAAGCCCTTATTAGGGTATCACAAGTACACAAATGGTGAACAGACATAAATAATAATTGCTCAGTTCAGGAGATCTTGATCACAAATAGGTAGCCCAACGCGTTTCGTCATATCATGACTTCATCAGGGGCGAATATTGCAATCGGCAGTAACTATATGTGTTCTATACACAAAAAATCTCTGGAGCTTGGTGTCTCAGAATCAGTCCGGTATGTTTCCAACAATCGGAATAGTAAAAGGAATGTTCCTAGTATAGCATAAGTAATCAAGGATTTTGCCAGATGAACAGAATCGTCAAAAAATTAGCAGAGAGTTTTAGAGCAGTCACATACAGCAGGGGTTCACCAGTTCACTGGGCTAGATGAACCCTGCGGGTTACAGATGCAGAGAACATAAATTCGCTAAGCAGTACAGCACCTAGGCAGCCATCAGCGGCACCACTGGTCGTTGCAGCAGCCAGGTGGGTAACAAAATAGGTAGAGATAGTACAGTTATCACACAGGGCACACATACCCGCCAAGCTGCACAGTGCCTAGGCAGCCATCAGCGGCGCCACTGGTCGTTGCAGCAGCCAGGTGGGTAACAGTATAGGCAAAGACGGTACAGTTATCACACAGGGAACACATACCCACCAAGCTGCACAGCACCTAGGCAGCCATCAGCGGCGCCACAGGTCACCGCAACAGCCAGGTGGGTAACAATATAGGCAAAGAGAGTACAGTTATCACACAGGGAGCACATACCTGCTGAGCTGCACAGCGCATAGGCAGCCATCAGCGGCACCACTGGTCGTTGCAGCAGCCAGGTGGGTAACAGTATAGGCAAAGACGGTACAGTTAGCACACAGGGAACACATTCCTGCCGAGCTGCGCAGCGCCTAGGCAGCCATCAGTGACACCACAGATCACCGCAACAGCCACGTAGGTAAACAATAACCAGAGACAGTGCAGATATACATTGCTGTGCAGTGCACAAGACAGGGAAGACACAGGGTTAAATGGCTGAGTGCACAGTTCCTAGGCAGCCATTTGCGGCGCCATCTTGCTCATGCTGCACAAAGCAGAAGAGCTCAACAGTCCATCTTCCTTTGATGCATAGGTGGTGGGTGGTGGGTGAAGAGTGAGTCCGGGGGGCCAGGGAAGAGTCAGGGGTGGTGGTGGTGGTCCGTGAGGCCTGGTTGAGGTGTTGTAGCCATACCTCTTCCCTTTGGAATTACAACCGGAGCTGCTGCAGACTATCGGGGGAGGGGGGGGGCCTGCAGGCTGGAATCCCTGTGTCCTGTGCATGTTTTTCCTCCTCCTCTGCGGATCCACCCGGGCCAATGGTGCTGCTGCGCTGCCTCAGGGGCTCTCAGCGCTAGGATCCTTGCTTCTCCGGTGGTTCCCCGGGCCAGTGGTGCTGCCACAGGGGCTCTCAGGGCTGGATCCTTCCTCCTCCTCCGGGGGTCCCCCGTGCCGATGGTGCTGCCGGGAGGCCGACACCACGCTGCCTGCCTCCGGCTGTCCAACGCCAGGGGCTCTCAGTGCCAGCTGCTGTGCTGCCGGGGGGGCAGCACTGCTCGCTTCCGGCCGGGTTACGCTGCGTCCCGCTCCAGGGGCTATCGGCGCTCACTTCACTACCAGCCTTTCCACCTCCGCTCTCCTCCAGCCTTGCCTCCTCCACTGGAGAAGCAGAATTAGGCCCAACATGTCAAATGTGAACGTTCTTGCGTACGATGGAGTACGTTTTTTCCTTGAGCGGGTAAGGCGGAAATGACATTCCTTGTTGCTGCTTAGTTCTTTAGAAAATATATTTTGTTGAGATCAATATCTCATATATTTTTTCATATGTTTTTTTAAAAGTAGTGACCATCTTTTGGGTGAGCAAATGGCAGTCCCTTATTGATCGGGGTAGATGAGTGTTGTTCCATTTTATTATACTTCTGTTTTGTTACTGTATTCTGCTTTCTTTTTGACATGTTTTCTTCTCCCTTTTTCCTCCAAAGATGCCTAATGGTAGACATGAGTCTGATACAACTGAGGCCTGTTGCTATAGTATAACAATGGCTGCAGAAATCCACCGCCATCTGCAGATTACAATTTCCAAACATGATTGATAATAATCTCATCAATTTTGATTGGATTATTATTATTGGGGATAAAGGTAATCTGAGACCTCACATGCTGCAATATGAGGCCAAGCACAAACCTAACTGTATTGCATGTTTTTTTGCTGTCAGTATTTAACCCTTTGAGTGCCAACGTTGCTGTGAGCGATCCTCATATCATCGGCTAAAAATGCCAGCGCTGCTCACAGCGACTGTTCTTTTAGTATTAATAAATACAAATACAGCCAAGTCAATGGGCGGTATTCAATGAGGATTTTGGCGATGTGCAGCGAATCCTGTTTAGGATTCGCTGCACATTACCACTGGTCGCCGCGTTCCGGAGCCTCGACGGCTCCGGTATTCAACGAGTCAGGGGCTCGCTGCCCCTGACCGGCGAATTTGAGCTCCTGCGGCGAACGCTGCAGGGAGCCTGAGGACGGTGGCAGGCAGGGAGATGGAAGTCTCCCTGCCTGCCCCAGAACGTTTGTGGGGGGAGGTGGGCTCCCCGGGAGCCAGGCAGCACAGGCTGCCCCCCGGGGGTGCCAGCAGGGGACCGGGTATATTCACTACACCTGATCATGCATATGTAATGATCGGGTGAAGTGAATATATGAATATCTAATGAGCGGCTCGGCTCCGGCCCCCTGCTGGCTGCTCTGTGTAAAAAAAAAATATATATATATTTTTTTAAATTAAATATATATTCATGTGCTTACGGCACATGAATAAAAATAGCATGCCCCTCCTCAGAATAAAATTCCAGATTTTTTGACACCAATTGTAAAAAACAAAACACTTTATTTTAAAAGTTCACATTCCACTTCACCATAAAAAGATAGCGATTGCTACTCGGTGAATCATGGCGAAAAAAACCTTGAAATGTATTCGCCATCTGGTCATTGAATAGGGTGATTCACCGTTTTAGTCAGAAATTCGCCTTACAGCACAAAATCGCCATAAAAACCTGGCGAATCAGCCTCATTGAATACCGCCCAATGAATTAAAGTTTAGTTAAATATTGCATCCAAAAAAAGAACAGTCGCTGTGAGGGACGCTGGCATTTTTAACGGATATTTTGAGGATCTCTCACAGCAACATTAGAACTCAAAGGGTTAATAAAAACCTCAATGGGTTAAAAGTAGCCACATAACAAAATTACAAGGTGGTTCGGATGGATTAGGCATACCTCCCCCAACATTAGAATACTGCCCAGAAGGACCCTCTCGCGTGCCCCAAAATTTGGGCCGTGACCTTGCTGCAAGGGGGTGTGCCCTAAGAGGCCAGGCCCCATTTTGTTGCTGTGGGGGCATGGCCAGCGGCTGTGAGCTGCTGGCGATGCCACCAGTCCCTCTGGTTGCATGCGCACAACATCTATTCACCACTGCTCTGTTAAGCAGAGCTGCGGGTGACTGGGGGAACACCCAACTGCCGGCCTCGGGGGGGACGCGGGAACATCCCAAAAATGAAATCAGGACAGTTGGACAGTATGGATGAGGATGTGGCATGGGCAGTCAAGTTAATGGTCAACTTTGTGCCATCAACTGTGGAAAATTGCAATTGCTCAGTACTGTAATCTGTGCCCAGTGTAAATAAAAAGTGGTGATGTTGCCCATAGCAACCAATCAGATACTGTCTATAATTTTCTTGCATGCAATAGCGAGATAATAAACAGAATCCCATTGGTTGCTATGGGCAATATCAAATCTTTTATTTTCTAGAAGTTTTGTTAAATGTACCCGCTAGCTCAGGGCTGGGCAATTGCGGCCCTCCAGATGTTGATGAACTACACATCCCAGCATGCCTTGCATCATTTTTAGCATGGCCACATAGCAAAACTAATGCAAAGCATCCTGGGATGTGTAGTTCATCAACATCTGGAGGGCCGCAATTGGCCAGCCCTGCGCTAGCTATTGGATGACACAAGGCATTCTGAGGCTTCTAGTATCAAAACCCATCACAATGTGTCTCTAAAATTCAGTTTAATGTTAACATATGCACTGATTTATAATGTAATAGAATAATGCAATGCAAAGAGAGGCACATTTACAGCAGATGTCACTGTTCCCAGGTAATGCATGCTAAGAAAGGCAAATTACACTACAACTTGTCATACCATAAAATACTCCATGCAGTCTACCATAGCTAGTGCTTCCTCCCCCACAAACCATTTAATATCCCGGTGAAAAGGGGGAATGACAACTTATAGAATATGCGTTCTGGGCATCTGTTTCCATGGGAACCTGTCATTTAATTTACCATAACTACACTGACAAACCTGCTTGGCCTTTGCACTAGTAAAATATACAGTGGGGTGCAACGTAACAAACTTCAGCACCTGCTTACTGACTGTCACTGGCATTAATGTCTGCATAGCAACTACTCTGCAATATACATCCAGCAAGTTTCCAACTGAAGCTTTATAATGTTTTCATGACAATTATGCATACAGAAATAACTAACCCTGATCATGTTTAGTATTTTAGCTGAAACTATGGGGCTGATTTTGATTACATCGCTTCCCCACGTGATCACACAGGTTGTCATTCTGGTACCGTCATGTTAACTATCAACATTATGAAAATGTTGACAATTAGACCATGTTGACTGGTTTACCTAATGTCCATATCATTATTTTGACGATGACATTCAAAACGTCAACTTTTCATACTACAATACAAAAATGAATAGGGCTGATTCAGAGTTGGGAGCACAGAAAATAACTTGGCAAAACCATGTTGCGCTGCAGGTGCGGAAGATCTATTTCATGCAGGGTGATTTATATTTGGGAGGGGCGCGTGTACAAATACAGCTATCAAGCAGTGTGCTACATAAGAAAGCTGCTAGTAATATACTACATGCAGAAACATCACATTTGCACTCTTTGAAGTGGTTTGTTGAGGCGCAGAGTTGAAGTGCTAGATTTTATAGCTTTAACCCCCAACAACCCCTCCCCCAACCCCAACAATGACCCAGCCCTCCGTCTGGTGTCGCTGCCAGCAGGGCCAGTGCAAGGCACCGGAGCGCCCCAGGCGAGTCGGGGTGGGGGCGCCCCGGTGCCGGGGGGGGGGGGTGTGTACCTGTCCTGCGGCTGTGTATATAAAGCTTGCGGCGGCAGCGGGGGGGTCCCTGCAGTCAAGAAATAACGAGCGCTATCCGCCTGGCTACCCGGAAGCGCTTCTGTTGTGAAAACACTGGCCGCACGGCGCACGCGAATTGGCTGAATCTCAGCCAATCAGCGTGCGGCCAGTGTTTCCACAACAGAAGCGCTTCCGCTTAGCCAGGCGGATAGCGCTCGTTATTTCTTGACTGCAGGGACCCCCCGCTGCCGCCGCAAGCTTTATATACACAGCCGCAGGACAGGTACCCCCGCGGCACGGGGGGGGGGGGGGCGAAATGCCGCCCTCCAGTGGCCGGCGCCCTAGGCAAATGCCTAGATTTGCCTAGTGGTGGCGCCGGCCCTGGCTGCCAGGTCTGTAGCCGGGACATGCAGATCTACTTACGTGTGGCCCCGGTTCTCCTCCTGCTACCATAAAAAATGTCCCTTGCAAAATGGCTGCTGCCTCACAGCAGACAAATATTATGGATGCTAGAGGATGCCCCCACCACCTGTATCATCCTCAATGCTGATTGTCACACAGCCTCAGGGCAAGCGCTACCAGGGAGGGAGGCGCAGAGCAGGAGAGGCACTCTCCCTGCTCTACATCCTCTGCTGTCCTATGCAGTTGCCGGGTGCCGCTGCGCCTGTCACACTGCATGACAGGCAGTGGCACCGGCAGCACAGAGATCCCTCCTAGCTCCTAACCACCTAATCAGCGGCAGGGACCGGAAAAGGGGCGTGGCTACATGGATGGAGGGGGTGGGGCTACATGGGACAGAAAGAGCGGAGCTACAGGGGGAGCAAGACTGATGAAAAAAAGAATCAGGAGAGGGTGAGCTGCCTACCATTACTAGGTGAGTAATGTGTGAGCATACTACTGTCGGTGACTGGTTTGGGCATATGTATAAGCAACGCTACTACTGACTGCAACTAGTGCGGGCATATGTATACGTAGCGCTACTATTGTCGGCAACTGGTGCAGTCATATGTATATGACTGCAGTCATATGGATAGGGTTACTCAGCAATGTATCCATCTTTGCGGACGATACAAAACTTAGCAAAGTCATCAAATCATCAGAAGATGTCACCATGCTTCAAAATGATCTTGCAATTCTAGATGAGTGGGCAAAAAAATGGAAGATGAGGTTCAATGTAGATAAATGTAAGGTTATGCACCTTGGGAGACACAACCAGTGTGCAAGTTACAACCTTAGCGGAGAGGAACTGGGTAATTCCATACTTGAAAAGGATCTAGGAGTCCAAATAGACAGCAAACTGGGATGTAGTGCTCAATGTAATGTAGCTACAAAAAAGGCCAACAAAATTCTGGCATGTGTTAAGAGGGGAATGGAAACTAGGGACTCAAGGGTAATTATGCCACTATATAAAGCATTGGTGAGACCTCACCTCGAGTACGGAGTGCAGTTCTGGGCCCCACACTATAAAAAGGACATCATAGAATTAGAAAAAGTCCAAAGGCGAGCAACAAAGCTTATTAGGGGAATGGAGAATTTAAGCTACGGGGAGAGATTAAGCAATTTGGGACTATTTACATTAGAAAAGAGATGTTTAAGGGGGGACATGCTCAACATGTACAAGTATATCAAGGGCCAATATAAGGAACTGTCACACACCCTATTTTCTACTAGAAAGGAATCTAGGACGCGAGGGCATGAGTATAGATTAGAAGAAAAAAGATTTCATTCAGCTAGTAGAAAGAATTTCTTTACGGTCAGAACAGTCAAACTCTGGAACTCTCTTCCCAGAGAGGTGGCAACGGCTGGCTCATTAAATGCGTTCAAAGCAAAGTTGGACAAACATTTACTGGAGAAAAACATCCATGGGTACAAATAAGAAATATAATTTGTCTGTAAAATACCAGAACCTACCAAATCAGCAATGGATATCTATACCAGGTTGAACTAGATGGACGCAAGTCTTTTTTCAGCCTTACGTACTATGTAACTATGTAACTATATATGCAGCACTACTACTGTCGGCAACTGGTTCTGGCATATATATATATACATATATATATATATATATATAAATATATATATATATATATATATATATATATATATAGGCAATGCTACTACTGACAGCAACTGATGTGGGCATATGTATAGGCAGCGCTACTACTAACTGCAACTGGTGTGGGCATGACATATAAGCATCATTACTACTGTCGGCAACTGGTGTCTGCAATCTGCATATGTCTAGGCAGCCCTACTTCTGACAGCAACTGATGTGAGCATGTGTATAGGCAGCGCTACTACTGACTGCAACTAGTCTGGGCGTTACATATAAGCTGCACTACTACTGTCAGCAACTGGTGTGGGCGTTGTGTATATTATAAGTTGTGCTATTACTGTCAGTAATTGTGGGCAATATATATAAGCAGCGCTACTGTTGTTGGCAACTTCTGTGGGCATTATGTATAAGCAGCGCTACTACTATCGGTAATTGTGGGCGATATTTATATATAAGTAGCTTTACTACTGTCAGAAACTTTTGCCGTTATATATAGGCAGCACTACTACTGTGGGCATATGCAGGAGTACTCGGGACATTATGTGTATCATAATGTGTGTCATAATGTCATATGGCCATTATGGTCTGCGCCGTATTGTGTAAGGGGCATCATGATTTGTGGCATAATGTATAAAGGGCATTACTGTGTGTGGCATAATGTGTTATGGGCACTACAGTGTTATTTGTACTTTTATTTGGCCATGCCCCTTCCCCATGAGCCACGCTCCTATATATTGCCCAGTACCTATTGTGGTGGGGGGGGGGCAGTCACCAATTGCCTTTCTGGCACAGGGCACCAAAATGTCTAGTTACGGCATTGGTGCTGTGTAAGGTGAATAAGATTGTGCTGCTTCCTTGTGAGACCAGACGTCTTTCTTGTGCGCTGTCCCTTTGTAAAGTATGAGGGGGAGCAAATTTATAGTTTCCAGGGGGCGCCGAACATCCTAGCTCTGACGCTGCGCAGCCTAATGCTGGGCATACACTATATGATGGGTGACCAGAACAGAATTCAGGTCTCCGTCTGCCAGAGCTGCCCTCTGACTTGTGTCATCATAACACCACTCGCCCACCACGTGCTGTACAATTCCAGTAATCTTGCCATTGTATAGTGGGTCTGTGCCCCCACGCAACCCACTTATGCTTAGGGTGGCGCAAAAGCAATTATTTTGTGACTTAAAGGCCTAGGACAGGTTATACGCCATAGCAGCTTAATATAAACATATCTTACGGTTATCCCTGCCAGGGAGACCTGCAGTTTTGTTCCTGTAAACAACAGAAAAGTAATTATAATGCTGAGACCTTGAGCTGAAATAACCTTTATTTTCTATGATAATCTATAAAGACACAATGAGGTATTACAATTATCACATGTTCATTGTTACTTATTCGGGACACATTTCACATTTATACAGGTGATTCAACTGTTGAAAAGAATATAGATAACAAAACGTTTCATAGATTCTGCAGCTATGCCAGCACCGAGGAAAATTGTTCCCTTAACAGATTCATAACTTGTTACATAGGAAAAGTGAGACCTCTAATATTAATACACAGCGCCACCACCTGGACACCATCAGTACAGTGGGGAAAAGTCTCTGCAGGAGGATCAGCTCCAATACATCAATCAGAATAAAAAACACTAATTCTTTATTGCTAAAAGATAAAAGTACTGTATATCACAATAGACACAGGTAAACTGACTATCTTCAGGACGTAATGTAGATTATGGAAAAAGATAACTACTCATTTATAACTGATTATTACCAGAAAAAATAAAACCAATCTCTGCAAAGATTTATTAACTGCAGGGGTATCTTTATATGGGCAGATTTAGCAATTATTGACTTGGGGCCAGATGCATTAAGCTTCAAAAGTGATAAAATGGAGAGTGATAAAAAAAACCCTAGCTAATCAGCTCCTATCTGTCATTTTTCAAACCCAGTCTGTGAAATGGTTGTTAGGAGCTGATTGGCTGGCTGTTTATCAATGACCGTTTTATCACTGTTTGAAGCTTGGTACATCTGGGCCTCAGTCTTGATTATAATTTCTTAACAATATATGCATACTTCCCAACTTTATCCCTTACCGAGGAGGGACAACCATTTTGCTCCTTCGCTTTGTCGGAAATTTTGGGGGCCTGGCCTAATAAAGGGGGTGTGGTCTGCAATTGTGTCTCCCCACGAGACCACGCCCCCAGTTTTGACGCTGTGGGAGCATGCCCAGCAGCGCTGTGAGCTGCTGGCAATGCCCCCGGCCCCTCCGGCTGCAGGAATAGAGGCTGTGTGCTGTGACTCCCAACTGCCCCTCCCCCCGCCACGGGACACTGCCGGCCATGGAAGGGACGCAGGAACATCCTAAAACACAGGGACGGTCCTACGATAATCAGGACAGTTGGGATGTATGATATATGTTGTGGCCACATGAAACACCAGCATTTAACAATATATACATAACCAGTGGCGGCTCCTACCTGTTTGGGGGAGGGGGGCTGCCTCTGGGCTCAGGCAACCCCTCCTCCTGCCGCCGCCCCCGCTCTCCTCCCGTCCTCGGCGCCTGTCCTACGATTGCAGCCGCCGGGACTGGCGCATGCGCAGTACAAACATATGTACTGCGCATGCGGCCAGCTTGGTGCCGGCGCCTGTACAATATAAATGACAAGCATCGGGACCAGCGTGTGCGCAGTACCAATAAAGTACCAAAACACTGGGCGCATGCTGATTGGCTGAATCAGTGTGCAGCCAGTGTTTTCAAAGTTAGAAGCGCTTCCCGCGCCGCCGGGCGGCGGAGATAGCGCGTTATTTCCACTTCACTGCAGGGACCCCGGCAACATCATACTCAGCGCCGCAGGCGCAGGGACCTCCAGGCTCTCCCTGACTACAGGTACTTCAGCGCCACACGGACCCCCCTGCCAGCTCCCTGGGGGGGTCTTCTAATGGGGGGGCAGCGGCGAAATTGTCCCGGGTGGGGGGGGGCAGCGAAATTGTCACGGCGGGGGGGTGCAAAAGTTTTCGTTATGCCACTGGATTTGCATACCTCCCAACTTTTCTGTTAAAGGGCGTCCGAAAAGGGGGGTGGGGCGTATGCAAACGAGGGCGTGACTTATGCTAATTAGCCGCGACCTCATTTTCATACGAGAATAGACGCTGTGCTCATGCGCACAGCGTCTATTCTAGTAGATTGGGGGGTCTCCCAACTGCCGCCCCCCGCAGCGGGACAATGCCTGCCGCGGGTGGGACAGCGGGACAGGACCTGAAAATCGGGACTGTCCCGCTGTAATCGTGACAGTTGGGAGGTATGGATTCAGGCCTCCTCTGCACCTGTTGGAACTGTTGTTCAGTAAGGAAATCCTAAAGCTGGGTACACACTAGAGCGACGGTGACCCATTCCGACATTCAGTCAGCCCATATTGCCAAATTCTAGTACTTGGATTATCCCCTGACCTATTGTAGATGTACATGCAGGGGGGATTAGGGAACTAAAAGTGGCCCTGGAAATCTGTCTAGAAGTGGCCTCACATGGGCAGCACTAAATCAAACATAGGCGAAACCAAAATCTACAATCGATGGTAATACCTGTGTGGAAGCCATTGATTTCAATATGCCTGGCAGTCTGATGGCCCCCCGACCTCTCAGATGCTGGGACTGACCACAATCTTCCACATTTCAAAAAAATAACACTGAGTATTTGCAGTGTCGGGTTCTCTGCTCTGTGAAACGGCAAAGGTTGGTTGTGCAGGAGACACAATGGGGGACGGTGCCACTATTCTGTGCAGGACCAGATCATAAAAATAATGCACTCACTGGCAGGTGCCCTTACAGGTGCTTCGGCCTATTGGATATCTTCCAATACGCCCCTGTGTGGCTATTTATAGCTTTATATAACATGTATACAGCTATAGTCATCAATACAGGTTATGGTCTGCTATGGTGCAGAATTCAGACCGATGTAATATTTAGACAATAGCCCCATACACACTAGAAGATCTTTCTGAAATAATCTTTCACTTTATCTTCTAGTGTGTACACTCAATATTGTTAACGACCCCCTTCCTCGTCCATGTTCGGGCAAGGGAGGTCCTCGTTAACGACAACTGAGTTCCACCACCTCTAATGGTGAGGTGGAACATTTTAACCTCCACATTGGCCCTGCACAGTAATTCTAAAAAAAAAGCATTGTAGTTTGCAGGGGGATGTCAAAAACCCTACCACTGGTCTTGTCCCTGCCTTAAGGGGGTAGGGGAGGGGGGCTAATTAGGTGGCATAGAGAAATTAGTTTCACCACCTCTGCATGACCACTTTAAGCCCTGGGGCTATCACAGATAAGAAGCAGCTATGAATACAGTATACAGAAAAGCAGCAGTAATGATTATATATTTAACCAGCTGCATTGCAGCGCCACCATGTGGAGAAAAAACAGTATGTGAACAAGTATGTGAAAAAGTCAAATTTTCTGGACTTTAACCTACTGTACAGATGCATACAAACTTGACAATGGTGTTCTAATTAGGGGTGTGCACCAGACACTTTTTGGGTTTTGTGTTTGGTTTTGGTTTTTGTTCAGCCTAGTGTGTATGGGGCTATAGATAAGAAGCAGCTATGAATTTACAGAAAAGCAGCAGTAATGATTATATTTTAACCAGCTGCATTGCAGCGCCACCATGTGGAGAAAAAAAAGTATGTCAAAAAGTCAAATATTCTGGACTTTAACCTGCTGTACAGATGCATACAAACTTGATAATGGTGTTCTAATTAGGGGTGTGCACCAGACACTTTTTGTGTTTTGTGTTATGCATATGGAAAAAAAAATGGAAAAACAAATTAAACAGCTCAAATCAAGTAATTGAGGGGGGAGGGGTCACTATTACTAACCTCAATAACATTCATTTCGGTAATTGTTTCCTGTGGTATACAATGGCATCGCATTGCATGCAATATAGCGGCATGCGATGCGATTCGATTTTTAATTGTACAAGCACCCTGATGGGGGCTTACAATGTTAAATGTACCCCCATTGTCAACGCCACCCCCACTATGGATGCCAACCTGAAGCGTGGCGAGAACAGCGAGCCCGCGGGGGGCGGCGGTACACGTCTTCAGACCTTTTCCTACCCCCACTATCCACATCGGCGTGGAGTTGATCTTAGATAGTGTGGCGAGTGCAGCGAGGTGACACGGATTACTTTACATGTATTCCGTGTCCCCTTGCGGGGCTCGCTCTGCTCGCCACGCTTCGGGCTCGGTGGCTTGCTGCGCTTGCCACACTATCTAAAATCAACTCCACGCCGACGTGGATAAAGGGGGTATGAAAAGGTTGGAGGATGCGTAACGCCGCCCCGCACGGGCTCGCTGCGCTCGCCACACTTCGGGCTCGGTGGCTCGCTGCGCTCACCACACTATCTAAAATCAACTCCACGCCGACGTGGATAATGGGGGTATAAAAAGGTCGGAGGATGCGTAACGCCGGCCCGCACGGGCTCGCTGCGCTCGCCACGCTTCGGGTTGGCGTTGATAGTGGGGGTGGCGTTGACAATGGGGGTGCATTTAACATTGTAAGCACCCATCAGGGTGCTTGTACAATTAAAAATCGTATCGCATCGCATGCCATTTGCTGGCATGCAATGCTATGCGATATTTCATTGTACAAGCACTCCTGTTAATTTAATGGGAATATCGCATTGCATCGCATCACACACCACTAAGTACGGTATGCGATGGACGCAGTGCTAGGAAACAAGTACCTTCATTTCTGAGCACCTCACCTCAGAATACACATCTTAGTAAATTTCCCCCATTGTGTGCTTGAAGGAAAACTGGCACAGTGACTGCAATTATTGCCCATTTATACAAATCATTTCATATGATATAAATTTGGATCCCCCATCTATTGTTCAGCCAATTCAGTAGGAGCATACAGTATGAAGAGTAGTTACTTTTCCCTCGGTGAGCGTTTTTAAATATAACAGCCATTGATTGTAGACTTTTATGATCACTTACAGTATGTATCTTTTTATGTTATTACTGGGAGGTATAGGTTTGTTTTTTTATATATATTTTTCTTTAAATCAGTGTAACTGTCTAATAAATTTACTTTTGTATTATACTGTGTATGTGTCATCGAGCGCCACATAGAAGTGTTCTTCTATTTTTGCAAAGTTTGGAGACTGGCATGCCTCCACTATTGTGGCAGCTGATAAACATATTAAGTTCTAGGCCCCCAGTTGCTCTAGCGCCTAAGAGTGTGAATGTAGATACTTGTATCAAACAAGGTGAAAATATTTATTCAAGTAATATAGTTTGCTCAATGACCGTTGTCAAACATATCTTATCTGCAAACTAATTCGAAAAAATCATTTTCCATGGACCCGATTTGACATCATTCATAAATCAAAATACTGTAATAGTATATTACGCACAACAGCAGCACTGTTAGGACTCTGACGGGATTCCAGACAAGAGGTTACCGGGAGGAACAGGCCACGATCCAACCCAGTGGTCGATTAACACATGCAGTGCTAGACTTCACCTATAGCAGCCGCATCCGAAGGAGCGAGTTAGGCCTGCTCCAATTCCGATGCCCCCAGGTCTTATGTAGGACGAAACTGAGCGATGGACAAAAGGATAACGGACTGAACCCCGTAAAAAGGGAAACAAAACTATAATGTGGCACAACTGTCCTCTACGGGAGAGAGTCCTCCAGCTGTCCAACGTACACTACTTTACACAAATAATTCCCAGCTGGATCAATTAGGAAGATAGTGAAGTGTGGAGCAATGATACAGCTACCCACCACAATACCCTGAATGCAACAATGCATGAAGGTGTTTATAATTACACAGTACTCCAACCGCTAGACCTATACATGCAGTTCTGCAGCAAGATGTTATAACACGGAGCTGGCTCCCACGATAACACTGATGATAGCTTGTGGGAATACCAGAGAGACACCATCTAACTTTATGCATAGATTATACTGCAATGCAAATAGCAGAAAATACAAATGCCTAGATGTTACAAGGACACTTATCTCTGTACAGGTCTGGGTCAGGACATCAGGAACCGGTACCAGGGAACAGGAAGAACTTGGACTCATCTGTGACACAATCTCAGATGCACAGCAAGGACACAGACTTCAGGCTTGCACAAGAAGCTGACAGGCAAAACCAGACTAGGACTGGCTGTACAAGGACACTGCACAAGGAAAATCACCGGCAGGGTCTGCACGCTGAAAGCCTACTAACCTAGCATGCAGCCACACCCAAGGAGCAGGGTATGCATGAAACGCAGGCAAGATCGATCAGTAAAACCCGGAGTACTGATCCAGGTGAAACAAAAAATCTACAAACAGAATATATAAACTGCAGAATAACACTGACCTGCTGGAGGCGGATCGTAACAAGCACAGAACCCCGGCTCATTTTCAATCTGATTTAATCGGTATACTTATATTAAGCCTCTCTCCACCCAATCACGTTTTAATAGTTTTTCATATTAATGTGCAGATAGTTAAAATATCACAAGAATAATTATTATCAAGTGCATCCACTAAAATCCAGTATAGTATTATATGACAATTATATTATAATGTATTGGGATGACACCCTGGCGCCAGGTATATATTTATTATAAGGTCAAAAGAAAGACCAGCACTGGAATCGTCATTCCCTTCTGCTACCAGTGTCATCAAAGAGTAGATGGGGTGAGAGAGGAATTGCAGAGCGGTGGTTGAAAATTAGTTAAATGCAGTGCTTGTGCCCCTGTGTGGTGTTAGGTGCACCTGGCATTTCATGGATCTAAATTCGCCGCCAGGAGTTAGCATCCTCACATAGAAAGAAGATACCTGGGTGGGGAGAGGTGTGGGTCCGTGTGGCTGGTTGTCCTTCACCGTGGCTGAGAGAGATGCCGCAGCCGGGACCAGAAGCAGCAGTGCACGCATTTCACCTGTTATCACTAGCATGACACTGGCATGCATTAAAAGGGGTATGGATTCAAGGCATGCCAATGTGAGAGGGCCTCTTTACAAGGCATTGGTGAGACCACACTTGGAATATTGTGTTCAGTTCTGGGCACTGCACCTTAGAAAGGACATAAATGAATTGGAACAGGGACAGAGAAGGGCGACTAAACTAGTAAAAGTTCTTGAATCACTAGAATACAAAGATAGGTTAACCAGGCTGAATATGTTTTCACTGGAGAAACGGAGGTTGAGAGGTGATATGATTAGGATGTTCAAATACAGGATTGGGAATCATATGGAACTGGGAGATGATTTGTTCACTAACAGGCCTATACTTAGGACACGCAGGCATGTGCTGAGGCTCAAGGAAAAGAAATTCAGTACTGAATTAAGAAGAGGATTCTTCACTATTAGAGCAGTAAAATTCTGGAACTCATTGCCGGTGGGGGTGATTACAGCAACTACTGTATTTAAATCAAAACTGGATGCATTTTTGGCCACTATAGGAATCCTACAGCTATGACTTACTCAAGTCAGTAGTAACAAGTTAGATAGGTTGAACTCGATGGGTGTGGTATAGGGTACCGACAGTTGGGATCCTGACAGTCATTAGCCCGACATCGGGATCCCGACTGCCCAGACTCAGACAGCATGGTGAGCGCAACAAAGCCCCTTGCGGGCTCGCTGCACTCGCCACACTGCAGGCACGGTGGCCCGTGCTGTTCTATTCTCCCTCTGTGGGGGTTGTGGACCCCCACGAGGGAGAATTCCCCCTCTATGGGGGTTGTGGACCCCCATGAGGGAGAATAGCCGGTGGCCGTCGGGCAACCGTCTGTTGGAGTTTTGACAGTCAGGATCCCGACATCGGGTAAATGACTGTCGGGATCCCAACTGTCGGTACCGCGTCCGGCACCCGAACTCGATGGACTAACGTATTTTTTCAGCCTTAATTACTATGTTACTATGGAGGTTATTCTGATCGGTGCGGCCAAAAGTGCGCACGTTCCATATTAGCGTACGCTCTCCGTACGCGGCCGTTGAGGTTAAGTCCACCCACAAATCAGCCGCATACGTACGGCCAGAAACAACGTCGAAGGGGAGTGGCGTACAATTGAGCGTACGCCAACGTACACCGACGGCTCACCCCTTAGACTCCGACAACTGGCGTACAACAGAGCGTACGCCACCGTTTACGGACGTCTCTCGTCCGTCTTCCCACCGACTTCTTGCGGCTATCTGAGCGTACGTCAGCTTGCACGGACGGGTCCCTATTGTTTTCAATGGAAAACTCAGCTTATGTCACCGCTCGTGAGAGTGAGCGTACGTCCGTGTACGCTGGCATACCCTTCACATATATGGACCTGCAAATCTTGCCTTTCAACTATAATTCTGACAATGAATTAATTATTCTAATTGTTATTCAATTATTGTTTTCTATTAACTCAATTGTCTACCTTAATAAAGACCCTAATAAAACAACATTTTAACCCTCATTACATGTATATTTGTTATGTTCTAATGTGGCATTTTAATCACTATCTATGTGTCCCCACATTGCTTTTACTTGTAAATAAATTTATGTTGGTGTTTGTGTGTATGTACTAAATTATGTCCCTAATTAGTTTGATCTGATTTTTTTAACATGTATACCTACCCTGATGTTATGTGTGATGTTTTCATCTAACAACAATAAAAAATCATGCCTTTTCACTATGTGTTATTTCACCCCAAAACACACACATTCACACATCATTCATTACCCCTCAACTCAAATTACCAATATAACTTACATGACGCATCTGTATGTACCTGCCCTTACAAACCCTCTCACATATTTATGATTAAAAACACAGCCAACTTCTAACTGAACATCAACTTTTTTTATTAAGAATAGAAAATAACAATCTGAAAAAAAAATTAAAGAAGGGCCTGCAGTTGGCCGAAAAGAATATTGAGGTAGAGGATGGTCAGGAACATTTCCACTACTATATGGGCCACCTCCTCCTGGTGCTGTTCAGTGTCTGTAGTGAAGGGGAAAAACACATTATAATTAATATATCATATACATAAATGTTTATTGCATTGTAACATAATATGAATTTGTGAGTTAAGTGTGAAGGCCACATACATTTTTCCACTACATTGAAGATGGGTATGCTGTAAACATGGTCCAAAATACTATTCTGTTGACACACACATACTGTACATATTACATAAAAATATAAAAATTACTCCTTATTGGATGAATGTATGTTGTATCCCAATTGGTAGTTTGGTTTTGGGGGACTCACCTCTAACCTCACAATTAGGCTGTGCTATTTAAGGGTTATGACATTGTTGCAGCTTAAGCACTCCTTACTATTTTAAATTTAGGACATCGCTGTACAAATTATAGGCCTAAAGCTATGTTTGTAAAGCATGCATCCGCATGGCCTCACACACTGTGAACAAAACAATCTATAAATTAATGTTGCACATCATGCTGGGAAGTGGAGTTACCCAACACCTGGACCCACATAACTACAACACCACTAATGTCGGATATCTCATTGGATGTACTGTTATGTCAATTATTCAAGGGGTGAGCCATGGCCACACTCCAAAAAACCACCAAGGGGACCCTTGTTCCTGGAGAAGGACAGGCCACACCTCATGGTCGCCCTGCAGTGATATGTTGCAACTAATGTTGATGTTGGACACATATGTGGTTGTTGTGATTGTTTATGTGTAGAAATGTGTAGGTAAACATTAGACACATTATTTACTTACGGCTAGTTGAGCCATCCTGCTCGCCGCTGGTTGGGTGTCCGGTGGTTGGGGGGGTCAGGAGCAAGGGGGATGGGATAGGACTTGGGATACAGGTAGTGGGTTGGAGTGGGGATTGGAGAGGTTTGGGGGTGGGTGGTGGAGAGGTGTAGGGGGGTTGGAAATGGGTGGGGAGGGGGTGGGGGTAGGGGAGGGGGTGGGGGTAGGGGAGGGGGTGGGGGTAGGGGTGTGGATGGGGGTAGGGGTGTGGGTGGGGGTAGGGGTGGGGGTGGGGGTGTGGGTAGGGGAGGGGGTGGGGGTAGGGGAGTGGCTGGTGGAAGGGGATGTTGAAATTTGGTGGTCACCAGCAGGACCCATAGTCTCCTCCTCTTCCTCCTCCTCTTCCTCCTCCTCTTCCTCCTCCTGGGCTGCCTGCTCCCGGGCTGCCTGCTCCCGGGCTGCCTCCTCCCGGGCTTCCATGCGTGCCCTTGCCCGTGCTGAAATGTTCATGTTGATGGCATAGAAATCGAAGGTTGGGTTTCATAAAAATGGGGGAAAGAAAAATTCACATTAGTCATGCTCATAACCTTACAAATTATCATTGCTGTTATATTTCAGACATTTATCATGCTAACTAATTGATATGCTACACCCAAAAACAGAGCGACTACTTATACCCCCCCTATACACCCCATATACACCCCCTATACACCCATATACACCCCATATACACCCCCTATACACCCATATACACCCCATATACACCCCATATACACCCCATATACACTCCCTATACACCCCATATACACCCCATATACACCCCATATACACCCCCTATACACCCCCTATACACCCCCTATACACCCATATACACCCACATACTCATGAACTTATTTATAAAAAGTACAGAAATCATTGAAAAAAAACGCAGACATACTAGTTAATAAAAACTTACATCGGGCAATATGGCGGCGAATGGAACTCAGCATCACTGGCTGGCGCCGGCGCAGGTCAGACCAGCGCCGCTCGACTTGTGCCAGGCTTCTCTGTACGCCGGTCCAGGCGTATATTAGCCGGCGGGCAGCATTATATGCCCGCCGCTTGTCCATGTTGGTCACATATGGGCCCCTGTCCCCAAGGCCCCATCTAAAAAGGGGAAAAAAGGGCCCAAATAATGAGACCTGGTTCACTTCCTCTGTGGTTGCAGGGTAACACATGTTTGGAGATATGCAACCTCTTGTTCTGGCTGTTTTTTTATTTTTGTGTATATTTTATTTGTTTATTTGATTTATGACATTAAAGTGTCAAATAAGCTGTGATGCTGAACAGCAAATAAATTTATTTTACCAATTAAAACACAATTGTTGTATGTGTAATTTCTTGTGTGAAAAAAATACTACATTTATGTGTACTTACTGACCAGGGTATTTTTGAGCATTTCTTGAAGTGTGGTAGAAGTTTCCCATGTGTAACCCTCTCCATGGCCATTCACATGTTCCTATCCAACTTTTCCCTGCTAATTAGTTTGTGTCAGCACATGTGCAGAGCAACTTAATAGGTGAGAAAGCAGTTTGTGTGCAGGTGAGGTAGCTCCTACATTAGTAGGTAAAAGCAGGTCCAGAACAATGCTTTCCTCATGGAGTGGGTGAGGTAGACAAACAAGGGTCAAAAGGGACATTTGTGTAGGAATGCATATGTGTCCTCCCTAAAAAAAGATGTGTGAATCGGCCAAACATGATAAAATTGCTTGTGGACAAACATGTTTAACTTTGTACATATATATGATTTTACAGTGTCATAAGCAGATGTAGGAATCCTTTGTTAGAGAGATGTGAGTGCAATAATGTGATTGGTGGCATCTTACATCCAGAGTGTAGTAAAATCCAATTCATAGCAGATCAGATAGTGGTACAGGTCTGTATTTTGGGTACTATACAAAGATTGTGTGCAAAATAGTGGGCATGGGCTTAAAACATTGCTGAAACATCCTTTGTAGGTGTTAGATGTGGTTTATGTTATTGTATCATAAATACAAAACCTATGTTTGTATTAGAGTGAACACGTTGACACATGTCGACTTGTGTAGATTGAGTGTGCTACTGTGTAAAGTCTATGAAAGCACGTAGTGAATGTGTATAACTGTTTAACAAATACCTACCTTAGCATATATAAGCAGGTCTTAAAAAGATTCTTACCTTAAATTAAACAAACCTTTAAATGTCGAGAAGTATAGAAAGATAAGCTTCCAATGTGTTTGAGTGCTGTGTGTAGGCTTGCAGGTAGTGAAATCATGGTTTGGACTTAATAGACTGCAGCATTGCTTATTACATTCAGGTGTATGTGTTTGAGTAGTAATCAGCGTAAATTAGCAAACCCAGGCGCACGCTGGCATGCGGTATCTGTAGGGGTGGTCTGAGGTGGCGGTTGGCGGCCGCCTGTTTTGTGTCCGAAATGAACGGTGCTTTAGCCGATCGTGCGGTAGTAGCAACGTTCATTTTTGGTGCACACCCCCGTGTACGCCCATATTTACGCCCATTTTCCCTCATTATTTCGGCCGCTCCCCTCATCACGCCCCTATGCCGCCCCCAATGCACGTACTCTCGCGTACAGGTTTTTTCGCACGGAGAGACCCGTCCGTAAGCGTTGTGGAGTGTTCGCGCCTGCGCATTGGAGATGGAACGCATGCGCAGGTCATTAAAAACCCCGGAACGTACGTGTACGGGCCGGCCGCACCAACCAGAATAAGGCCCTATGTTACTAATTACTACTGAGAACAGTTGTTTAACGTGTTATAATTCTCGTTTTGACTCATTAGCCCGTTTAGTGTTTACTGGACTTGTATTCATAAGATTAACATAAACAATAACTTATAAGTTAGAAAAAAGTACAACATTTTGATATATGTTTTAGAGAATATAGACAGTCTTGTCCTAGATCTTAATATTGCAGTTTGAGTTGCTTCGTGTCATACGGTGATTTAAACTAGGGAAAGAAGGGGGGACTGGACTGCACACCATATTTTTAAACACAATGAGAGGTGTTACCAAGTTAAGGCTTCTAGTACCATACAGGAAAAAACAACAACAATACTGATGCACACTCTAGGTGCTAAGAACACTGATAGTAAAAATAATTTTGATAACTTTTACAATTAACATGGAGTATAATTGAAGTTCTTAGCACACATATGCGCAAATATGTGGGCCCAGCCACCGCGTCCAGGTGAACTTCATTAGATGGGTCCCTAATATAATCATTGTAATATTATATGGTCACATATTTATGTATGTGACTATATAATATTACAAGGATTATATTACTTGGGTCTCATTGGACTCCATTTTCTAAGACACCATCAATATACACTGTTTAATTAATGTATGAATAAAATAAATTAGAGAAACAATTATTAATTTGTGCAAAAAATACACATATGTCTGAAAATAGCACGTACATCGTTGTTTGGTGAATAATACTAGCATAAAGTATGCATAAAAATAAAATAAATATAAATGAATTTATAATATGTATTAAGTGTCAATCATTCAAATAATGAAGTGAAGATTATCCAAGGGTGAAGTGTAATATAGTGGAGACAGGAGTCCCCAATGAAGTGGACCATGTTAGTTTAAATGTTGTCTTTATTCGGTACTTGTGTACTAGCACGGCGCCCATCGCATCGCACACCATAAGGCATGCGATGGTATGAGATGCGATGTTAAGCGATGGCAGCCGATGTTATACAATTTTAAATTGTATACCATCGAATTGTATGGCATTGTATGCCATTCTATCGCATATACAATGGTATGTGATTAAAAATTGTATAAGCACCCTAAAGGGTTTTCCCATGTTAAAAGTGTCCCCTATAAGTTAATTAAATGTGTTGGATGCTTACTATGTTAAAAGCACCCCCAACGGCACCCCCACTATCAACGCCAACCCGAAGCGTGGCCAGTGCAGCGAGCCCACGAGGGGTGGCGGTATGGGTCCAATACCTTTTCATACCCCCACTATCCACGTCGGCGTGGAGTTGATTTGATATAGTGTGGCGAGCGCAGCGTGCTACCGAGCCCGAAGCGTGGCGAGCACAGCGAACCCCGCACGGGGACGCGGAATACATGTAAAGTAATACGCGGCCCCTCGCGGGGCTCGCTGCGCTCGCCAGGCTTCGGGCTCGGTGGCTCGCCACACTATATGAAATCAACTCCACGCCGACGTGGATAGTGGGATTATAAAAAGGTCGTAGGACGCGTACCGCCGCCCCTCTCGGGCTCGCTGCGCTCGCCACGCTTCGGGTTGGCGTTCATAGTGGGGGTGCATTTAACATTGTAAGCCCCCATTAGGGTGCTTATACAATTAAACATTGTATAGGCGGCTTATACAATTTAAAATCGCATCGCAGTGCATCTGGTGTATGCCATGCGATGCGATTATATGTCGTGCAACCTAATATCGTGGGCGCCGTGCTAGTACACAAGTACCCTTTATTCTTACCAAATCTCTCACTTTCTGAATCTCTCATCCTATTACATTTCACCCATGGTTTATATTAGACGCAGAAATAAGTTTGAGGTTAACATTATTCTTGTTGAGACATGTTTTTTAAGTAAGTTTGAAGAGATTTTTTTTTATTTAAGAATACAGTATATGTAGAGAATGAGAAACTTGAAACTCCTGGTTATACAAAACCTTCTAACAGTAACATAGATCGAAAAAGTAACCATCTAAATAGACTATCTAATGTCCCAAAAGGGCAATTTATTAGTTTAAAATGGAACTGCTCTAAGACAAGTTCTTTTGAGGATGGAACAGAAATGATGAAGAAAGAATTAATTGATAAAGGTACAAAAAATAAATTTCTTAATAAAGCAAGAAGTGAGGTGAAAGGCATCCCTAGGGGGGGGTATTCAATCACCGGCAACCATCTCCCAACCGGGAAGATGGCCGCCAGGCCCTATTCCATTCTGTCTTATTATTATTATTATTTTATTTATAGGTCACCACAAGTGTTTCGCAGCGCCGTACAATGCAACAGTACAGGGAGACAAAACTTAGCATTACATTGAATAAATAACAAAACTAGAGTACAGGTAAAGAGCGCCACTGTTCAATACACATTACAGCTTATATATAAGTAGTGAGGACTTGATCAATTAACTATAAGAGGCTTGTGGCCAATGATGGAGACGAGTATGCGGACAGAGATGGTTACTGAGTGTTTGAGTATGGGAGAGCTGTGAGTGAAATGTGAAGAGAAGAGGGCTTTGACAACAGGAGGGAAGAGGGCCGCTCTGAGGAGCTTACAATCTAGTAGTCTTCCTCGACAGCATTGAACAGGGGAGCTCGGCAGAACGAGCCCGACTTCACAAGCTGTCGAGCTCGTTCTGGCTGAGAAGTGAAGAGCTTTCAGCTGCAGCTCGCCTCTTGCGGCCACGCCCCCTTCCCGCCCCGCTGCAGGGAAAGCTGACCGAGAACGGGACAGGTTCACAGCTGTCAAGCAAGCTCGACAGCCGTGACCCCATATTGAATACCCCACCTAGAGAAGACTTGTTAAAAGAAAAAGATAAACAGTTACTACAAATTGATCATTCATATGGAGTAGCACTTAATACACAATACACCGGTCACCACAGATTTATTGAAAATATATTCAAAGAGAATTGGAATCTGTTACACAAAGATCCCATCTGATAGCTGATATCTTACCAAAAACCCTGCGATTTATCTATAGAAAGGCGCCATATATTAAAAAATAATCTCATCTCAAGCGCTTACTTCGAAAAAACCTCTAGAAGGAACTATTTGGAATAAGGTATTTTTTAGATGAGCGGATTGCGAAATGTGTAAATCATGCACCTGAACTGATAGAAAAAAACACAGAATTAAGATGAATAACCATATGTGGAAAGTTAATAAAATTTTAGAAAAATAAAAGTTTTTTTGGCCAGTCGCACAGAAAATATCTTATTCAATGTATATGTTTCATGGACCCCTTATAGATGTCAATGAGTGTTAGTCATTGACATCTATACACATTAGGGGTGTGCTACCACAGGACACAATTAGAACATGTTGAGCAAAAGAAAAAGAATGTCACTGTGTGGTGCACCCAAAATGTAACCTTTATTGAAACACTTTATTAAAATTATGTTGCGAAATATGAGACACATACAAACATGTAAGACACAGACAGTGAAATAAAAAGGATATACTATCCTCACACCGTGGGGCCCCGAGATGAATCTCCCTACTAAGTATTTATTGAGATCTTTCTTAAATTGTGCGTGGACAACGCGTGGTATATGTTATTCCTTTCATTTGGAATAGCTGTGACAATCACAATTGACCAATTTGATGGTTTAGTAATGTTCTTAGTGAAAATTACACTCTATTCAGAGGGATGTGATATGTACAGAGGGTGAGTAACAACAGGTTTCCTCAATAAGTATTTATACAGTAACAGAAATTGTGTGTGTTCTCAAACTAAATTAGATCCCACATGCAGGCTTTCAATATAGTTTGTGGCCGGGCTGTGTACATGCCCTAACCACAGTGTATGGTGAACGGCTTAAAGAAAATGGCTCTGTCCCCCGCAGGCTGAGAGCTGAGATAACTCGTCAGCTGGCCGGGCGGGCAGCAATAAGCAGTAGCCGCACTTAGCCTGTGTGTGGGTAAGCCAGGGTGTGCTAACGGCACCACCACCGGAGATCAGTCAGACTTTACGTCAGAGAGGCATGGTGCCAGATGTCACGCACCACGTCCCTGACTGCAGGCTGGTATCGAGACACATGGACCGCAACCAATTTTAAGCTAAACAGATCAAAATGCATTTGTAAGAGAGGGAGACAGGGGGCATACACGGTGTGCTAGGTCTGCGAACGCTTCGCAGGAGGAGCTTCTTTAGGACCTAACCAGGCTCATATTTGGAGGTTCCTTAAGTACCTGTAGCTCATACATATTTATGATATGTAAAGGTTTGAGGGGTATGTCTATCTTTGTACACCTATGTAGCAATGTGTATTGTAATGGAGGAATATACTCCTATTAATATCCTTAGCAATAAAAAGAACTAATTAGTTCAATATTGTTAAAGAGTAGAACCAGATTAAGGTCTAAATGGGCCTGGAGGCGTGACCAGTGTTTTGGTTGGGTGGTCTGCTCATGGGTGTGTCTATATTTGTTTAAATACTTTCGGTACTTGTTTCCTAGCACGGCCACACCGATTTACATCGGGGTGGTCGTGTCGGAAAAATCGCGTCGATCGCATCGCATGCGATGCGATCGATGCAACCGACCCGATTTTTTGATTGAATCAAATGTAAATCGGGTCCCTGGGACCCGATTTTACATTGGATTCAATGTAAAATATTCCCTAGACCCCCAAATTTTACTACGTAAACCCCACCCCACGATAGACGCCAACCTGAAGCGTGGCGAGCGCATCGAGCCTGCGAGGGGCGGCGGTGCGCGTCCTCCGACCTTTTCATTCCCCTACTATCCACGTTGGCGTGGAGTTGAGAATATATAGTGTGGCGACGCAGCGAGCCACCAAGCCCAAAGCGTGGCGAGCGCAGCGAGCCCCGCGAGGGGCCGCGTATAACTTCACAGGTATACGCGTCCCCTCGCGGGGCACGCTGCGCTCGCCACGCTTCGGGCTCGGTGGCTCGCTGCGCTCGCCACACTATATATTCTCAACTCCACGCCGACGTGGATAGTAGGGGAATGAAAAGGTCGGAGGACGCGCACCGCCGCCCCTCGCTGGCTCGCTGCGCTCGCCACGCTTCGGGTTGGCGGCTATCGTGGGGTGACGACGGGGCCATATATAATGTGAAATGGGTCTTATTGGCCCATTTCACATTTTTCACATTTTTTTCAATGTGAGATGGACTTAATCAAGTCCATCTTATCTTGTGCCATTATAATGGCACAAGACCGACGCGATGCTCACAATTTCAATGTTAAAAAATATTTTAACATTGAAGCCTATGGCAAAATCGGGGGCATCGCGTCGGTCGCGTCGGGACCAATGTTAATGGTCCCGACCGACGCGATGCCCCCGATTTTGTACCTTTGCCGGCAAAATGGACCCGATTTCAAAGGAAATCGGGTCCATCGTGGGGATCGTGTACCTTAACTTAAAGGTACACGATCCCCACGATTGTGGCCGTGCTAGGAAACAAGTACCATACTTTCAACTAATTATATATGCCTGGAAAAGGCAGGGGGCTGGCATAGGAAAAATGCAGGGATATATATTGATGGGTACCCTCCAAAGGTGCACCTGCAGTATGCCGATGTCCTAAAATACTTGCGGAGTGAGGCGGCATTCCAGTCATAAAAAAAATACTGAAAGCCGAAACTGGGTAGACAACATTTCAGCACCTTTTATGTGGTCACCTAAGTTTACCACACCATATACCCCTTATACAAATCATGCAACACAATAGTAACCACCTTATACTGTACTTGCCTCTTACACATTATGCCATATGGAATGAGACAAAATTCACACCGATTGAGCCAAAATTCACATTATGCCACATGGATTGAGCCACAATACACACTATACCAGGCATGTCCAAACAGCGGTCCTCCAGCTGTTGTGAAACTACACGTCCCAGCATGCCTTGACATAGTTTTAGCATTCCCTAATAGCAAAACTGTGGCAATGTATGATGAGACATGTAGTTTCACAACAGCTGGAGGGCCATAGTTTGGACATGCCTGCACTATAACCAAACAGATTGAGTAATAATGCACAATATGCTTTATAAATAGGGGCATTGCGTGCCAAAGGCACGCATTAAAAATTTACACCATAATGCCCATTACATGATAAGCCTCACACCACAATCTCCATTACGTATTATGCCAAACACCATAATGCCTATTAAAAATGATGCTACATAAGTGTTGCTTATCTACATGTTCATTGCCAGGGGTTCCATGCACATTGCCAGGGGTTCCATGCTCATTGCCATGTGGGATTACATACTCATTGCCAAGGGGAATACATGCTCGCGGTAACTGGGGTTCAGCTGCTGCCGGGCAGAAATGGCAGCCATTGACAGCCGGGCAGAGAGCTGTATTCAGAGCACTGCATGTCCTGGCTATTTTAAATAATACCCCTTTCACACCAGAAAATGCAGGGACTTACCCGGGAATATGGTCCCAGGATCATGCAGGGACATTCCCAGACTGGCCCCTTTTGCACCAGCCTAGTCCCTGCATTTCCTGGTGTGAGGGGAAGAGAAAACCACCCCGGCCCCTTTTAAACAACCAGCTATATCTTCGGAACCAACTGACCCATTTACATGTAGGCTTCGAACGATTTTGGTCCTGTGAAACTGGGCCGTTTGGTTCCAGAGAAATCTGTCCTCAAACAACATGAACAGCCATGAAATTACATTTCAGAAAAATTGGTTTACTCGCAATAGCTCTAGAACCAATGAACCCATATGGACCAGGTATCAGATTGAAGGCCCAGCAATTTGGGTTCGACTGAGATTAACCTCGAGCTTCTGTGATGCTGGAGGGGGAACTGGCAGCCGTTGGAACTGGGTGGAGGTCGGAATTAGCGGGTCCCATGTTGGGTGTGGTATAAATCACGACAGTCGGGATCCCGACAGTCATTATCCCGACGTCGGGATCCCGACTGCCTGGTCTCAGACAGCGTGACCAGCGCAACAAAGCCCCTTGCGCTCGCCATGCTGCGGGCACGGTGGCTACGCTCGCCACCTATTCTATTCTCCCTCTATGGGGGTCATGGACCCCCACGAAGGAAAATAGCCGACGGCCGTCGGGAACCCAGCCGTTGGTGTTTTAACAGTCAGGACCCCGACCGGCACCCCCATGTTATCCTATGGGGAAAACATCCCAGGTTTGCTAGCGACACAGGCTGGGCTCATTAGAAAGCCCTGACCCTCAGCTATAAAATGGGCCTATTTGGAGAGTGGGCCTGGAGCTGTAGCTCCATCAGGCCCATTGTTAATCCGCTTTGGTAAAGAGACAGATTGAGTTTAATATACATGCGCCTGAATAATTATTTTAATGATAAGAGGAGAAGGGAAATTGCTTGAAACAACTGGTGAAAGAATGAGGAAATTTCAGTAAAACGAATGACAGATGAATGTGGACCCAGTTTTTAAGATTCTACTGGCCCCATTTCGGCCGCTAAAGGACCAGTATGGTCGGTCCGTTTACAAATTTAAAAAAAAAAAAAAATATTATTATATGTATATAAACAACTAATCTAAGGTAAGTATACACTCTATGAAATAATTTTTTCTGGATAGAATGTCTCAATCTCCTTAAGAAATGTTTGATAATTAATAATAATTGACACAATACTCTCAATAGTGTGTGATTATTTGTGTGTATAAGTGCAAGTCGTTAGCAAAATGCTGATAGTATATGAAATTCTTGGAAAAGAGAAATATTTGGTGATACGTGAGTTGATGTGTGAAAAAACTGAACAAATCAGTGTGAATATAAGGTGATTGCCCTAAAATATGAGGTGTCAAAATGTAATATATTGCAGAATTATGAGAAAATACCATAAATAGGATATGGAAAATGAGTGACACGCGTGAAAAAAATAAAACATTAGAGGAAACCTATGTGTAAACGGTGAGAGTTTTTAATCCTATTGAAATATGATATAGATCTTAACATATATAGATGTGATGAATATAATAAAGTTACTTTAAAAAGGGGGGGTGTGAATCTCTTTAATAGGCTATATAAGAGATGAAAATGAATGAAGAGGGAAATAAAAGTCAGAAGGATTAATTGATGGTTCAAACTTATGTCCAAATTGAACTATTACTGTACAAGAGATATCACAGAAAAATAGTGTACCATATATACTCGAGTATAAGCCTACTTTTTCAGAACATTTTTTATGCTGAAAAAGCCCCCCTCGGCTTATACTCGAATGAGGGTTCCACTTGAGTCAATACGTTTTTTCCCAGTTTTTTGTTGCAAAATTAGGTGCCTCGGCTTATAACCGGGTTGACTTATACTCAAGTATATACGGTAATTGTTTTCCTCATTTTCACCATCCCATATGCTTTCAGGCCATTGGGACTGCCTCCATGATGTTTGTGAAAGTGTTTGGCTACTGAGTGTTTTTAGCTTTTTTTGATCTCTCACAGCAAGTGTCCTGCATGTTTTGCCCACATAGTGTTTTCCACAGGGGCACTCTAAATTGTAGATTACCCCTGGGGTATCATATGTAATGTACTGGTTTATTTTCCTGGTTTTTCCAAATTTGTCGTCATAGGAGCTTTGTGCGGTCATGTAGAGACATGTTTTACAGGTGCCACACTTGAAAGACCCTTTCTTGGTGATAACCGGTTTGGTGTCTTTTTCAAAGTGACTGTGCACCACCTCTCAGGTTGTCATTTTGCCGCCCGCTGATGTCAATTTTGTCCCTCAAGATCTCGTCAAGGTCCTTATCTGTTCTCAGAACATGGAGATGTTTATTTAATGCATTCTGTACCTCTCGCCATTCTTGGCAAAAAGTGGCAATGAATCGAAATTTATCATGTTGATCCCCTTTCTTGTTCTTGGGTACAAGGAGTTGTTCTCTACTACTGTATATCCACTTACCTCTTTTTTGACTTTACGGATAACTCTCTTGCTGTACCCTCTATTTCTGAGTCTTACATCAAGTTCTTCTGCCCTTTTATCATATGTGGTCTGGAGCAGTTCCTTTTTGTTCGCAAGAATTCCCCTTAGGGGAGTCCTTTGGTGACAGGTGGAAAATGTGAGCTGTCACTATGAAGGAGTGAATTAGTGGCTGTACTCTAATCTGTGGTTATTGATCCATCACTTGTTTATGTGGAGATCAAGGTACTCAACCTCTTTTTGACTGATGTGATAGGTGAGTTTGAGGTCATGGTCATTGTGATTCAGTTTGTTAATGAACTCCTTGAATAGACCAATGTCTCCTTCCCACATGATCAGTAGATCGTCTATATACCGCAGGCACAATAATATGTGCTCGGTATATATTTAATTTACTTCCGTGAACACGTGCACCCCAGGCACAGGTTCGCATATGTGGGGGCACAGATGCTCCCGATCGCGGTCCCCTGTACCTGGAGGTAGAACTGGTCTTCACACACAAAGTAATTTTTGGACAGGCCGAACTGTAATAGCTTAATGGTGAATTCGTTGAGTGATATGTCTCAATCCATGCTCAGAAAATATTTTAAAGAATGTATACCATATGAATGAATGATACTGGTATACAGGCCCTCCACATTGCAGGTAATAAGCCAAGAGTTTGAATTTAGGATGATGCCTTGTATCTTATTGAGGACATCCATAGTGTCACATGTATATGAGGGTAGATTGGTGACATATTTCCTCAAGTGACAGTCCACAAATTGACTGGTCTTTTCTGAGAGGCCCCCATACTGGATACGATAGGCCTACCCGGTGGGTTTTCCTCATTTTTGTGGACCTTAGGTAACAGGTACAGTGTTGGGATCTTGACATTTTTGACCTCTAGGAATTCATATTGGATCTTGGCTATGACTCCCTCCTTTCTTGCACATTCCAACATTGTTAGGTAGTTTTCCAAAAAATCATGGTGGGGTTTAAAGTCAACTTCCTGTAACATGAGGTATCCCCCAGCTGTCATAGTAACTCTTTCTTATATTTGTCTCTTGACCAGAGTACCACATTCCCCCTTTGTCAGAGGGTTTAATTATGGTGTCTTTTCACTCTTTTATTTCTCTGAGTGCTTTTCTCTCTGTTGAGTTGAGATTGTCTTCAAAGCAGTGCGTATGTTTGTTAATTTCAATGTTATCCAACTCTTTGCTGACCAATTCCAAAAATACCCTGGCTTGTGGGCAAAAAAAGAGGTCAGGAAAAAAGGTTGATTTTTTTCTTTAAAGTAAGAACATTGGTCTCTAAAGATATTGGATTGGATGGTGTGTATTCTGATTCATTGTTCTCAGATAATTGCTCAAGAATTTCAAGTATTCTGTTGTCCTGTGTGTCAAACATCTGATCTATGCGTAATTGGGAGGGATCTCCATTTATCACGTCTGATTGTGAGGGTTCATATGATTTGGAGGGGTCATACCTTTTTTTTTTTTTTTTTTAAGAATTTCTTCAACAGTACTTTTATCAGATAAAGATTGAGATCTTTTTCATATTCAAATTGGTTCATTGGTTTAGTGCATACATGAATACCCTCCCGCATTCAGCGGGAGGCTCCCACTATTTGCATTGGCCTCCCGCTGCCCTGGAAACATACTGGCACCTCCCGGTTTTTTTGGGTCCATCCATAAAATCCGGACTGCGCATGCGCGCAATAACATCTGAGGCTATTTTAGGAGGACAATTTCAGTGGAGACCCGGGATCCCACTGTGAACTACTCCTTTGACTGTCCAAAAAACAACATAAATAGCCTTGATCATAAGGCCAGACACGGTACTATGCCATTTTCTTGGTTTATATTATTGTTTAGAATAAATGTTTACAGTTTTACCCCATGTGGAGTATTTGATCTTAAACCGAGGTATACAAGGAATGAAAAAGGGAATCTTATAACTGTGGAGTATCAGACGATATTATACATCTTGTGGCCTAAGGGAAGGCTCATTTGCGGTACGGAGAATCTCTATTAACCAGAGAGATAAATCATAATATTGATTTTGAAATCTACACTATGAAAGTTGCGATTTTTTTTTCTTTTTTCTTTGAGGTATCGCATTACTACAGGACTTACCAACATTGAATTCCTTCATATGTCAAGTGGGAGCGCCCTATCGGATCCTTCTGTTTTTGTCTACTATTGTTTGGTAGTTTGGTGACTATCTTTTACGATAAGGCTGCACCGTTTATTTAGAGCGCAAGTTCTTTGTCACTTTTTGTTTATATAATAATATGTTTGTTTTTATGTAGAATTTGTAAACGGACCGACCACACTGGTCCTTTAACAGCCGAAATGGTGCCAGTAGAATCTTAAAAACTAGGTTCACATTCATCCATCGTTTTACTGCAATTTCCTCATTCTTTCACTAGTTGTTTCAAGCTATTTCCCTTCTCCTCTTATCATTAAAATAATATTTCAGGTGCATGTATATTAAACTCAATCTGTCTCTATACAAATATTGAACTAATTCGTTCTTGTTATTGCTAAGGATATTAATAGGAGTATATTCCTCCATTACAATGCACAGTGCTACATAGGTGTACAAAGATAGACACACCCTCATATCTTTGCATATCATGAATATGTATGAGCTACAGGTACTTAAGGAACCTCCGGATGCGAAGCGTACGCAGACCTAGCACACCGTGTGTGCCCACTGTTTCCCTCTCTTACAAATGCATTTTGATCTGTTTAGCTTAAAATTGGTTGCGGATACGTGTGTCTCGATGTGAGCCTGCAGTCAGGGACGCGGTGTATGACATCTGGCACCGCGCCTCTCTGACGTACAGGCTGACTGATTTTTGGTGGTGGTGCCGTTAGCACACCCCGGCTTACCCACACACAGGCTAAGTGCGGCTACTGCTCATTGCTACCCACCCGGCCGGCTGACGAGTTATCTCAGCTCTCAGCCTGCAGGGGACAGAGCAGTTTTCTTTAAGACGTTCACCATACACTGTGGTTAGGGCATGTACACAGCCCGGCCACAAACTATATTGAAAGACTGCATGTGGGATCTAATTTGATTTGCGAACACGTACAATTTATCCTACTGTATAAATACTTATTGAGGAAACCTGTTGTTACTCACCCTCTGTACATATCACATCCCTCTGAATAGAGTGTAATTTTCATTAAGAACATTACTAAACCATCAAATTGGTAAATTGTGATTGTGACAGCTATTCCAAATTAAAGTAATAACAAATGTAACATATATTGTTGTTACAAGATAAAAAAAACAGGAGACTATCTAAGTTATCCAGGCACCATTTAAGAAAGATCTCTATAAATACTTAGTAGGGAGATTCATCTCGGGGCCCCACGGTGTGAGGACAGTATATCTTTTTTATTTCACTGTCCGTGTCTTACATGTTTGTATGTGTCTCATATTTCGCAGCATTATTTTAATAAAGTGTTTCAATAAAGTGTTACATTTAAAATAAACTTTTTGGTGCTCCACACAGTGACATTCTTTTTCTTTTGCTCAACACTTAATAAAATTCGAACCTGTAACTCGAAATATGCTATCTATGTTATGTGCACGTAACAAATGTTACGTGGGGAAGACTTTGAGGAGTCTTAATATACGATGGTCTGAATACATTAGGAATATTAAAAGAGGGTATGTGGAACATCCTTTTCCCCTACATTTTAAAGAGGTGCATGCTTGCTCCACCCAACACATTTTGGAGACTAGAATTAGTAAAAGATTATTGGAGACATCACAATCGAGACAGCCTATTAGCTAAAAAAAAGAGATGTGATGGAATTATAACTTGAACACCCTTTTCTCCCATTTAGATTGTGATTTTGAATTAAAGTTTTTTTTTTTTTAATTAAAGCTCCTTTGATTTTATTATTGTTTTTTTATATAGTTATGACCTGTAATAGATTTGATATGTTAGCTTGTAAATTGTAAATATGGAGGTATTTATACATTTATTTATTATCAAATACATTTTAAATCTAAAATAGAGGAGTGATATGTACTATAGTACAGATCATCAAAAGTTTATGTATGGGAATTACATTTTGAGCAATCATAAATGATTATATCTTGTAGTTTTGTGAACCCACGAGGGGAAGGGTTTGTTTGAGATAAGGGGGAGCACTGTGACTCCCGCATCTGGCTTAACCTGTGCTGTAGACCGGCACTGCAGCTGTATTAAGCACGGACCGGACTCAGACAGACGGCCCCACGAGGGACACCAAACAACAAGTAAAACAAAATGAAAATAAAAATAAAATAAAATACTCATTAAGTGTAAACCATGTTAATACAAAAGATAAACATATACAAATTAAAGAGTCGATACAGACATGTGGTCTAAAACCAGAAATATAGAAATTGACACATGGAAGAATATTATGTTGTAACCCTGTATTGATACATGTATATATGTGAATCCAGAATATCTTATCAGGAGCCTAGTGGCTCAATCAGCTAGAACAGCGTTCGCCAACCCGTCGCTCGCGAGCGACGGGTAGCTCGCCGGGTGTTTCAGAGTAGCTCGGGGACTCCCCGCTGCCGCTCGTGTAATGGCGGTGACTGGGTGAGCGCGACCGCCTCTATAGCGGCACGGGCGCAGCAGCAGCCCGTGAACGGGAGCGAAGGTAGAGGTTTCCCCAGCAGCGCAGCCGCACGGACCTGACTGTGAGTTCCCGCCCATCACCGCGCACTGTTTGTCCCCGGGTTACCCGCGGTCACGTCTCCCACTGGGCGGCGGCGGGGATCGGTGTCAGGCCTGGCTGTCGCTACGTGTCCGAGGGGGTCGTGTTTGAGTTCTACAAGTAGGTACAGCGTGATGCTGAGTCTCTGACATGTTCCCTCAGTCAGGCCCTGGCAGGTATAATGGGCATCATGTGTATGGCATATGTTTAATGAGTCATTAAACATATGCCACACAAATAATGTCCATTAAACATATGCCCCACACCTTGATACTCATTAATTAATAATCATCAAGGTGTGTGGGGCATATGCCACACACATGATGCCACACACTTGATGCTCATTAATAATGAGCTTCACGCTGTGGGGCATTTGTATAATGGGCATCATGTGTGTGGCATATGCCCCAGATACCTTGATGATTATTAATTAATGAGCATCAAGGTGTGGGGCATATGTGTAATGGGCATCATTTGTGTGGCATATGTTTAATGAGCATCACATTGTGTGGCATATGTATAATGGAGCGTCACGGTGTGGGGCATATGTATCATGGTGCATCACGGTGTGGGGCATATGATTAATGGAGCATCACGGTGTGGCATATGTATCATGGTGCATCACGGTGTGTGGCATATGATTAATGGAGCATCACGGTGTGGCATATGTATCATGGTGCATCACGGTGTGTGGCATATGATTAATGGAGCATCACGGTGTGGCATATGTATCATGGTGCATCACGGTGTGTGGCATATGATTGATGGAGCATCACGGTGTGGCATATGATTAATGGAGCATCACGGTGTGGCATATGTATAATGGAGCATCACGGTGTGGGGCATTTGTATAACGGAGTATCACGTTGTTGGGCATATGTATAATGGGCATTGTGTGTGTGGCATATGTATAATGGAGCATCACGCTGTGGGGCATTTGTATAATGGAGCTTCACATTGTGGCATATGCATAATGGAGAATCACATTGTGGCATATGTATAATGGAGCATCACGGTGTGTGGCATATGTATAATGGTGCATCACGGTGTGTGGCATATGTATAATGGTGCATCACGGTGTGGGGCATTTGTATAATGGAGCATCACGGTGCGGGGCATATTTATAATGGGTATCACGGACTGCACTATTGGGGTCATGTGTATCTGGCACTGCACTATTGAGGGCATATGTGTATCACACCCCCATTTTCCATGGCCGCACCCCATGTGGCTACAGCTCTTAGAGAGCTGACCATGCCCCCATAGCAGAAAGAATGGGGGATGTAGCCTCGCAGGAGTTCCACGGTAGTAGCTGAACCCTCTAATTTTTGGCGCGTGCCTTCGGCACGCGCAGATGTCTCTTCTCCTCTACCTACTGTGTTGAGAGGTATGTTTGTGACATATTGGACATTGCAGTGTGTGCCATATTATGTCTGGGGCATTGCAGTGTGGTTTTTTTTATATTATGCAGATTTTTAACATTTTTTATTTTAGTAGCTCTTCGGGCGGTTTATTTTGTCGCGAGTAGCTCCCGACCCAAAAAAGGTTGGAGACCACTGAGCTAGAACGACTGATACTAGACTGGAGGTTACAAGTTCGAGTCTGGAAAAGTCCGCAGTATAAGAATGGAATTTTTGTAATATATATATATTAATATATGTATATATGTGAACCAAGAATGCCTTATCAGGAGCCTAGTGGCCCAATCAGCTAGAATGCCTGATACTAGACTGGAGGTTGTTAGTTCGAGTCCGGAAGAGTTCGTAATATATGAATGGAATTTTTGTAGTATATGCATGTATTTCAAGCTTTTTATCTGGGTATTTATGCACTCTATATGAGAATAATAGTAACTATAAATGTAAGCGTAAAATTATACAAATGAATAGAGTAGTATCAAAAATATCTCTAAACCTGGTAGTCTCTTCATCTGAACACTAAATGTTTATGTATAAACCGTGAGGGAGAAAGAAAATAGAATTATCCATATATATGGATTTTTTTTCTATTTATATTTAAAGACAAAACCCTCTATCGGTTTGTTTTATATAATTTCTTGTGTATATGTTTTTCTCTTATATATTTATTTTTATACTCTTGTGGTAAAGATGTTATTTATTTACCTGATTATTTTTCTGTCAGTTACTTACAAATAAAGATAGTTATAACAATGCAATTGGAAACCTGTTTAGACCCAGGAAAATGTTGAAATCAACTGCACCTGTCTCACCTCCCCTAGACCAATTGAAAGGGAGAGACAATCAGTGGCTGGGTATATTAAGTGAGGAATGACACAAAGCTAACACTCTTTGAAAAAGCCCCCCTGTTAGGGGCGAAACGCGTTAGAGGGAGAATTTCCAGCCTGCCCAGTGCATAAAGCCTTGTGGAACCTGTACCTGCAAACTTACAAAACTAGCAGAAAAATTACGGCACCTGCACCGGCGATTTCCACCTGCCACCTCGCTGCATATTCCATCCGGCACATCTGAGAACTCCAATGATGCACCAGTGAACCCAGCGTCTGTGAGAGAGACGACACCGCCCATAACATCAATAGCGGCACGGGTCCGGAGGGTAAGAGCGGCAGCCAGCAACAACATCCACCTGGCCAGCTCCCCTCCACCGTTGCTCCGGAGGGACACTCAGATCTCCCAGCCAGCAGCACACGGAGGCACAGGTGAGAGACGCGCACTCAGCGTCTGCATACACACTTTCAATCCAGATTATAACCACAAATAGTGACTGCACTACAACCACTAAATTTAAAGTGGTACCAAAATACGGAGACAGGATTTGTTTCTTTTATTTATTTTTTTCCTTTTTTTTTTTTTTTTGCAAATTATAGGGTGTAGTACAAACACCTGTTTTACTATAAAACGTATACGTTTATAATTCATCCAATTGCATTTTTATGTACTAATGTATATTGATATATGTCTTTAGGTGGCCACCTGGAAAGTATATGAATTTTTATATATATTTTTTATGTACAATTGTTTTTTCTTAAAATTAAAATACGATTTAATATATTCAGTAAAAATACAAAAAACACCCCCTTTGTGTAAGTGTATTCTTCCATGGTACTTGATATTTTTATTAGCGCAGCTCTTCACCCCTTTTCTGTTGTATACATTTTAAATCTTATCTAAATATGTTCTATATAAGGTATACTTTGGTTAATTCACATATCAGGCATTGCGTTCCATATATTAGAAGTATCCGTGCCCTGGTGAATGGAACACAGAACCATGCATTCCATGAACCAGAAGCATTCGAGCAGGTTCGGCCGCGATACTTCAGCACTTATGCATTCCATATAAGTAGATGAGAATAACATTTTCTGCCTATGATTTGCCGGTATTTTGCTGTGTTTAAAATGATGTGCCTGTAATCACATGACACATCAAGTCACTAGCGCCTGATAACCTAGAGTCCTAATCTAGTAGGGACTTATACTAAGACTAGGAGCTATTTTATTAAAAGATGGTACCCGGAAGTTCCGATATGTTAATTTCCAGTGGAAGCCCTAGTCCGGGCACTATAGATACCTCCATATGTGGCAGTCTCTATCCATACCTTGAGAAAAATAGCAGTGTGCTATCGAAACGCGTTGAAGGAAGGGACTGTACTGTGATAATCAGCTTATCAAATCAATTATTGTCCACCAATGTCTGTTTAACTCTCTCCAACAAAACAACACTGACCTTTTAACAAGGCCCTATGTGCATATCCGTGGTTTCTTTGGTAGCTAAGTAGTCTCCTGACTCCTCCCACTCCAAGATACCGTGTGACCCTTCTTTAAATAGACTGAGCTTATTACTAGGCCCTATATTCATGGAAAGGTTTCTTTTCCTCTCAAGGTATATATATGTATATCCCCAGACTGAATCCATAACATACATCAAATACCGTGGCCCCTTGGGGCAATAACTCACCTCAATATGAGGTCCTATGCTCCCCCAAAGGTTTTTTTGAACTTCCTCTCAGGTAAAGTCATAAACTCATCAGAGGCATCCATCCATAAAAACAAGTATTTTAATCGAAAAGGTTGACAAGAAGAATACAAAAATACAATGTATTAGGTAGCAGTCACAGGCGATCAGGAAGAGGGCTGAGTCTCGACACCCGGGCGCCAGCAGCAGAAGCAGCGGCAATAGCGGTGAGAGTTGGAGCCGGGTCACGCACCTATCCCTGACAGGCTGAGGGAGGGAGCTGCAGTCCATAGTGTGGACACTCGAGGAGCGGATGACAGCGGAAGTGCGTGTGCATGCAGGAGGAGGGTTGCGGCTGGCAACCCTCCTCCTGCGTGCACACGCACTCCCGCTGTCATCCGCTCCCCGAGTGTCCACCTGTGCGCTCTATGGACTGCATCTCCCTCCCTCAGCCTGTCAGGGTGCATGTACAGCAGCCATTGTGCCTCCAGCGAGCTCTCACTTGTCCAGCTTCCGCTCCCTGGACATGTTAGTCAGCTGAGCTCCTCTCCTGTCTGCAGCAGCCCGGGATCCGGCACAACTCTTGGACCGGGAGCAAGCAGCACCGCAGCCAGCTGACGCTGAGATGCTGTACACCGGCGGGATGTTGCTGCTGTGGGATGAGCTGTGCGGCGCTCCGTGCAGCTGCACAGCTTGTCCCACCTGTAAAGCTGGCTGCCGCCCTTAACATGTGCCGCCCTTAGGCCCGTGCCTCACGAGCCTAGTGGCAAATCCGACCCTGACTCCAGTAGGGACTTATAATGAGACTAGGAGCTATTTTTTTAAAAGATGGTACCCGGAAGTTCCGATATGTTAATTTCCAGTTGAAGCCCTAGTCCGGGCACTATAAATACCTCCATATGTGGCAGTCTCTCGCCATGCCTTGAGAAAAATAGTAGTGTGCTATCGAAATGCGTTGGTAGAGAGGGACTGTACTTTGACTGTATTAGATCTGTGACCACGATTCACCAGAACTGCGTTAATGGCCATGTCCCGCTTTCTCAGGTGAATCTTTTTCCAGCTTCCAAATTTTATGTTTATATCTATGTACCCACCCCATTAAAAGCCTTTTTTACTGCCATACTCTGAGGGATATTTCTTCTTATCCTATGTATTCATTCCATATTGGAGGAAAGCAGAATGAGAAGTATACCTTTATATGAGAAATCCATTGTATATCCATGTACGGAGTACGGTATGCATTTGATCTGATTCAGCACCATATTAAGAACCTGCAGCACAGGTCATTACAGTGTGTCACACGAGGTGTTAATCTGTTTTATTAAAAATACCTTTACGTGCACCCGTTTGATAACCCATCCTCGAGCGGGTCAAAGGAGTCAACAATATGAGAACAACACTCAGCGCCATCAGTTGACTGTTAAATCCATATTGTTATGGCAATGGTATTGCCTGTGTGCACATGTAAGTACACCAATGGATTGACTCATCACAAAATGTCTTAAACCACCAGGCCTACAATATTGAAACTTGGCAAGTAGCTTCTCCTTAGGTCCTAGGTGCTTGCTAAGAACGGGTTTTACAAATGTCACTGTCCATCCACGGAAATTGCAAAAAACAATGCAAATCATAAGTTCTGATCTGAAGCTGTGGACGCTCGCACACAGCGTCTGCACATGCGCATAAAAACCTATGAGTCGCAAACAGTCGGTGCCACGTGCAAACACGCGGTGAACCGATTGAATCTGAATACCTCCCTAGTGTAGTGTGTAAATATATAATTAACAATGAGCATTACAACACATTGTTAATGACCCCCCGTTTGCTGAACATACAGGTCGATTTTAGGTTTTATAGTCATTGATTTGCATGGTTCAGTGGGTCCCAGTGATGTAACGGAATGATATTGTTTACTGATATTGTTCAGTGTGTACACTGAGTTTTGTTTGCTCAGAAGTTCAATGAGAAACACTGCCCGATATAGCTCATAGTGTTTAGGGCTTTGGATTGTACAGTAATATGAGCAGTAGCACTATACTTAATCACCACTAGGTGGCGGAAAAGTCAAGTCCTTCAGATGAGAAGAAAATGTACAGCCTCCAGCAAAGCAGCAGCCCTGTAACTGCAGTTATCTCATTTACATAATCTTGTTCTGCAAAACAAACAACTCCTGTTTGCATGTTGGAACAAAATCAGTGATGTATCTATAATGGATGCAGGATGAACAGTGTACACTGATCCCAGGGTACAGGGGGGCCCGCACCGTACACACTCTGCACCCATTTCTTCCTTACATATCTCTCCGACATCCCGAATCGGCAGGGCACAGGGAAAATAGCACTGCAGCTATTTTCCTGGTGTTGTGCACATGCGCCAGGGACGTGCAGTCAGGGAGGCAGGGGAGGCAGTGCCTCACCTGTCATAAATGATTTAAAAAATAAATGAAAATATATTTTAAACACATATACTGTGCAATAAGTATCTTATTTGTATTTTTTTAAATAATTCATGTGGTGGGACACTGTGGGGAGGCTGGGAGGCATCAGGACCTGTGCCTCCTGCTGACAATTGAAAATTGTCAGCAGCGGGGGGCAGAGCTTAGGACGTGCACAAAAAGAGGCTGAAAAACCCATTAAAAAACAACGGGGAAGCGGCACCTACACATCTGCCTCAGTGACAGGGCTGTCACTGAGGCAGATGTGATAGGACAGCAGATACAGGCTGTCATACACTGACAGCCTGTATTCGCTCTCAGAGCCAGCCCTATCTGCCGCAATTAGAGCCTGCAGCAGTGGGACCAGCTGGGGCACCATTGACCAGGTATGATCTGTATTGTCGGGCACCGAAGGAGGTGGTAGCGGGCATCTGCGATGTCAGGAATCCGCAGCAGTGATAATAGCGGGCAGTGGCGGCGGCAGAGCCGGCCATAGGCTCTGCTAGACTGCTGGAGGAGGTTTGGGGCACTTGCGGCTACCGCGATCGGGCAGCTCATTAAGCACTGAGCAGCCGGCAGCAGGGAAAAGCACAAGGGGACAGAGGCAGGCTGAGCTGATGGTCCGGGACCATCCCCTGTGCAGATGTGCATTAAGGAGATGGCAGCAGTAGCAGCAGCAGCACAGGAGCTGCCACCATACCTGAAACCCATTCCTGCAGGTCAATCCATCAGGCTGCATATGACGCGGCAGCTGTAGCCCCCTGGAGCCTGGGCTGACTCACTGTAGGGGGAGGTGTAGCGCGCAGCTCTTCTCCGCCTGAGAAACTTGAATTGCTGCCTGGCAAGTGGGCTCCTCTCCTCCGCACACCATGCTGCATCCGCCCCCTCCTCATAATCTATCCTCCCGGCTACTACCCCACCGCCACTCACAGGCTATATGATGTAAGAGCCCCTGCAGAGCCGCTGTCTGGCTGGAGAGATTACCTGCTTCCCCTCCTGGATACTTCCAGGTAACTGCTCTCCTGGGCACCTCACATTCAGATTCTAATGGTATACTGTCTCCACGTCTTTCCTCTTTCAGTAGCTCTCTTTCTCTCTCTCCATCTCTACCCCATCTCTCTCTCCGTGCCCCCCCCCATGTTTCTCCACCCCCCCCCTCTCTCTCTTCATATCTCCATCTCTCCCCATGTGGCCTTAAGTGTATGTGTGTGTATAATACTGTATATTATAAAATCACAGATTGGGAACTTCTCCTGACCTCTGATCCCTCTCTCATCAACCTTTTATATGCAGCACTTTTTTTGTTTTTTTTTTCATTTGTATTAATGGCCTGCACCACCCCCTTCAACACAAACTCAGCTGCTGTACACGAGTATACAGGAGCAAAACCATTTTAGTGTTGCCTCATCAGGTTACCAATTTATCTTTAAATTAAAATGTTGTAACCTGCTGGCATTGTGTTGAGTGACTGTTTGGGCTATGAGTGCTGCACCATCTAGTCCCTGTTTGCAAGTTTTGTGACAGCATCGGCCCACATATATAAGTTATTTGTAGTGCTGGACCTGCTGTATATATATATATATATATATATATATATATATATATATATATATACACATACAGTATATATAAATGAACAAAGGTCAACACTCCTCTCTTACTGTTACTTGTAATGTATCCTCATACATATAACCCCAATATGCCACGCAGCACTAGATATATATATATATATATATATATATATATATATATATATATATATATATAGGCGGGGGGTATAGCGCGGCACTCAGGGCGGAATGAAATCAAACAACAGGAGCCATACCTTGCGGTTGACGTTTCAGCCTTTCGGCTTTTATCAAAACAGCTAACATAACAAATAATGTGTACTCACCTCTATAAGAAGAGCAGAATCACCTGTTTGTGCATGCACGGCGGCCATCTTCTTCCGCCCACAATAGGGCAGTTCCGGATGACATCACTGTGGGGGAGACTGTTGTCGTAGCAACGAGACAACAGTGTGTGTCCTGGTTGGACAATAAAGTTTTTGTTAAAAGTGAAAAAGAAAAAAAACTTTTAAAGGTACATTTGAAAAAATGCAGCAATTGCTGCAGTGTGTTTTGGGCTTAATAAAGACAATGTGTGCCTATTATATATTTAGTGTGACCGCTATCCAAGCAACAAACGGTGATTCATACTTCAAATAGCACGGCAAATACTAACATAAATATAGTGAAAAAAAATTTGATAGCGGATACATTTTTTCAAACTTACAGTGTATGCAACATATACAACCAATTAGAAATTAACATAACGGAGCATCTGGACTTCTTAAAAGATACAGTTGGTGGCTTAAAAAAGCTACATTTCATCAGGGGTGTTGTAAGCTAGAACTACCCTGCTCATTGGCTGGGTATCCATTGATCTGTCTAATTGTCTTACAACTCTGTGTCTTAGACAGCTAAAAAAAGCTGTCATAGAAAGCTGTGAAGGCTCAGTATTTCATTTAAGCCTTTAGGAGCCAGGGTCTCTAACTTAAAGATCCATCTGGCTTCTAATTGCAGTAATTTTTTTCCCCGATCTCCGCCTCTGGCGAGGGGGGGGACTTGGTCAATAATCATGTATTTGACCGTTGCAATGGAGTGCTTCGCTTGGGCATAGTGGCGAGCGAGTGGCTGGTCACTAGTGCCTTTTTTGATGGCCGCCCGGATTGCCGAGCGGTGATTTGCCATCCGCTCTTTAAAGGGCCTTTCAGTTTTGCCCACGTTTACCAACGAACATGGGCAAGTAATGGTGTATACCACGAATTTAGATGTACAAGAGAGGTGGTATTTAATTGGGAATCTTTTTCCCGTGTGGGGATGGGGGAAAGATGTGCCTACTTGCAAAAACCCGCAGGTTGTGCAGTTGGGACATCGAAAGCATCCCTTCTTGCTAGATCCTAGAAACGTTGTTGGTGTATTTTTTCCCAAACCCGTGATGTCTGTACGAACCAAGTGATCTTTTAGATTGCGCCCTCGGCGGTAAGCTAGCATGAGGGCAGTATTTTGTAGATTCAGGTCCCGGTCTGATCTAACGATGGGCCACAGTTTTTTGGCCTTCCTGACCCTATCTGGTGTCTCGGGGTTATATGAATTAACCCATACTAATTTTTTGTTTATGTCTTTTTGATCATTTGGTTTTTTTGGTGTTAATAAGGTTGTTCTGGATTTGGTTAGGGCTTTTGTTCTTTGTTGGGCTAACAGGTCCCTGTCATACCCCCGTGCCAAGAACTTATCCCGCATGGTGTCAAGCTCCTGTGTGGATTCATGTGGGTCACTTACTATCCGCCGAACCCTTAGAAATTGACTATAGGGGAGCGAACTTTTACTATGAATGGGGTGTGCGCTGCTGGCCAGGACGAAATTATTTCTGTCCGTAGCTTTTCTGAACAGGCCAGTTTGGATCACTCCGTCCTTTTTGGAGATTTTTACATCTAGGAAATTGATAGTTTCCTGTTCTATGTTAAATGTGAATTTGACCGGACTTATAGTGGCATTATGGTTGTTAATCAAGTTTACAAAGGTGTCTTCCGGGCCTGTCCACAAGATGAGAATATCATCTATGTATCTGTGGTAACTTATAATGTGCCGTTCGATGGCCTGATCCGAAAAGAAAAGGTCCCTTTCGACCTCATACATGAAGGCGTTGGCCACTGATGGGGCCACACTTGACCCCATGGCCACGCCCTCTGTCTGCAGGTAGTGGGCACCATCACAAAAGAAGTAATTTCTACTCAAAACTTGTTCCAGTAACTCAAGGTAAAAATCAAGGTCTGGACCGGCATAATTGATGTTGTTGGTGAGGAGTCTCCTCACAGCCTGCAGTCCTGCCTGGTGAGGTATGCAGGTGTACAGATTACACACATCAATGGTTATGAACAGACATGGTTCTGGTAATGTGCCCAGCTGTACTAGGGCATTGAGTAGGGTTGAAGTGTCCTTAAGGAACGTAGGGAGGGCTTGGATGGCTGGTTGTAAAAACCCATCCAGGTAGACCGATATCGGCTGGAAGAGGGAACCTCTTGCCGAAATTATCGGCCTACCTGGTGGCCTCGTTGGGTGCTTGTGTATTTTTGGGATCAGATATAAAATGGGCTTAATCGGGAAAGTCACTGTTAGGTGGTCTCGGCATGCTTCAGAGATGAGTCCTTCTTCCACTGCTGACTTAAGAACAGAATCAAGCTGTTTCTTGAATGCTGGTAACGGGTCACTTTGTAACTTGGTATATGTCCGTGTGTCAGACAGTTGGCGGTGGATCTCTTCCCGGTAGGCCGATAGATTTTGCACCACTATCGACCCTCCCTTGTCGGACTGGCGGATGATTATATCTTCATAAGAAGCCAGATTTTTTAATGCCTGTCTCTCATCGTGGGACATGTTCCACTTAGTAGCTTTCTGGTTAAGCTTTACCTCTTGGAGCCCCTCACAGAGCATCCGTGAAAAGGTTTTCAAAGAGGGATTTGTACTCGGTGGATCAAACACAGAGCGAGGCTTGAATCGGCTCATGTGTTTTGGAACTGTCGACGTGATGGAAGCTGTCGTGTCGTCTTTAAAATGTTCCTTCAATCTAAGTTTGCGATTTAGTTGGAAGGTTTCCACTTGGTGTTGTAGGGGGTCGGCAGAGGGAGTGGGGATGAATGCTAGGCCTTTCTGAAGAACTTTAATTTCTGCCGGGGATAGGATTCTGTCCGATAAATTGAATACGATGTCCTCTATCGCCTCGGGGGTTTTCTGGCCTGCCTTGATCTCCCGGACGTTTTGCCTGCCCCTTCTCGTTCGGGAGGGTTTTTTCCTGAAATCTGAGCTCGGGTGCGAACCCCTAAAGGGCGTGCACCTGGGGATTCATTTCTGTCGCTGTCGCTGCCTGTAGTCGCAGAATCATGATTAGGTCTGCGTCTGTTTCTATAGGACTTGCGGCGGGAAGGGTTTTGTGGTTCCTCGCGGAATTGTGCGCCTGTGAGCCAACCATACACTCGTTGGTACTCATAGTCTTGATCGACCTTGGTGCGTTTGGCTTTTTTATATTGGAGTAACTCCTCTTTGTATTTATCGACATCATTGTTCAATTTTGTGAGCCACTCCCCCGTGGGGTCTGTAGACAGGGTAGGCATGTGTTCTTTTTCAAAGTTGGAGTAACACTCCTTGGCTTTATTCAATTCCTTCCTGGACTCTTCAATGACCAATAAGAGCAAGTCGAACGAACATTTATTTAATATCGATGTCCATTTGATGCAAAAATCGGCATTATATCGGCCGATAGTCGGAACATTTTTGATCCGAAACCCTCTTGGGATTTTTTTGTCCCTATAATAATTTGAGAGGGTCAGGCCATGATAAAAAAAGTCCAACTCCCGTTTTTTTAGTTTAAACAGGTTAGCAAGTATATCTTTGGGGCTATTTCTGCCCTCTAGCAGCATTGGTTCATCGGTAAACAGGATTCCCTCAGCTTCCGATTCCGAGAAGCTATGGACCTTACCAGGGATCAGAGTGACCCGCTGGTGGGTTGTCTCACCCGTGGCCGTTAGTGGTGTACTCATACTGGTCACGGGGGAATAGGACCAAGTGGATGTGCAAACTTCACAAGTAAATGTGCAAACTTAGCAAGTACATGTGCAAATATAGCAAGTGGGTAGTAGAGCGATCCAAAAAGGTGACTGGTGCAGCAGCGACAGGGTTAAATGCTTGGCAGTTCAATGCAATGCTTGTGCAGCAACAGCGGAGGTTAGACACTTTGCAATCCAATGCAGTGCTTGTGCACAATGCTGCAGTTAATCCTGATGGAATTATAATAAAGTGGCTGAGTGCGGAGAGAAGGTGACTGATACAGCAGCGACAGGGTTAAATGCTTGGCAGTTCAATGCAATGCTTATGCAGCAACAACGGAGGTTAGACACTTAGCAATCCAATGCAGTGCTTGTGCACAATGCTGCAATTAATCCTGATGAAATTATAATAAAGTGGCTGAGTGCAGAGAGAAGGTGCCAACTTTACTTTAAAGTGTCCAGTGCTTCGTGGATAAAGTGCTGTGTGCTCCCAAGTGAACAAACAATGATGCTGCTGGGCTGATACAGGCGTTTGAAATAACTTCTGGGGAAGGTGCCTTGCGGTGGAGCCGGACGCTGCACTCACTGTGGGTGTCTGCAGGGATCCGGTCTCCTATACAGGTACAGGGCGATGCCGGCACTCCAGTCCTCTTGCGTCTTAGGTGCCTGGTGCCTTCGCTGAGCGGGCAGCTGCGCTGGACGCTGGATGCAGGCGGGGGGTATAGCGCGGGTTTGGGAAAAAATACACCAACAACGTTTCTAGGATCTAGCAAGAAGGGATGCTTTCGATGTCCCAACTGCACAACCTGCGGGTTTTTGCAAGTAGGCACATCTTTCCCCCATCCCCACACGGGAAAAAGATTCCCAATTAAATACCACCTCTCTTGTACATCTAAATTCGTGGTATACACCATTACTTGCCCATGTTCGTTGGTATACGTGGGCAAAACTGAAAGGCCCTTTAAAGAGCGGATGGCAAATCACCGCTCGGCAATCCGGGCGGCCATCAAAAAAGGCACTAGTGACCAGCCACTCGCTCGCCACTATGCCCAAGCGAAGCACTCCATTGCAACGGTCAAATACATGATTATTGACCAAGTCCCCCCCCCCTCGCCAGAGGCGGAGATCGGGGAAAAAAATTACTGCAATTAGAAGCCAGATGGATCTTTAAGTTAGAGACCCTGGCTCCTAAAGGCTTAAATGAAATACTGAGCCTTCACAGCTTTCTATGACAGCTTTTTTTAGCTGTCTAAGACACAGAGTTGTAAGACAATTAGACAGATCAATGGATACCCAGCCAATGAGCAGGGTAGTTCTAGCTTACAACACCCCTGATGAAATGTAGCTTTTTTAAGCCACCAACTGTATCTTTTAAGAAGTCCAGATGCTCCGTTATGTTAATTTCTAATTGGTTGTATATGTTGCATACACTGTAAGTTTGAAAAAATGTATCCGCTATCAAATTTTTTTTCACTATATTTATGTTAGTATTTGCCGTGCTATTTGAAGTATGAATCACCGTTTGTTGCTTGGATAGCGGTCACACTAAATATATAATAGGCACACATTGTCTTTATTAAGCCCAAAACACACTGCAGCAATTGCTGCATTTTTTCAAATGTACCTTTAAAAGTTTTTTTTCTTTTTCACTTTTAACAAAAACTTTATTGTCCAACCAGGACACACACTGTTGTCTCGTTGCTACGACAACAGTCTCCCCCACAGTGATGTCATCCGGAACTGCCCTATTGTGGGCGGAAGAAGATGGCCGCCGTGCATGCACAAACAGGTGATTCTGCTCTTCTTATAGAGGTGAGTACACATTATTTGTTATGTTAGCTGTTTTGATAAAAGCCGAAAGGCTGAAACGTCAACCGCAAGGTATGGCTCCTGTTGTTTGATTTCATTCTGCCCTGAGTGCCGCGCTATACCCCCCGCCTGCATCCAGCGTCCAGCGCAGCTGCCCGCTCAGCGAAGGCACCAGGCACCTAAGACGCAAGAGGACTGGAGTGCCGGCATCGCCCTGTACCTATATATATATATATATATATATGATAGTGAAGAGACAACAGCGGCACTCTGGGGATTTTTTGAAAAAATATATTTTCAGCAAAATAAGCTTCCAACGTTTCGGAGTCTGTGACACCCCTTTGTCAAGGTTATACGTGCAATACCTTGACAAAGGGGTGTCACAGACCCCGAAACGTTGGAAGCTTATTTTGCTGAAAATATATTTTTTCAAAAAATCCCCAGAGTGCCGCTGTTGTCTCTTTACTATCCTGTACTTCTGTTCCTGAAGGCACCTGGGTCACCTGTACTGCTGGAGGAGTGCCAGGCCTACACCCCTACCTCTATATATATATATATATATATATATATATATATATATATATATATACACTTAACATCGGCATTCACCTTTCCTAGTTTTGGGGTGCCCTATGGCTTGTGACCACATTCTTTAAACAGACATTGTAGGGGCTCTGCACACACTAAATTAACTGATAATAAATAGTGGAGATTTGGTTCATGAATTGATCAATGCATTTAAGCCTGCAGCCCCTTCACAAGACCCCACTCCTCTGCAGGTCCTAACACTATCGCTGAAAATGGCTGCAATACACATAGCTATCACATCAATGTTTGATACCAGGCATGCTATCTGGTCTGAAGCTCACAGCACACTTTGCTTTTATAGGTGAGCAGCTACCAACACACCTGTCACTAATCATCTAGGGAAATGGTTAACATAAGCTATGGAATCTTAGTTAAAGCAGGGTGCATGAGAGAATGTGACCACTACACCATAGCTACCAATTGTACCTGTATCACCAGAACTGTCTCAATTTGAGTACTGTTCTGCCATTTGATCATGTTAATCTCAATTCATGGTAAATGCATATGTATGTCATCCGTAGTTGCTGACTTTATGGCTCCCCCTAGACCAGTGATGGCTAACCTTGACACTCCAGCTGTTATAACTACACATCCCAGCACATGCCCTGCATCAGTTTTAGCATGGCCAAATAGTAAAACTGATGCAGGGCATGCTGGGATGTGTAGTTCAACAACAACTGGAGTGTCAAGGTTAGCCATCACTGACCTAGACTCAGAGTGGGACAGTGCAGGGGGTGTTGCTTGGTATAGAGGAGCGGTGTAGGGGCTTGATGCAGCTAAGGAAGCTGTGAGATCACCTTATTGTCTACTTGTCTACCCTCCCGAAATTGCCGGGAGGCTCCCAAAAATCGCATCATTGACCGGTGTGTCCGTCCACTTCACTCAGTAAGTGGGCGTCTCGAGGGGGCCAGATCTGGGAGACTAGCCATCTTCCGTGTAGCTGGAAGCGTCGCCATCAACTGATTTTCGGGAGCCCCAAGGCCGTTCCAGGACAGTAGGCAATTACGATGTCATGAACTCTGGACTGATAGGGAGATAAGAGCTGTCTTTTTCTAAAATGCGCAGCATGCATATGGAGTTACTAAATGCTGATATGCATGCACTGAGTGATGGGACGCCACCCCTCCAAAATCACTCAACTTACTGATTAACGCTTTATGTTTTCTCACAACCTTTTCACCATATCCACCTTTTGTCTGTATCAACCTAGTGAAGGTCAACCTTTTGTCTGTCTCAACCTATTGCATTTTGACCTTTTGTTATGGACCTATTGACTGTCTACCTAGACACAGAAGACCTTTCAATCTACACCCTCCTGCACAAACGCATATGAAGCTCAACAGGGGGCACCGGAGAGCCATGATCTTCAACAAAAGAGAAAAAGCTGCACCTTATGTAGTGAAACGCATTACCCAAGACCCCCATTCACAGTGACCGGACCCTCTCTGGACCCTACCCTATCGGCTTGTGGGTACGCCACCCTCCCAGGAATCATCACCTCTCCATTTCCACACTATTGGCATGAAACCTCACTGCCAAAGCAACAGCTATACATCCTGAGGAATGAGGAACGGCACCCCCTGCAGCCAACAGTGTTACTTCAGAGGTATCCGGGGTTTACACTATTTTTGGCAGTGACAATTGAACGGATGCCAACAAGCAGGCTGCTCTCGGAACGGGCACAGTGCAATATCTCCAGCATACAGCTGAACTCTCATTCAACTGGGTGAATATTATGACTATACATGATTTTAATTTGAATATGTACAAAATGTTTTCATTCATTTCATATATTAAATCTATCTACTTATTTTACTACTTAACTGGTGTTTCTATATATAGAGCGCTTACACACATTTTCTTGCATCTCTCTATGAGGGCTGACACTGTTGGAGTTACCAAACTGGAATGCCAAGGATTCTGGGTTACCCTTTCTACAGCGCTGTAAAACATTTGTGGTGCCTTATAAATGTGTGTTAAAACACTCCATTACCAAAGAAATCTCAAGAAAGCAGGAATCATGCAAAAATATGGTACTTGTTTCCTAGCACGGCGCCCGTCGGGTCCCATCGCATACCATAACTTAAGGTATGCGATGGGACCCGGTCAGATCTGAGCGACCCGATTTTAAAGGTTTAAAGACGTTTCCCATACAATAAAAAAATCAGTCGCATCGCATGCCATTATAATGGCATGTGATGCGATGCGACGCGACCGACCCGATTTTGCCATTGGACCCAATGTTAAATTGTACCTCAGACCCGATTTTACATTGGATCCAATGTTAAATGCCCCCCAGCCAGACCCGATTTTTAATTGTATACCCACCCTGATAATTATTATGTCAAATGCTCCCCCCCCCATTGTTAACTCCATGCCACAATCAACGCCAACCCGAAGCGTGGAGAGCGCAGCGAGCCCGTGAGGGGCGACGGTACGTGTCCTCCGACCATTTCATACCCCCACTATCCACGTTGGCGTGGAGTTGATTTTATATAGTGTGGCGAGCCCTGCGAGGGGACGCGTAATACGTGTGAAGTAATGCGCGGCCCCGCGTGGGGCTCGCTGCCCTCGCCACGCTTGGGGCACGGTGGCTCGCTGCGCTCGCCACACTATATAAGTTCAACTCCACGCCAACGTGGATAGAGGGGGTATGAAAAGGTCGGAGGACGCGTACCGCCGCCCCTCACGGGCTCGCTGCGCTCGCCACGCTTCGGGTTGGCGTTGATCGTGGCGTTAACAATGGGGGGCATTTGACGTAGTAATTACCCATCAGGGTGGGTATACAATTAAAAATGGAGTCTGGGGGGCATTTAACATTGGGTCCAATGTAAAATCGGGTCTCAGGGACTATTTAACATTGGGTCCAATGTAAAAATCGGGTCGGTCGCGTCGCATCACGTCGCATCGCATCGCATGCGATTTGGTCGCATGTGATGCAAACGATTTTTCAGACCCGATGTCATACAATTGAAATTGGTGGCGCCGTGCTAGGAAACAAGTACCAAAATATAAAAGGATGTATTAAAATATAATAGGGTATATGTGATTTTCATTTTCTGTGCAAAATTCCTAGTCTCATTTGGGGTAATTGAGACCTGACCGCACGGCCGCAAATTTGCAGCGTCCAGCAATGAGATAGATGCAGGGCCGGACTGGCCATCTGGCACTTCTGGCAAATGCCAGAAGGGCCGATGGCCAGGTGGGCTGATTTTCGCCATACTAGTTGAACTAGTCAGCTCAGCACCGCCTCCTCTGCCGGCGTCCCTGTGCTGAGCGCGTCCCTGCGCTGAGCACGTCATGACACATATGACGTCATGACGCAGCTCCGTCAGTCTGAGTAGTTTACATAAACAATAGTGGTGGCTGGGCACTGTGCGAACCAGCAGCGTTTCCCAGACACCCAGAAGAGCATTGAAGCCTCCCGCAGCTGCCCGCCATCCACCCGGCACTGTCCCCAAGTAAAGTGGGTGGACTGGGCAACTAATGACGTGTGTCACTTTGAATCATGTCACCATAACTATACTCCCCTGCTTTAGCAATGCTGGTAATTTCAGCATTGTATATCGGGGTCAGGACCACAATGATGGGACTGTGCCATCACAACCCCTGTACTACCCACCTTGCTGTACCATACCCCCCTCTCAAAGAGAGCAGCCAAAATTCACCAACTATAGATCATACACTGGTATTGGCAATACTCTATTCAAATATTGGCAAAATATACTTGCAACTCCCATCTGCAAGTTAAATGAAAATAATATCTCATCAATACATAAACATACATTTCTCACATAGGGCACTATTCAATTGATGCCGGATCCATTTTGCTGGAATGGATCCAGCATCCATTATTCAATTCATCGGCCGATGATTTACACTCACCTGGCCGGTGCTCGGACCGGGCGAGCGCAGCAGCGGGAGATGGTGAGAACCGGAGAGGGAGCCTGGATGGAGCCGGGTGAGCTGCTCTCACCCGGCTCGGCGGCGGATATGTACGGGAGGGTGCTGGAGGGTGCGGGCGGCGGTGTGAGGGTGCGGGCTGCGGCAGACAGGCGGACGGCGCTGTGTAAGCTGCTACTGCTCACCCGGCGCCGTCCTCCCTGCCTCAATCCGGCATCTTGTTATGCCGGATTGAGAATGATGGAAACACAGCAGTTTTGCCTGTGTTTCTGTCAAAAGCAGGTGAATTAGCGGCTCTTCCGTCAATCCACCTGCTTTTTGGCATGTCGAAACATTTCGACATGCCGAAAAAAAAAGCTAAGATTGAATAGATCGGAACCCCTTCCGATGTATTCATGTCAAAAACTGCAATTTTTTTGGCAAGACGGCAGTTTCGACACTGATTGAATATACCCCATAGTTACTCCATTCTCTCATGAATATGATTTGCCTTTATTGGCAATATTATACTATTTACACACTTTTAAATGCATCCTGTATGATGATTCACTATGAGAAGTGTGCCAAAAGTACAGTATATTCTGACCTTTTCACAAAAAGTAATGCAGGGTTGCCTACTTTTGAAAAATCATTTCAGGGAGAAAAGTAAAAGGTAGGGGGCGGGCCTTGCGTCGTCAGGGGGCGGGCCTTGCGTCGCCAGGGGGCGGGCCTTGCGTCCCCAGGGGCGGGCCTTGCGTCGCCAGGGGGCGGGCATTGCGTCGCCAGGGGGCGGGCCTTGCGTCGCCAGGGGGCGGGCCTTGCAATATTTTGTTAAGCATGCAGCCAAATTTTTTTGTAGCACAGTGGATGGGCAGAAGCCTGGCAGATTGGACAGGGCTGGGGCAGCGAGAAGCTGTACAGCACTTGCAGAATATGCCATCAATCTGCATGAATGAAATCAAGTGCTGTACAGCTTCTCGCTGCCCCAGCCCTGTCCAATCTGCCAGTTTTATGCCCATCCACTAAAATGATTTTAGTGGATGGGTAGAAGCCTGGCAGATTGGACAGGGCTGGGGCAGCGTGCTGTACAGCACTTGATTACATTTTTCTGTAGCACAGTATCAGATGGGTGGTAGCCTGGCAGATTGATGGCCGGGGCAGCAAGAGGCTGGACGGGTCATCACATGTTGCACTTGCACTGTGCACTTGGAAGGTGATGACCACTGAGGCAATGAATGAGGTAGGACAGGTGTAGGGGGAGGAGGGGGCCTTAGCAGTAAAATATGGAGAGAGAACAGGTCACAGATCATACTTATTGCTCGGACCAGTAACCTGTCTCCCGCAGCAGACGTTTTCTCCTGCAGCCATCGCTCCTCTGTCCTCTCTGCGGCTCTGTGTGGCTCAGCCGCGTCTCTCCCTGGATGGCTACTGCGCATGTGCAAGATAACAGCGATGACGGCGCCAACGTGATGACGCTGCGTCATTGCGTTGGCGGCGTCAATGTGGTTATCTCGCGCATGCGCAGTAGACATTGTGGCAGGGGGACGCGATGCTCCGGGACAAAGGGGGCTCTACCCGGGAGTCCGTGAGATTACCCACAATTCCGGGAGTCTCACGGACATTCCGGGAGAGTCGGCAACACTGAAGTAATGTAACAAAAAAAACTTCACTTGTTTGCACCTAGCTTTTACCAACTTCCTAACCCTTATTTTATATTTAGCAGATCACAAAGGGGTCTCTGAACAAGTCAGGAATCCTTCAGTACATACATTTTATGGAGCCATTGTTTTTTTTTTTTCCTGATGCAAACAGACTTATATTGAATCTCATTGCGCCTACACAATTATAACCTGTGTGTGTATAGTAGTATACCAACATCAACCACAGCAAACAGCAATAAAGTGTTTCCTACTAATCCCAATGCTTAGCTATAAAGATATCAGGATAAGATAGGGGCAACAGGATTTCTCTGGTAAATAATATACCTGCCTCATAGCAGACCGAGATTATACATAGCCTAAAAGTGCGTACAAATTGGCCAATATATTGGCCATTCGATTGAACATATGATATATCGATGCACCATTGGCCAGTAGTAGTAGTTTGTTTATTTATAAGGCGCCACAAAGTGTCCGCAGCGCCATACATAGCAAACAAAAACAAATTACAAGGTAATGTATAGGGTGTGTTGATAAAATAAAGCATAAATAGGGGTATAGCTGGTAGAACTAAAATCAGCATCAGTTCTGAAGTAGGTGTCGAAATTGTCGAGGAGACTGAAGATGAAGTAGAGGAAGGGAAGAACAGGGCAGGAGCACAGGTGAGGTAAAGAGGTAGGGTGAGTACGTGAGGAAGGAGGGTCCTACTCATAAGAGTTAACAGACTAAAAGGAGGTGGGTGGACAAACGAAAAACAATAGGATAAGTAGGAATGGATGGAGGGGTAGGGTAGGCAGGATAGGAGGAGCGAAAGAGGTTAAGAGGAGGAGGGATAGGCTAGTCGGAAGAAGTGGGTTTTGAGGGAGCGCTTGAAGGATGTAAGGGAATCTGAAAGCCTGATGGGTGGCGGGAGGTTGTTCCAGTGCAGGGGGGCAGCGAGAGAGAAGTCTTGGACACGGGAGTGGGAGGAGGTGATTAGGTGAGAGGTCAGGCGGCGGTCGGCGGCGGAGCGAAGGTGACGGGAGGGAGTGTGGATAGAGATCAGTGAAGAGAGGTAGTTAATACGAGCGCTATATCTGTGAATGTGGTCGTTCACAGATACATATCGCGTTGGCTGTGCAACACAGCCGATGCACAATATATCTAAAGATGTATCAGTGAATCGCGCTTTGTGTGCGGGTGATCCCTCAACCCCCGCACAGCCACGCCGGGAGCCGCCAGTAATTGACAGCTCAGTTTTTGATTGTGTCATTCACATACCTCCCAACATGGCAGACGGTATTTCGGGCACTACCATTCACTACGGCGTGGTGGGAGAATAAAATAGTGTGCCGAGCACAGCGAGGCACCGTGCCCAAAGCATGGCGAGCGCAGTGAGACAGTGTCCATGTTGACTGTGTCGACACTCAGGACAAAAAAACCCTGCAAAACTCATGTCGACCATTTGACTGTCCACCTTCCCATTGTTGACCTAATGCTTATGTTGACCTTCGGACCCGGTCAACCTTAGCCATGTCAACCTACTTGAGGTGTTAACCTAAATTGGGTCGATCCAATGACTCATACCCAATTTATGGGGGAGGGGCTGTCTCACAAGGCAGAGAATGTTCCTCTCAATGTAACTTCAATTCTTTATCTCATTTAAATAATTCTGTCTCACTACTACATTATAGTGACAATACCAGATGGACTGAGATCTGACATCATCTCATTCTCTGCAGTAAATAAGCAGACTACTATTTATTACCACACTGCTTACTGAGTTCAGTATTACATTACATTACAAGTATTTACAGCATTTGGTGAACAAATTGGTTTCATAACTCATACTGTAGCTCTGCTGTTGAGTGTGTCTAAAGTAAAACGTATATTAAGTATTAATGTAGCTACAGAAGCTCAGGGAATTCATTCAGACAGACTGAGCAAATGCCACATGACCTATAGTTTAAACAATCAGGATCAATCAATACAAATATACTGATACATCATCTTAGTACGCGGGCTGACGTTATGGTAAAATGGGCAACTTCAAAGTACATGGGCCCACAAACGCTTTCTTTTAACTTAAGAGAAATGTATTAGCAGCACCTTCAGGGCTGTACTAAGCCATGAAAAGTGATAACATGGAGAGTGATAAACCACCAACCAATCAGCTCCTGCCTGACATTTTTCAAACACAGCGTGTGACATGGCAGGTAGGAGCTGATTGGCTGATGGTTTATCACACTGCATTTTTTCACTTTTCAAGCTTAGTACATCTGGCCCTCAATGTCCTAATGGTTGCTGATTCTTTACCTCCTGCATTTTTTCAAACTGCTATCAGACTTTTTGGTCACTGATTGATTGTTGCTACATTTTGTTCTATAGTGATACTGTATATATTTGGTCCATAGCAGAGAAGGAAAAAATGAGGATAATTCAGACCCGATCACACTCAGTCTGAATCAGGGCCTAAGTCCGATAAGGATGGTCAGACTCAGAAGCACCTCATATTCTGGAGTCCCTAGGCAGCTGCCTAATGGTAGATTCGACTCTAGGTGTGACCCAGGATTGCCTACCCTCCCAGAATGGCTTTGAGGTTCCCAAAAATCGGGTCTCCCAGACCCCCCGGGAAGGTAGCAGGTCTGCCGCTTGTTGCCAAGAGTCCCCGCACCCCCCTTCTCCGCTGAATTCCAGAATTTGCGGGTCCACGAAGAGGCTAATATGAGTATCTGCATTTCACGATCATTTAAGCCCTACCCATCTCTGCAGGCCTGTGAATCGCAGAGTTTTGGGGGTATGGCGGCAGGGCCTATTGATGTCAGCCTTGACACCCCCCCCCCCCAACAATAAAAATAGGCAAGTATGGTGTGACAATTGCAGGCTGTGTAATATGCAGCATCTGTAAAAGTGAAAGAGTTGGGCAATTTAAAAATGAAAAGATAGATAGTATAGAAGTATATTCACTCATGTTCTCAAAGGGTGTTTTTAGGGGAGGGATGGGATGGGGGCAGTCCAGCATATGGGAAGTCATAGTTGGGTCTACTCTCATAATATTTACCAGCTACTACTATCTATGCCCATAGGGAGAGCAGCAAAACAACAATGTAACAACACAGGTAGCTATTGCTCTTTCTACAAGCAGCCAACACAACCTCATATTACCATCGCCACTAGGCTTTTCAATAAGGAGTTCCAGCTGTACTCTCCTCCTTCTCCTAAACTCCTCTCACCATTGCCGTAACTAAGGAAACAGAAGCCTTCAATAAAATATATACATATATATATATATATATATATATATATATATATATTAAGTATGGCACAGTGGGGGTGCTTACTGGGCTTTGGGGGCCCCCTGAAGTAGCTCCATCCCCTGCACCTTTCATAGTTAAGTCAGTGGTCAGACTAACTCATTATAGTATGCTGTCAGCTGTCATTATAGTAAGTGGGAGAAGTGGGCAGTCTGACAGCCATCTTTATAGATACTTACCGATTGGCTGCTCTCTGTGTTGCCCTAACGTCACAGCTGGGCAGGAATTTGAGTTTGCCCACCCAGCTTTGACTTCTGCAGTGTATAGGAAGCAGATCGTCCATATACACATGCACCGGTAGCCAACACAATGGGGGAAATTTACTAAAGGAAATGTGTAAAAAATAGGTGTAAAAATAGGTGTATTTGTACCCAGAAATACACTTATTTTTGACATTTTCTATCCCGAAAATATGACAATTCGTATTGATAGCACATCAATATGAATTGCTGTATTTTCGGGATAGAAAATGTCAACAATAAGTGTATTTCTGGGTAAAAATACACCTATTTTTACACCTATTTTTTACACATTTCCTTTAGTAAATTTCCCCCAATATGTCTGTGATCTACACTGATGCGTAGGCAGTTATATGCAAATACGACTGCCTACACATATTTTGGCAATTACTATGCCGAAAATACGCCAATTGGTGTTGTCATGGCCCTTTTTTATTATTTTTTCCTATTTTTTTTACACTGTAGCCTGCACAGATCTGAATGATCCGTGCAGGTTGCCAACTAGTATTTGCATTTAGCGGCCGTATATACGTGAATACAGCAGCATATGGCCGTCTACGCGATCTGCAGAATATGAATCCGTAAATATAGCAGATTAGTAAATCTGCCCTATGTAAGAATTTAATTTTTTCTGAAAATACAACCGGTGCCAGTCCTATGAATTCGAACCCGGCATCGGTCGTATTTTAGATTCTTAGTAAATTTTCCCCAATAAGTGTTAGGGGTGCACAGGCACCACCACCCTTATAAACACCTCCCTGCTGCTAGCAATAAAATAAATACCTTTTACCAAAGACTTTTGCGCCCATCAATCAATTGTGTGTTTTGCATTATTAATTGTTCTAGACCATTGTAATATCACCACATACCTGCGTCATCCATATATGTATTGTTCCATTACACAGAGTAATTAGAAGATTAAAAGTTAACTGAAATAGGCAGGAGATTATGGTGTGGCTGAGAGACATTTTATATTGTAGCGAGTGCCAATAGATGATGGTAGACACGCCTGATTGGCGGTGTTAGACGATGCACGGAGGACCGAACGGATCTGAATAAGGTCCTAGGTCTAGTCAAGATCTTTTGCATAGTTGCCTAGAGACTCCCTGAAATAGCAGCAATCTCCCTCTCTCCCTCATTAGTCTAGCAATCTCCCTCATTTCACCTAGCCCACATTACACTGTTAAGGAATGAGAGATACATTTACATTGAATCATCAGCGCCATTTCCCAGCACTTTACCAAGTATAGTAGCTCTTACTAACTGCTTTGGGGTCATCTACATTTGTATATAAGTCATTTTAAAAGATTCCTCTCAGATGTAGCAGTACACCGCCACGCTTCTAGGTGCAAAATGCACAATCTCTTTTCACAATCTCCCTATATATGGAACTAGACACGCCCTTTGGGTGGAGCATGACACTCCCCCTTAATGGGGTGCCGTGCAAATTCTACTACCAACTATATTCTCCCTGAAACTAGTTTTCAAAAGTAGGCAAGTGTGATCCTTTGCAATCATTTTATTTATGCCCTGTAATAAAGTATTGATGTTGTATCACAGTATATCTTCTGCAGTGGCTGCAATCAACAGGAACATTTATATAAGATTGTCTGTTCCAGTTTCTCCAGCTGTTTAATCACTGAAATTGAGCATAAAATGAGGGGGCGTGGCTTGGCCGGCAACGTGAGCGGGCGTGGGGAGTGAGAGCTCCAACAATATCCTGTCCAAACACCCTTCCCCGCGACCCCGAGACCCCGTATTCATACCCCCACCGGCTCCGGAGGTGCTCCTGTTTCACCTGCACCGAATACATCTCCTCTGAGTGGTGTACGGAGGGCTGAGCGGCTGGTTGGGCCTGCTGGAGCCTGTGGGTCCTCTTCTCCGGGTGCGGTCGCCATCTTGGATCCTCCGGCAGCTCTGGTGCTCCTGAAGTGCGACCCCACAACTCATCTGCACTGCTGCCCGGTCCGGTGTGTCGGCGGGAGGGGGCGGCCGTTGACTCTCCGGTGGACAGACGGCAATGAGCGGGAGCCGCTTCTCTTGAGGCGCGCTGCTTGGCCGGCCGGAGGCGCCGGCGCGGTCCCGCTCGTCGGACACTGGATCTGAGGTACCGCTGCAACATTACTCCTGCATATGCAGGGACCCAAAGGTACTCATAATTTATCTGGAGCTGGGGAGATGAGGTCCGCGGCCCTCTTGAACGCTACAGAGTCCTTCTGTTGTCGGCACTGATTTGATGGGTCTCCTCTGTCACCTAATATTGCTGATCTGGTGATATACTAGCCACCAATACCCCTGCTTAAAAATACCCCTATTCAGGCAGGTGGACTGTACCTAAGTCAGACTCAGGATAAGTGTAGACCTGCTACTAAAATCATGAATCCTCTACAAAGCATACTGCAGGCTATAAACGACTCTACTGATAGACTGTGTCGGGAGCTGTCTGCAGTCCATGCCTGTGTGTATATTACTTTATCTGCTCCTGCTAATCCTCCTATTGAAAACACTGCTTTTACAACCCAAGACCATGTTCCTGCTACCTTCCTGGTTGAGGATGGGGCTTCATATACCCAAGGGGAGTGCTCCATAACCATGGATTATAAGTACCAGAATCATCCGAATACAGCCTCTGTGCATCCTTCGAAAGACTACACACTAGTGACAGACTGTGTGGATGCTTTGTCGCCCTGTCATCACCCTGAGGCAGTACGTGAAGAACCTGGGACCCCCCAAACCCGGGGATATCCTGCTTGATGGTCCTATCTGGATCTGCTCATCTACTATGCCATACCCATCTAGGTCCTGATAACGCAGTGATATATCCGAATCTATACTTGATGCTCCTGATCATTCTTTGCAAGTGGGTACATGATCCCCTTCTACATGTCACGTATACCTCCTTTCTGGGACTGAAGGACTGGCCGGACTAGATTCACACAATGCATGGAGGCTTAATATGTTTTTTCGCCCCTCTTAGTCCTGATTACCTTCGTATCTCTCTTTCTACCATGCCATTTATGTTATTCAGCTTCGGGGCGGTGTCTAATAACAGAACAGCCACACGCCGCACCCTGAAGTGAGGTACTACATCCATCCCGGAGAGCCGGACTAAAAAGTAGGTAAGTATGTTTTGGACACATATATCACCTGATGTGAAATATACAAGGACCCTGACACGTATCCAACTTAAGTCTTAGGGACCCATTTATCAAAGTATATTTGCAACTATATCCCCGAAAACACCCGTTTTGGGTGAGCCGCAAATCTCAATTGCCCAACGCACCGGGTCTCCATACCTGCTGCATTTTCTCCATTCCAGTATTCAGCTGCTTCCTCCATTAATTATTTTTGGGGAAGTAATGTGAAGCATTCCACATATTGTCCCCAAAGCTACCTCCATCTGAAAATAGTGGTAGTTCATCGTAGCCTATGATCTACTCTCCTCAAAGCTGACCGGGCAGAGGGTTCCCCTGGAAGTCTGAGTGAATTACAGGGATGGACTCCTTTAGGATCCCCTTTCCCTGTATCTTCATATACAGTATGCCGACAAATATGCAGATTTGGTAATAAAATTGAAATAAATTTAGGCAGAGATGTTCAGAGGCAGAACTGAAATTAGTGCAGCAAGAGAAGTGCACCAGGGCCCCTGAGGACAAAGGGGCCCACTGCTGTCCATGTTACCCTATCCCTCTCACCCACTGCCATGTTGCATATTGTGGACTTGGGTTGGGGTGGAGGAGGGGGCCCAAATTATTTTGAGACGTTGAGACTGGAGACGTCACAAGAGGGGTGTCACCAAAATGCGGCTTCCTCACAGAGAAAGGGGGCCAGGTGCTACCCTGTTACATTCTCGTGCAGATCCTGGACCCTATCACTGAGGAAGAGCCGGCAGTGCATGCACAGTCTCCGGGGATAGTCCAACAAACAGGGTCTTCACACCTCTTCACATGTGAGAATGCTTGTTGCAGACAAGGCCTTTTCATAAGGCCATATCCTCTTAGGTACTTGTTTCCTAGCAGAGCGCCCAGTTTCCTTACGTACGCGACTGTAGTGAAATCGCATTGCATGACGTTATAGTAGCATTCGATGCATGCGATGCGATGCGATTTCAGTACCGCTCCAGTTCCTACTCCCTGTCATTCCTGCCCCCTGTCAGATCCTCTCAGTAATCATTCTGAGGTGATTTTCTGACAGGAGTAGAAGCATCCCTCAGAGCTGCTGGTGAACTAATCTAAAGTGTATGAGATGGCTGCATCTATGAATATGTTTAGCTTGCCTTAGACAGAGGAGGAGGCTATCGACTTTTTCCAACTACATGATCTCCCGCTGGCGCAGAATTGCGCAAATGGCCACATAATGCGCCTATCAGTGAAGGAATGTATGTGGCGGTGCCATGTTAAAGCGTGCCGGCTCAAGGTGAGCCTCAGAGCGGCCCACTGGTTTCCAGGGTGCCGCTTATCCTTTGTGACTTTGGTGCACTTTATCTATTCATGGGCCCAGGAGCTGACATCCATTGACTACTGTCAGCAACAGCTGGACATATCTAAAATGACCGCTTGTACAACAGATGGATGCGGGAGGCTTGCATGATGGACCTCATGGCGCAGCCACAGCGCCGTATTGGCGGTCCAGGCCACATCGTGGAGGTCGATGAGAGTTTATTTGTGAGAAGGAAGAGTAATGTCGGCCGGCTGTTATCACAGCAGTGGATTTTGGGGGGAATTTGTAGGGAAACTGGACAGTATTTCCTCACCATGGTGCCCAGACGCGATGGAGGCACTTTGATGGCGGCTATTATTGAGACTGCTGGAGGGCGTACAGCACTGAGCAGCTAGAACTTGCAGGGTATCAGCATGCCTAAGTAAATCACAGGTTCAATTTTATAGACCCGTCCACAGGGGTGCATACCCAGAATGTGGAGAGAATGTGGGGCGCATGCAAATGGCGCAATAAGCGCCAAGGAGGCACAGCACGCCACATGCTCCAATCCTATCTGCAGGTGTTTATGTGGAGAAAGACATTGGGTGGGGCTAACCCATTTCATTGTGTCCTGCGAGCACTGACGCTCCTCCCTAAGGATGATTAACAGATTTTTTCCTAATTAATGTATTACTGTGATTCATTGTTCTTAATTAATCTTTTACTGTTTTAAATTGATTCATTGTTCTTATTGTCATTATGCTTTTTCATTATTTAAGTAAATTACAGTTCTTAGTTAACACATGTCGTCATTACTGTGTCAGATGTATGATTTTGCAGGTGTGAATGTGTTCGTAAAACACCTCCACTATCCACGCCACCCTGAAGCATGGCAAGAGGCGGCGGAACGCGTCCCCCAACATTTTCATACCCCCACTATTCACGTCGGCGTGGTTTTATAAAGTGTGGCGAGCGCAGCGAGCCACCGAGCCCGAAGCGTGGCGAGCGCAGCGAGCCCCATGAGGGGACGCGGAATACATGCAAAAAAAGTATTTGTGTGAGCCAGTTGGCGCTTCCCTTTGTCCTCTTAACAATACAATTAACACCAATAGTGCTATATTTAGAATAAATACGTAGACCTGATTCACACTATTATTGTGTCTTGTGGTCAAACTACCTGTGGAGGGACAAAGACCACTCTTGTGTCATTTCAGAAAGCATAAAAGTTCTGCCACAAGTTCATCCTGTGAATCAGGTCTATGTATTTATTCTAAATACAGCACTATTGGTGTTAATTGTATTGTTAAGAGGACAAAGGGAAGCGCCAACTGGCTCACACAAATACTTTTTTTGCATGTTGTTATCTGTGTAGTGGTGGCATTCACACTACGATTGTGGATCAGGCAGCACACCCTTGGTAGCGCTATTTTCTAAGAAATACCATATTCTCTATGACGCGGAATACATGTCAAGTAATCTGCGTCCCTTCGCGGGGCTCGCTGCGCTCAGCGCGCTTCGGGCTCGGTGGCTCGCTGCGCTCGCAACACTTTTTAAAGTCAACTCCACGCCGACGTGGATAGTGAGGGTATGAAAAGGTTGGAGGAGGCGTTCCTCCGCCTCTCGCGGGGCTCGCTGCGCTCGCCATGCTTCGGGGTGGCGTCGATACTGGAGGTGATGCTAAACAATGGCATAGGTGCTTTCAATTGTAAGCACCCATCACATGTCACCCATTACATCTCATAGTAATCACACATCACATCTCATCGCATTGGGTGCTTCTACAATGAAATAGCGCATCGCACCCTTTCTATGGTGCACTCCGATCTCATGTGATATTTCATTGTATAAGCACTCCTGTTCACTTAATATGGACATCGCATCACATCGCACAGCACTATACACGCTGTGTGATCCGATGCGATTTCACTATCGCATCGGATACTGGGCGCCCTGCCATGAAACAAGTACCTCCTCTTTTTATGTATGAACGAGGGGGTGACTTTCCACAGTGGGTAGTCCAAAAAGAAAAAGCTTTAAAGTGTTAAGTGGGGGGGGGGGGGCGGCGGCTGAGTTCATTCCAGCCCCTTGCAGGCTCACTGCGATCACCCCTTCACCTACCCACAAGGTAAAATAGACTGGTAGGCCGGGATTCTGACTGTCGTGCTCCTGAGAGTCGGGATTCCGATGTCGGAGAAATGACCGTCGGAATTCAGACTGTCGGCCAGTCATGCGGCACCACCAGGGAAAGTGAATGCATGTGCAATGGTGAGGATGACGATCGCTGTTGGATTGGATACTTGAAGTTTCCAGCTGCGACTACTTACTGCCATTCATCAGTGTGACAGATATGTGGCCGGCTGGGCGCCTATTTCCATTTGGACAGCAAGGAAAGATTTTTAAGGGTAATATAACAGATGTTTATAATTGAATTGAACTCAATTGTACTAAATGTTATTCATTTTGTATTTAATTATCTGTGCATGGTGAACATGACTTTCACGTGTCATAATAACCCCTTAGTAAAGTAAGAAACACATTGTATGAGAAATGTGATATTGCGAAAATGCTTTATTTTCTGAATAAAAAAACAATCCCAAAAAATGTCACTGTCCAGACATAGGGCCTCATTCAGACCTGATTGCTGCTGTGTGTGTTTGCAGAGGACTGCGTTCGGATAGCCGCCGACCAGACAGATTGAAACCCGCTCTGTGCAAGTCTGCGAATGACTTGCGAATGGTTCGCTAATCTGCAAATCCATTCACAACTCACTCACCATCTAATGATTTTCCAGTCTGTGCTAGTAGGGTGGCCAATAATGGGATTGCCGGGATCCTGGGTTTTCAGCCTGAAATCACCAGGATTTCAAGCCACCAGGATTAGTGCTTCCAATGCCGGGATTTTGGGATTGCAAGTGCATGTACAGTTGTTTTTTTAAATGTCAGGCAGCGCTGAGCAGAAGACGACTAAGACGCTGCCTGGCTGCACCTGACCCTTAGGCTGTGCGCAAAGTGATGTCAAAGGTCACTCTGTGCCCACCCGTACTCACCCGCTGCAGTCTTCAGCAGAGCTCGCCATTGAATGCCCACCTGAGTCTTCAGCAGAGCAGTGCGTGGCATTTGCAACAGGCAGACAGCCGCCAATGCTGGGTCCTCCAAGCAACCACGGAGTCTGCCTCAACGTAGTTACGCCACTGGACATGACCCCACAGAAGCCTATGACTACTCTTTGCAGCGCTGCTGTGTGAGGGATACCTGACACGGATCCCTACCAGCATGCGCAGAGGGGACTCCCGGGTCACAGACCCTGAAGTTCAGACAGCGGTGGGGAGCGCAAAGGGCAGATCTTACCGGGAGAGCTGCCCTTTGCGTTACTGATCGCATATGTCAGTATACACAATGTCAGTATATTACAGGATGAGCATCATGGAAACGGGTGGAATGATGTACTGCCGCTGCTTGGCACATCCCGCCATCTGATGGTCTTAATGCAAGCAGCATTAATGAATCAGAACATCTAAGACGCCACCTCCACACTTTCATGGGAGGTTCTGGGAAGTCGGCATTTGTGTGTCGGCGGTTGTGGGACCAGTAAGCTGAAGTCTTGCCTAGGGTGCCTAAATACCTTGCACAGGTCCTGATTGGAGCTGTAGTCAGATATTGTTTAATACATTTACAGAATCACAATAATACAAGTGCATAGAATGTTGGCTAAACAATGAAACACTGCAAAGAGTTTCCCATCTAGTGGGTGACTGACGGTTAGATGTGTCAGTCAGAGGTAATAGTGTAGCTGGGACAGAGATGAAGAATGACGGTTCACACAGAATGGGACACTGTCAGCTCCAAGGCTTTATACCTCTGCAGCATTCATCACTGGACAGGGAACACGTTACTACTGTTCTGTAACACAGTAAACAACCAGCTAATAATCCTCAGAACATTACGCAAGGCTAGAGACACTGCAATGAATACAAAATGTCCTAAACTGCCCATAGCAACATGTGCTCTGCTCTACTGCAGGGAATGCGAGTGCTGGACATTGCATGCAATGCTGCTGCTATCCTGCCACCAGCAACAACAAACAAAAGGCAATGCATGCTTCATATGAAGGTGCTGGCGTCACGGGTGGGGCGGGGCTTATCCAAAGTGGGCGGGGCCTCTGGCAGATCTGGTACTGCAGTAAACTGTGTAGAGGTGTCAGCATTTACCGAGGCTCCTCAATGCTCACAATCCCAGGCTCACTCACACTAGAGGGGCATTGCTGAGCCTCCTCACTGCGCACAATCCCAGGCTTACTCACACTAGAGGGGCAAAGCTCAGCTTAGGATCATTGCAAATTGGGCATCAAGGTCTATTGCAGCATCAGCCAAAAGGATTTAACTCAGAGCTGTGGGAAATGTGTCCAGTGTTGTCCCAGCTTGCAGAGATGTGACTCTATACTGTGCCTGAGACCAAAAGCCCTGCACAGCCTGCAAAGCACACATCTATCTGTAAGTTCTGTTACCAGCCATGCCTGGCTGTTCTGCAAGTGATGTACTGTATGTCCGTGGTGTTGTGTGCGCAGGGACATGCATGCACTCTGATTACCCTGCTGTAGAGGCAAATCAAGCTTTGCTCTAGTAGTTGGAAGAGTATGCTTTCAAGTGTGTGCATATGTGTGTGTGTGTGTGTGTGTGTGTGTGTGTGTGTATATGTAGCATGTGAGTGTAGGCAACTATAGGATATGCACATGTATCTTGTTTGAGTTATTGCATAGAAAACAATTACTGTAGTTTGCTATACCATGTATTTTTTATTGAACATTATATATATATATATATATATATATATATACATGCAGTATGTATATATATTATAATTATGCTATATTCATACACACATCTGTGTGTGTATTTTGGGTCCTAAAGAGACACAAAAAATATTGTGCATTAATAATGATAATAATCCTGTAAGGACTGAAGTGCTCAGTTTAGTCCCCTGTGTAACTGGGGAAGTCTGTCTGGCTTTGGAAGGGTTAAATGTATCCCATTGCAGGGCTGTAAGATCGGGTGCTGACATATTGCTCAGTGATGGCAGAGAATAACCCATGCACACATATACATACTACGTACATACATAATACACAGATACATACATACGTACTACTGAGAGCTATGGGCTTTATGGGAATGTGTGTGGCTGGAGCTGGTGTGTATTCTTAGTTACATAAGCAATGTGTAAGCAGAGTAAGGGGTATAAATACCATGGTGTACAGAGGAAAGCATGCCACGGCAGTAATGATGTGAGCACTGAGCAGTCCATGCCATGTCCAGGCTACACTTCCCCACACAGCGAAACCATGGACATGCTATATACTGTGTACCCTGTATATGAGGGACTGCTGCTGTACCATGCGCAGTACAAGAACTACCCCAAGCAGGGCTGCAAGAGACCCAGCAGTGGCAATCTGCTTGGAGTAACTACTTAGAAGATAAGTGTAAACCCAGTGGGTATGATGTGTACCGGTGCTGCCCAATAACAAGGAATAACAGCTGGTAACTTCTCTGTCCCTGCGCTGTGCAAAACTGCACCAAATATTGTATCAGCCAGAATGCTTATAGTATGAGATGACTGCAAGCACAGCATCACTTATTACACAGTACAGCTAAAGTATACCCGTCCCTTTATGAGTCAAATAAGTAATAATATTGTGGGGGTATCCCACAAGCCATCTCTTTGTTCCCTGCAGTCTACACAGAGGGTCCTGCTATTGTCTGTCCAGGCCAAAGACCCTCTCTGGTCATATGCAGACAGCAGGAGACATGTTTCCCATCATATACCAGCCAGCTCACTGCAGAGCATACTTAGCATCTTTGCAGCAACCATTGACCCAACTGGTTCCTTCTGGTTTCAGCTTGAAAACATGGCTTCTAACAGGACATAGAAGAGAGGGACACCAATAACTTTGCCATGTTACAATTTACAGGGCACTGCTCTGTTCCAGACAAATACACATACTGTACCCCTTGTGCGTTCTCCTGACATGTGGTAGAGGTTAAACTGTTCCAGAGCAGCCCTACTGCAAGGGTCAAGAGGGGATTAAGTTACCCCTGGCCTCCTAAAATCCTAAAACAAACCAAATGAGCTAATCATAGATGACGGCAATAAATCTCTATAAGTGTTTGCCACAGGAGGGGTCCCCAATGTCTGCAATGTTTTATTGTGATTACAGTTGGCTGTTTATGCAAAGGGAAACTTGAAGTGGAAACTGCCTGTCCTGATACCAGGTGATCTGTGGAGGGTCCTGCTGTGCAAATCACTGAGCAGGAAAGTACAGTAGCCTCGCTCCAAATCACTCCTTTATCTATTATTGGCATATCTGACTGACAGAGGTATATTTATTGTGATTACATCTGCTACGATTTATGCAGCCTTGATATTAATATCAGTGCTTGTGTGTAACAGTGTGAGTGACTAGCAGGCAGTTGTGATTTCTGCAGCGTTTTGCCTGCGTCACATGTGTTGCTGGGCCCACTGAAATCTAGCGTGTATCATGAATACAGATTACTAGTCAGCACGCTAGTATACAAACCTAGGATTGGACCCTAGATCACACTTAAATTCACATGATGCTTCCTTAGGTAACGCATGTTGGGTCTGTCACGTATTCTGTGTTGCAACAGTTTTAGCAAATATTTATGCCAAGGACACATTTCACAAGTCACAGTTCCATTCACACATTCCTCTCCCGCTATCAATGGAAGTAAAAGGGAGGGTGGTAATGAAACTCTCAGTCTCTCACTCAGTGTGTTTGTGGGTTATTGAGACAATGGCTTGGACACTTCAATATTCTCACCATTTAATTGGCATGTGGGTGCTGTTTACTCCAATATGCTAATTAACAGCGTATTACAACCATTTATTGCAGTACGTTGCTGCTACAGACATGCACCTGTATATGTTTTGAATGTATAATATGTAAGGGGCCCATTTATCATTCAATATGTGTGGATAATTCCCTGGGGGTTTGTTTTTTGGGGGTTAGCCGCAAATATTAAGTACCGCATATACTCGAGTATAAGTCAACCCGAATATAAGCCGAGGCACCTAATTTTACAACAAAAAACTGGGAAAACTTATTGACTCAAGTGGGACCCTCACTCGAGTATAAGCCGAGGAGGGCTTTTTAAGCATAAAAAAGGTTCTAAGTAGGCTTATACTCGAGTATATATGGTATCTCCTCAATGGAAGTAGAAGGGACTGCAGCAGGTATAGGAGACGCACCGTCAGGATGCAATGCTGCCAGATTTACGGATATTGGCCTCCACAGCTACCGCCATCATAGACTGGCAGTATTTAATTGTCACCTATGGGCTACTCACCATACCGCAGACGCTGTGCAGTCCAGTCAGCAGGGGGCCCCAGCAGACTGCACATGCACAGAACCCCTGGGCACTTTTCTGAGCTCCTGCCTGTGTGTCTGGACAGACATACATCCCACCGTTAGGATGTAGGACATACATCCTGGGAGGTAAGATCCCGCCTAGATTGCATTGAATATACAATCTTTAATAAATGGGCCCCTAAGCCTGGGACAGGGTATGGCACGTCCAAACATGATTTGAGTATGTACATAATTTAATCTGGTTATGAGGTATACTGTATGTTCAAAGCCTTGGAGAACGATAAAGTGAAGGGTGATGAATTATCAACCACTAACTGCCTGGTTACATGGTGTGTTTGAAAAATGACAGTTGGTACTTCAGCTCTTCACTTTTTCACTGTACAAGGCTTAAGGCCCCCATTCACTGGGCGATTTACCTGCAATTTTTTTTTTTTTTTTTATGAACCAAAATTGCAGGTGACTGACAGCGTGCCGGATGCAATGCGCGGTCCCAAGCACATCGCACTGGATTTGCCAAGTCGCCCAGTTTGTCTGGGATTAAGGACCGCATGCGATCCTGTCTTGGTGGCTTAAGGGAGCACTGCGTGTGACTTCTCCGAGAGGAGTCACCGCAGTGTATGGGGGCCTTAGAACATCTGCCCCAATATCTGCACACTTCACTTTTGATAAATATGAATGTATATGGCAATGGGAAGCAGCCAACATAAATACAGGAACATTCTCAGCAGCATCACTCATCAACCTCGAGACAAATCTGTCATTTCCTCAGGCGGCTGTAGGAAGATAGGCGTGATCAGCAACTATTGTATGGAAGAATTTAGGTCATGCTGTCTGGAAGTGGAAGGGTTAAAGAGAGAGAGGGGAAACAGACATCACTTTGCAAAGGGTTATTTTCCTTACACTCAGGCTTTGCATGCAGTGACAGCAGATGACCTGCATTAGGCTATACTGTATGGATTAGGGGCCTGATTCAGATCTGATCGCTGGGCTGTGAGCATTCACAGCGATGACTGTGGGCAGATCGGGACCGCAGGTGTCGCCTGCATCCCTTCCTCCCAATGGCCGAGAGCTGCCTGCGCTTTTGGGGTACTCCCAGGAAACGACAGAATTACGCCCCCAAAGGGCGCATGTCAATCAACTTGTGAACGACCAGCGATGGCTTTGTTCACAAGGACGGCAGCCCAGTGGTCAGGTCTGAATCAGGCCCAATGCCATGGTAGGGTACAATATTTTGTGCGGAATGCACGGAGATCATATATGAAACGATGATCCACACAGTGTGTGTACTTATTGGATTTCCTCCCACAATGCACGTTTCTGTCTGCTGGGGCTGCGATTCCAGCATTGCTTAAGTAGCCAACGACATATGTAGAACGCGTCTGACAGCATATAGACAGCAGATGCATTGAATCCCATACACATGATTAGCGTGCTCCGCTCATACCCTGCTGAGGAGACGGCTCACCCATTCTATAGAATCTGAGATCCCAGCCAGAAAGAGCCAAATGTTATTATGCAGGGTGGATAGGTGGGGGCCCTCCTGCTGCATACTAAGCAGCCAGCCTTTGTTATTCATCATCATTTTGGGAGCAGATGTCTGAGACGTGAAGTCGCATCTCTCAGAGTTAGGAAAGCTCTGTGATGGGATTCAGCATGCACAGAGTGCAGCGCATTTGTCGCTGGCCTGATCATTTATTCCTTGCCGAAACACTGGAAATAGCCACATAGCACATTCTTTTGCACAGTCCCAATTATCGCTTTGCTATATGTTACATAAGGGCGCCCAGATCATCTCATTTGCATAGCTAATAAGTTATTGTGTTGCTTTATAGCATTATTTTGGGAAGCGCGTGTGCTGGGGAGACTGTTAGTAAGTTGTTTGTTTGTGGTGCTGTCGCTATTTGTGTTTGTGGAAAATATTCATGGTTTCCTTAGAAAAAGTCTGTCTGGCAGCTTCTTCCAAGGACGTGGAAATATGTCATCAAACAATGTTCATAATGCACTATTAATGGTGCCCATGTGTTTGACATGTCTTAAAGCCTGCAGAAAGTTTCCTCATAAATAAGCCATGTTACTCTGAAGAGCGAATGTCTGCTTTATTACGTGACTAGTTAAAAGCCCGTCAGAATAATGGCTTCTGCAATGTTCGGTACTTTCATTTTGAGCTGTGACAGTTTTTACTCTCATTTTGAGCTGTGATGGTTTTTATCCCACAAACTCTCTACCCCACCCCCAGTGGCTCCCTCCCTCCATATCCAGCAAGTTTGAAACAGAGCAATGTCCTTGCAAAAATTGATTTAACTTTCTGTTAATTTAGCACACAAAGGAGTAATTTGGCCCATTGAGTGACCTCTAGTGGTCATTGGCATGACTTAACTTCATAGAGGTGAGGAGTAGTTAACCTGATAGATAGATATAGATATAATACCTAATAACAACACCCCCCCCCCCCCCACACACACACACACACATGCACATGTATACAATCTGGCCCACACCCCAATAATCATTCCTCCCCAAGGCTACTGTCCAGTCAGTTGTATCAACAATTCTGCTTGACCCCAATTTGAGTTTTCCAGGAAGTCAGGAGCCATCAGAGATAATTACCTCCTGAACTGGGCATGCTTCCGACTTGGGGCCATATGGATTTACCGAGGGGTTCTATTTAAGAGGTATATCGGGGGGGAAAGTGCCAGTAGTTATAGTTCCAGAATAAACAAATTGCCTGCTCTGATTACAGTTATGTATCATAGCCTACCAAATGACCACTAATTCTTAATATTATTGGCAAACCTAAATAGCAGTTCCACCTCACATTATATTGGTAGCAATGTGTTTATAATGGGATGTACGGCTCCAGTACAATATGAACATTGCTGTATACATGAAAAGCCCCCCCCCCCCCCTCCCATTTTGCAAAGCTCGCTTTATTCAGTCAGTAAAACCATTGATCTTTTCTTTTCAATGAGGATTGCAGAGACAATAGCCTATTGAGATACTTTAGGAATAACATGGGTGAGGTACAGAAACTCCAATGCTTTTTAAAAGAACTGAATAAGCGAAATCACTTACGAAAACAAAACTATTGTGTGGCTAAGCTTGCTGGGAAACCTGCGCAGTTACTGTACAGTGTGCTGGTATTCCAGAGCAGTAGTTACAGTTGGAAGGTTGGAAAGAACGTTGCTAATTATTAGCCATAGGCACACCAGGGACAGTCACAGGATTTAAATCCTTTCCCAGGATTTTTGTGGAATCTGCTGCATTAGTACAGTAGAGTGAAATACCAATTATGTAGAAACTGCATTTATTTTCTGCACCATTTTCTGGATATCCTGCTTGAGAAAGTATGGCCCTTATTCTAGTTGACTCGGACGGATGCATATTTTGGACAGGCACCGACTGTTCTTAGCCCAGCCTACCGTACGGATCACTCACAACGCACGAATGCGGTAAGACGCCGAGCGAACGGACTGTGAGTGGATGTTTCATGTGAACACCTCCCAATCTGTGGGAGCCTCCCCCATCCTCCGATGGTCGCCGACCATCGAATGATGGACCGAGTGGTCAGGCAGCCCCAAGTGCTCCAGACCTCTCAGACATTTTTCTGTATGAAAGCAGGGATATGGGCAGGCAGCTGACATCCGCCCCCACACGTGCGTCACGGCCGGATTACCATACGTGCGCCCAGCGTTTTCATAGGAACGCCCATGAAACGTGCGGCGTACGCATATGGTAATGAGCAGTGGTGTAACTAACATTTTGCGCCCCGCCGATATTGACATATTTTGTGTAAGTCAAGTGTTTTAAAAGACAGTTGAGTCCCTTTCCTGTGTTTGCATACATGGGTGTGTGACCAATCAGATTCAGTCATGCGCTTAAAGACCCACAAACCTGCTACTTTTGCAACTTTTCGACATTCAATTTAGTTACAATTCGTGTACTCACCTTTACTGAACTGTGCCTGCATCTGTATACCCGCTGCCTGTGTGTGCACTCACATTTCAGCCATGGCTGGTACTCTAGTCATGTGTTGTCGCAGATACGCAGTATGCCTGTATTGGGAAATACAGGCATACACACATTATAGAATCTGGGTGTTTGACATTTATTAATGTTCGCCGTCTTATTACAGTGCAATATGGCTAACCCACAGGTATAATGCCTGGTGGTATCCCAGGCCAAAACTGGGGGTCAGAACACAGGGAGGTCATGAGTAATCAACCTTGAACCAAGCAAGGACAGCTGTACACACAGCACCCCCCTGCCGGCGGCCCTGGGTCCAATGCCCGGGGTCGGTGCATGCACCTTAAAGCCCAGGATGGCACCTCGTTGCCACTGTACATCTGGAAGGTTGAAGCAGCCCCTGCCCACAGAAAATACTGTATTTTTCCACACGGTTGGAAAAATAAGTTAAAAAAACCCAAACCAACAAAAACCTTGCTTTATTGGTTTAAACCTTGATCAACCATGTTTTAATGTTTTCTAACATTAGCAATCCAAAGTTATTAGGCTTTGATATGATTTATTTTAAATCTTTCAATAAAACCTATTTTAGGCTAAACATATTTGAAAGATTCAAAAGTACTTTTCAGAGAAAGGCACAAACACCAAAAAAGATGGAGTTAATTAAGCATTAGCACTGGATAGGTCACTTGCATTAAACATTTTGAATAAAACACTAGTTTAGATGTTTTCAGTTCCCAGTCTGTTTTAAAGTTTCAAATGAGCTAAATGAAAAAAGAAAAAAATCTTTTGAATTGAAGTAAACATGAAGCTTCAACCATGAGGTGTTTTTTTTTCACTACGACCTGGTTTTTTTCTGTCCTATGGGAATGTTGGGAAAAAAAGCTTGATGCTAGGCAGATTTAGCATCTCTCTTATCTGATTCACCTTTGTCGAGTGTGTGTGATTTACTGCACTAGTTCACTTAGATGAAGACCACAAGCAACAAGAATGTGGAATAGTACCAGGGATTCCCTTACAATAGGCAAGTGACAGTGCTGTACCTGTAGTCACAGCATATAAAAAACCCAGAGGGCCAAATGTAATAGGGTGAGAGTTTCAGAAAGTGAGAGATTTGGGAGAGTTTTCCCAGATTTTTTAAAGCAGCAATCAATTACATGGCAAAATCAACCTGGTTTTGCAGTGTAATTGATTGCTGCTTTAAAAAAACATGGGAAAACTCTCCCAAAATCTCTCACCCTATTAAATTTGGCCCAGAGTGTTTATTTTAAAAAAAAATGTATTTACCATGGTTTAACCCAGCCAACCCTGTTTTTCCATGTTCCTACCTTGTTCTGCAAGTGTTCCTAATGAACATTGAAATCATTTATTGACAGGAGATTTTACATATAGTGACATTAGTGCATTATGATAAAATAGAATTTAAGGACCACTATCCATCAACACTGAAATATTTAAGTAGGAACCAAGACTATAAAATATATATATTTTTAGTGGAACCCTACTATTCTGCAGATTTGTGGGGGGGTTTTGACAATTTTATGTACTTACTATGCTACAAAAGGCTGAAATCCCTTGTACATCTTCTAATATAATCTGATAGTAGGTTTCTGTGTATCATGCCCCTGGGTATCATCCAATCCACACAGTACATTTCTGCAATGCAAGTGTGTCATCCTGTCAGTCACACGGGCCCTTATTCTGGTTGGTGCGGTAATATCCGCGTGCGTTCGTGCCGCCGATGTTTTGTGTCTGCGCATGTGCAGAGGCGTCTCTGCGCATGTGCGAGCGGGACGCACGGCCACATTCCGCATGAAATGTGTACACTACGAACAGGGGGTGGAGAGGGGCGTGAAGGGCTGTTTGGGCTCATTACCATATGTTTACACCCCGCGTTTCATGGGCGTTCCCATGCAAACGCTGGGCGTACGTATGGTAATGCGGCCGTGACGCACGTGTAGGGGGCGGACATATGACATTGCCGGATGTCAGCTGCCCGCCCAGATCCCTGCTTTTGCACGGAGAAATGCCCGTGTGGTCTGAGGTTGCGGGAGCTGGCGGACCACTCGGCCCTGCATTCGATGTTCTGCGACCATCGAATAATGGGGGAGGTTCCCTGAGATGGAGGAGGTGTATTCATGAGAAATACACGTGCGGTCCGTTCGGACAGCTTCTTACCGCGTACGGACGGAGTTGGCGATCCGTATGGAAGGCGGGGTTTAGGACGCACAGTGCTGGCCGGCCGCACCGATCAGAATAAGGGCCACTGTGCTTTCTGTGACAGAAGTTGTCTCGTTTATATTATTCAGCCGAGTAATACATAGTATTGACTTATGTTAATTTAAGTCTAACAAAGTGTCGCTATATATAGAACTGCTTTAAGGGGTGTACTATCTTATGGGGCTGGGCAATTTTTACTAAGCGATTTGGCTTCGTCGAAATCAATATGTGTAGAAGCCGTTGGTGACGGCTGCCATCCCCAGCCGCTAATGGCATGTGTACAGCCAAATACACTGTGTGCTTCGGCTAGTCTACATTGACTTGCCTGCACAGTCTGTTTGGCCAGACGATAGCGACAACAGGGGACCGCACATTGTACATGCGGGGTAATTCTGGCTAACTTTCTATTGTGATTTTGACTACTCAAAATCGCCTGGCCAAATATCCCCGTGTTTACACCTCTTCCACAGCCAGATCAGGGACCACTTTGATTGTACCTATCTGGTTCTTCAGACCCGATTACACAAAAAACTACAAATGTATCAAATACATGTTTATTGCTAGATTCACAATGGCAACAGCTACATATAAGTTTAGCAGACGTGACGGTCCTATTAAGTGCCATAAGAAGCTCAGTTTACAGGAATGTATGTCTGCGTTACTCACCACACACTTCCATATGCCTCTCAGTTTGTCTGACAAAACTAATTTAGATAAACTAAGGGATCAGTTACTAATCATATACACTCAGATTAATAATTATTATTATTGTTTTTATTATTATTTTCGTTGGCTACAAACAGAGAACGTTAAAATACAACTGTACTAACATAAATGTAAACCATAGGAGCTCAACCTTATTCCTCGGGACCCCCAAACAGCTCATGTTTTCCAGTGCTCCTCACAGTATAGCAACTGAAATAATTAGCTCCACCTGATGATGTGTTAGTGTGTAATGAGGACACCTAGGGCAGCCGAGAGGAATGCCGGGCCCCGGTAAAATTGTGAGGGCGTGGTCTAAGTGTGGGAGGTGTGGCCACCTCCTGTGCTTAGGCCACGCCCCAAAATGTTTCAAGGGGGTGAAAGAAAACACTAAACTCAGCAGCAGCAGCACACCTACAGCATGTGCTGTGCTGACAGCAGGCTCAGCATGAGCTCTCACGCTGTCATTGAGACACACATGCTAAGCCTACTGTCAGCACAGCACATGCTGTATGTGTGCTGCTGCTGATGCCGGGAGGGGGAAGGTGAGGGTCGGACCAGGGCCCCTGCTAGGCCCCACCAGCAAGCCCGGGTAATTAGTACCTACTCCCCCCTCCCCCCTCTCGGCTGCCCTGAGGACACCTGTGCACCTGCTGTGTGAACTGCAAAATGTCAACTGTTTGGGGTGCTGAAGACTGAGTTTGAGAACTCGGATGGACTAATGTAAAATTCCAGCAGAAAGTTACTTTTACTTAAAATAACTCATTCCTTGTAGTGAGATATTTATTGTAATTTGCAGGCTTTTTATTAATACATTACTTTATTATTGGAAATAATTATATAATTTGTCTAAATGATAATTGCAGCATGTATGTAAAAGAGTTTATTTTACACATTTTAATGATGACTATATAAAAAAATCTTGTATACAGTATGTTCACATAATGTAGCACATGTCTGTGCATTTATGTAAGATGGGGGGTATTCAGACCCGGATTCCGCCTGTCGGAACGTCCCAACAGTCGGAATCCTGGGCCGTTTTTGTTCTTTCCGACAGGAACTCAACAGTGGATATTCAGTGTACTGACTGTCGAGTGTCAGAAAGTCTGCAAATTGGCGAAAAACGGCTGCGGATTGGTTAAAAACGGCCGTGAATCCGACAATCCCCGGGCGGTTCCGACAAAACAGATCTAATTGATTTTAAAGTTGGATCTATTTTGTTGGAACCTGCTTTCAATGCTGTCAATACCGGCAGCATTGAAAAGGCGACAGACGCTTATTCAGCTGTTGGAAATAGCGACCGGGTCTGAATTCCCCCCATAGTGCTACAGCAACTTAAGTATTCATTATTTAATAAGACATTCTATGTTTGAGCAGCCAAAGATTAAACAAAAAGTAAGCTTTCATTAGAAACAAAGGAGTTTTACACTTCCATAATATAAATAATTTAGTAATGAAAGGGAAGTTGATCTTTAGATAAGCCTGATTGTAGCATTATGTCTGTGTTTTGGGTGTTTTACGAATCTCCATAGGAACAGTGTGCTAAAATAGTTTGGTCACAAGAGGACTTTGTATTGAGAATAAGGCAATTCAGAAGAGTTTCACAAATGTTTCATAGTTTACAATAATTATGCGGTCATCTGCTTATATGGGGTGGGCGGTTTGTAGATTTCAGATGGGGGTTTGTGGGGTCAAATCATGTAGCTGTGTTGGCACCAAAACAAGTTTGTTTTATCGGTACTTCTTTACTTTCACGGCGCCAGCATGGCGCCGCGCGTCAGAGTCCCCTTGCGGGGCTCGCTTCGCTCGCCCACGCTGGGGGTTTGGTGGCTCGCTACGCTCGCCACGCTATTTAAAATCAACTCCATGCCAACATGGATAGTGGAGGTATGAACTATCCATGTTTCGTTTATTTTACATAGTTTGTGGCGAGCGTAACCCGGAAGTAGCGCGGCGCCATGCTGGCGCCGTGAAAGTAAAGAAGTACCGTTTTATCTACCAGCTTGGTAGGAGCCCTAAATTAGCCATGTACAGGATGGCCTTACTTCTGGGGGAATTTATGGACCACCACTATAAATAACATTATTAGACCTTAATGTCACTGATAGTTGCTAGAGACTGTAGTTTTAGCGTATTCAATGTAATTGTTTTGTAAGCTCTCTGGTACAGTGAGAATGTATATGAGCAAATATTGTTCTTTTAAATAATAATGTGACTTTTAGGTGAAGGTCTTGCCTGGGTTTCCTGCCACATTGCAAAAATATACTGGTAATTTAATTGGCTCCCCCCAAAAAATGTACTCTGGTTGGGTGTGGTACAGGGGTCCGACAGTCAGGATCCCGACAGTCATTAACCCGACGTTGGGATCCCGACTGGCCGGACCCAGACAGCATGGTGAGTGCAACTAAGCCCCTTTCGGGCTCGCTGTGCTTGCCACGCTGCGGGAACGTTGGCTCGCTACGCAAGCCACCTATTCTATTCTCCCTCTATGGGGGTCGCAGACCCCCATGAGGGAAAATAGCCGATGGCCGTCGGGAACCTGGCTGTCTGTGTTTTGACAGTCGGGATCCCGACATAGGATAAATGCCTGTTGGGACCCCGTCCGGCACCCCTCTGGTTTGTATCTGGAAATGAACATAGGGCTTGATCCATGTTTATAAGTATAGCATGAAAAGCAAGTAACTTTGTAAATACATTTATATGTTTTCTGTACAGAGCATTGCAACATGGTTTGCCCAGTTTCTTGTTTTTCATGCAAATTAGATGGAGACCCAGAGGTTGGTCTAGAAAAAGTGACATGGGGTCCCATAAGAGGTCGGACTATAGGGGGGGGGGGGGGGGGGGTGAGTTAGAAGTTTCAGAAGCCTAGTTTCCGCCCTCATGCAGGTCCCCCACTCAGCACCGCTCATCTGTTCTTCCTCTCCTGGGCCCTCAGCAGCAGCCTCCTAAATGCCCAGCTGGACCGTGACCCTCTAGGGTGGTGGCAGCTGCAATGCACTGTCCCCCTGCATGCTAAATCAGGATGCTGTTCGCGTGGTGGCTGATCGGCTCCTCTGCACTGAACTGCATTTCACGTGTGTGCAGAGTGCCAATTATACTGGAGGCTGCTCTGCTGGCACAGTTTTCCAGATGCTTCTGGTTCAATGAAGCAAAAGCCTTGTATATTTGTAGCTGGGATATGAAGGTCAGCAAATATGTGAGAATAAAAAGTGTTTGGAGGTAGATCATGATAGAGATGTGTTGGAGATATCATGGATCACAACATGGTCCCTCATCTACATATGTTTTAAAGCCTTTTGTATCCGAGTGTTTACCACTGTTCTGTGTACCTGTTTGCCTTGGTCATGCAGATGGTTAGGCGAGCAGCTGTCCCTGTAACAGTCACAGACAAGTATGGAAGCACATGTTACAGCTGACAATAAAGTGGAAGAAAACCTGCAAATTGTCACATTGCCTATCATTTATTATTAAAAATTGTTCTCTTTTGACCAGCTTCTGTATTATACTGTTAAAACTGGAAATACTATGGACTTATTCTGAGTTGGATGTATTGGTGGGATGCAGCGGAGGCCAGATTTACTACCTTATGTTAATTTAAGGTTCCATAGTGCTAGACCAAGGTTCTGTAGTGCTAATACGAGGTTCCATACTGCTAATGCTAGGTTTCTTAGTGATAATGCTAAGTTCCGTACTGATAATACAAGGTACCGTACTACTAATGAAAGGTTCCATAGTGCTAGTTTGAGGTTCTGTAGTGCTAATGTAAGGTTCTATAGTGCTAGTTCAAGGTTACTTAGTGGTAAACCAAGGTTCCATAATGCTAGTTCGAGGTTCCAGACTTACAATGCTAGGTTTCGTAGTGCTAATGTGAGGTTCGTTAGTGATTACATAATGATAGTTGAGGTTCTGTAGTTCTAATTCTAGGTTCCCTAGTGCTAGTTAGAGGTTATGTAGTGCTTATGCAAGGTTCCGTAATGTTAATGCAATGTTCCATAGTGCTAGTTCATGGTTCCGTAGTGCTAATGCTAGGTTATGTAGTGCTGGTATGAGGTTCTGTGGTGCTAATCCAATGTTCCTTAGTGCTAGTTCAAGGTTCAGTAGTGCTAATGTGAGGTTTCCTAGTGCTAGTACGAGGTTCTGTTCTAACAATGCAAGGTTCTGTAATGCTAGTTCGAGGTTCCGTAGTTGTAATGTGAGGTTCTGTAGGGCTAGTTTGAGGTTCCTTACTGCTAATGTGAGGTTCTGTGGTGCTAATGTGAGGTTCCATGGTGTTAAGGCAATGTTTCAGAGTGCTAGTTCAAGGTTCCGTATTGCTACTGCAAGGTTCCCTAGTGCTAGTTAGAGGTTCCCTAGTAATAATGTGAGGTTCCGTAGTAATAATCCTAGGAATGCTAGGTTTTGTATTGCTAATGCAAGTTTCCATAGTGCTAATGTGTGAGTCTGTGTGGGAAGCCACACCCCCCCCTCCCCCTATTTTTCCGCCCACAGCCACAACTGTGACTAGTGTCGGCACTTGCACCAGCTTCTGGTATCTAAGTACAAGAGATTCAGACTTCCCTTCTCCTGACACATGAATCATTTAGTATCTGGATGATAGCAAGTGTCTAGGTAGGCAGTCAATAGGTTGACACCATATGGTTGATATGCATTTGGTCGACAGGTACAAAAGTTTGATAGGTTCAAGAGGTCAACATGACCATGGTTGATATACAGATAGTCGACACATTTTTGGGATTGTTTTTCATGTTTTCCCGACATTTGCTTGATTACTCGTGTTCTACAGTACATTGGGAATAGTACACATTGGGAATAGCAGACTGAAGTGAGCCCTCAAGCGAATACACGTCATATTCAAATGATTATTCGCTGGGGGGGGGGGGGGGGTGAGCTGAAGTCTGCAAAAAGTCACCTGTGTGAGTGCTCAAATGGGATGAACATAATGAGTGCGATCAGCATGAAAAAACATCAATTGCATATCGCCCCGTGATCTTTCGCGTTAAACGGGCGCTATATTACAATGATAACAGCCCATTGAGTTTACCGCAAAACGCCCAATTCACATGACTGGCAAAGAACTGGCACAGATCTGTCCTTGCTGTATGCACTAAAAGGAGCAGGGTTTTAGATTTTGTGTTAAATTGCAACTGTTTACCATTGCACAGAAACAAGGTTCCCTCCTTAGTGCAATCAATTCACTTTCATTCTACCTACAAACACCTTTGAAAAATGAGCCACATTCAGATTTGAAAGATGCTTTTATCAGTAAAGGGTGACCCCCATACACAGGTCTGACTTGTCAGAGGCACAAGTCAAACCTGTTGTCCCTTGAGTTCCCCCAGCAGCTCCCTGGTAGGGCTCCATCTGATTTGGCCCTTGATGTGACATTTTTTAACATGCGATAAATCACATGCAATTTATTAAAAGAGCTCCCGGGGAGCTGCCGGGGGTGTTCAAGGGCAATCGGATGCAGTGTTAAAAAGTAGCTATGACGTGCTGCTGATGATCCGATTATGATATATCATACATGCTGCACGTATGATCTACAGGATCCAATGTGCACAGGAATGCGAATAGATTCGGACCTGATGTCATACACCTCCGATCTGGCCCAATTTCATCCAATGTATCAGCCCGATCCGTCGGAAACGGTTGAAATCGGTCCAAAAGGACCTGCGTGTGGGGCCTTAAGATAAAGGCAAGTTCACTGTATAATTGGACAAAGGCACGCACACACACACACACACACACACACACACACACACACACACACACACAGCACATATAGACCATAGCATCTGTCAATGAAACCTAGAATATAATATTTTGTACTTTATATGGCAAAGAACCTAACAGCAGCATGTGATAATTTATCCCACAAAACCCATAGCTTTCAGAATATATTTGGTGACTTATGACGTGGGAATATGTCATGTCAGGACCATACCTACCAGATCTTGTACACAAGGCAAAGGGTTTCCAGATCTACTGTTCAATCTGTGCGGTTACTGCCGGCTGTCTGGATAACAGGCTCCGGAAACCACACAGTCTATAACATAATCACAACACATTACAGTATGGATTATTCATCAGAAAATTGGTAAGGAGGTTTTTATTTTGATGCTCAGCGTTATGCAGAAAACAGTGTATCAGGCTTATGTAAGACTCTGCCCTGACTGCTTATATGCGTATCTGATACATACAGTAACTCTATTAATATGGTGACTTACTGGCTCCTACACATGGAGTGATATAGGGGCATTTTCTAAGCGATCTAGTGAGATAGCTTAGAAAATGCCCCAATATCGCCCCATGTGTAGGCCCCGTTAGGGTCATAATGCAGCAGGTTGTATGAAGTGTGCCAACCCAACATTCTGGTATGTGAAGTTTTGTTTGCAATGGTATTTCAAGAGAACTTGACTTGAGTGATAAGTATGTGAATTGTGTGTGCTAGAGTGGGCCTTGACGCTTCAGAGATCTTACTCATATGCCCCTATTTAAAGGAATATTGATTTTAATGTTGTTCTTTTTATATTTTAATTGTGTGCAGGAAAGGAACTATGAAGAATAGTCTGTTGTTTTGAGTAGCCCTGAGTGGACCCTTATTTTACCTTTCCTCGAACTAAACAATGTGTACTATATATCGCTGCACTCCACTGTAGGATAATATATTGTAAAATATGTCTTAGGACGGGTACACATCAGAATGACGTGTTCCCGGCACATCTGACTGGACAACATATAATTCTGCCCGTACATCTTGCAATATAAAGTGGTAAGATGGCGTGATGTGCCATGCCATTCTGTATTTGGCAGCATGGCATTATGTACACTTTTTGATTGATTATACACCAGAAGATATCACAAACAAACCGCGGGAGCAGACAAACGGGCATAAACACTGTATTATCCAGCCAATATGCTGTTACGGTTAGGAAGTAAACAACATATGTGTATCCGACCTTATAGTGTGTATCCAGCTTTATCCACTCTTTAGAAGTTTTGATACATCTCTTCCTTAGTCTGCTAGACCCATCTTTTCTTTTCCTATGTTGCAATGTTGCTGGAGACCAGTTAAGGGGTTTAAGCAAAGCTTAGTATCCTGGCATGAAATGTCCTAAACCTAATTTCTAACATGTATTTACTATTTTTATTGTATTAGAAACATGAAAACCCACCCTGCTGTTATTCTACTCCTCTTTTTCGTGATTGGCTATGGCTCCTCTGAAAATTCAACCACATCAAGAGGTTGCGGACTGGACATCTTCCCACGCTATGTATATCTTTGCGATCTGGATGCCATTTGGGGGATAGTGGTGGAGGCAGTTGCTGGAGCAGGTGTGCTTACAACCTTGCTGCTTATGTTGATCTTACTGGTAAGACTTCCCTTCATCACAGAAAAAGAGAAGAAAAGTCCACTGGGAATACATTTTCTCTTTCTTCTTGGAACTTTGGGACTATTTGGCTTGGCCTTTGCGTTCATCATACAAGAAGATGAAGCAATCTGTTCCACCAGAAGGTTCTTGTGGGGGGTTCTCTTTTCACTGTGCTTCTCATGCCTACTTGCACAAGGCTGGAGGATCCGTAGGCTTGTCCGACATGGCAAGAGTCCTTCAGGGTGGCACCTTGTTGGAATGGTCATATGTCTCATGTTGGTTCAAGTCATTATTGCTACCGAGTGGATTATCTTGACAGTCGTCAGGGATAAGAAGATGGCCTGCAGCTATGAGCCAATGGATTTTGTCATGGTTTTAATCTACGTCATGTTTCTCATGGTTGTCACCTTGGGTCTCTCCCTTTTTACACTGTGCGGAAAGTTTCAGAAATGGAAAAAAAATGGAATATGCCTTATTATTACAACTTTTCTTTCAGTTTTAATTTGGGTAGCTTGGATGACTATGTACCTCTTTGGCAACAATGAACTGAAGAGAAAAGACCAGTGGACTGACCCTACTTTAGCCATTGCTCTGATATCGAGTGGATGGGTGTTTCTTATTTTCCACGCAATCATCGAGGTCCATTGTACCATTCTGCCCGCACCACAAGAAAGCACTACAAATTATTTTGATACCTCTCAGCCTCGGATGCGAGAAACGCCTTTTGAGGAAGATATCCAGTTACCACGGAGTTACATGGAGAATAAAGCTTTTTCTATGGATGAACATAATGCAGGTAAGAGAGACAATTCATTTATTCGTTTACGTATATTTCATAACAGAAAGTATACTTCATCATAAGGCCAACATATTTAAGATAAGTTAATGTTTGTTGATGGATTAGAACATTCGTACTCAGTCAAAGTCTAAAGGTGTGTACACACGGCAGGATATGCCATGAGATGCAAGTCCCGATACGATCATATCGTATCGGGACTCGCATCTCACGGCATGCATGCAGAGGGACATTTTGGACTATATAGTGCAGATCTGCACTATATAGTCTTGGCTGCCCTCTCTATTTCACTGCCGATTTGCGCTCACACGGGAGCGCGCATCGGCAGCGCATCAGTCTCGCAAGCCCTAAAAAAGCATGCGATCTGGCTTCCGATGTTCACTATATCAGCAACATCGGAAGCCATATCGCCCCATGTGTACACACTATAAGTGTCCTCAAACATGATAGCTGCAGCATATGTTGGCGTGCCAGGTCTCATGCGATTCTGCTAGCATGGGTAGTAAAGCATGGGCATACAGAAAATATAAAGGGGTAACAAAGGGAAGAAAAAAAACTGAAAGGGTGGGGGGCAGTGATAGGCATCAATCAAATACACAGAAATCACATAAAGAAAATTGACAATACCATGTGCACTGCAGATGGGGTAGATGTAAGTTAGATTTAGGTGAGTTATTTTTGTTTCTGTTTAGGGTAAATAGTGTCTGCTTTATCTTTACTTTGCAATTTAGATTTCAATTTGAACACACCCCACCTAAATCTAACTCTCTGCACATTTACATTTGCCCCACCTGCAGTTCAGGTCTGAATAACCCCCATAGACCCAATAAAATGTTCCACCACACTTTAAATACAACAATAAACTACATACAAGCTGGTTAATGCAGACAGACAAAAGGGCTACACAGGATAATGACTTCCTTTATGCCATATGGGTCTTATGCCAGGGAACAGACCTCTTGTTTGTATAGGATGAGTCTTTCTTGTGTATATGATCTGTATATGAGATCAAAGCATAAAATGAAAAGAGAAAATCCAATGGTGTATTATGTCACTCAATTGGTTACTTTAACCTCAGTGTTCTTTTATAACAATACAGGTGTATGGATCAGTCAAAGATTCCTCCACCTGTTCTTATTAGAATAATGATGGGCGTACCATAGTCAAAAGAACTGAAAATAAAAAAAAGTTCATAAAGGTTCTTATCGCCCCTCTTGCCACCAACGCGTTTCAGTCCTACTAGGTGTTTGTCACGCCACGTCAAAGAGCCTTAAGATACCTTTATGCAATTTTTGTCTTTTTCCGTTCCTGTAAGTATTCCTATGAGTATTTTACACCTTTATTATTCTATTAAGAACAGGTGGAGAAATCTTTTAGCTGATCAATACACCTCTACCGTTATTGATGAACACTGGGGTTAAAGTAACTAATTGAGTAATGAGATACTACACCATTGTATTTTCTCTTTTATGATTTTATGCCTTGACCACAGGAGGTATATACATAGAAGATCAACTCAGGCTACACAAACAGGGGGACTGTTCTTTGGAATGAGACCCACCTCACAAACGGGACGTAATTTTACTGTATAACACTTCTGTCTGCGAATCTGAATACTAATTGCTGCGATTCTGCGGCCACGTCTTTTTCCATGCCAAGTTGCGTTGCACTGTATATACAAACTCAGTCGCACAAATTAATCAACACAGTCACCTTGTGTGACTTAGTCCCGTTATATTAAATCTAAGATGCATTTCGGGTGAAGAAGACGCTGAGCTCAAGCAGAGTCGCATGAGACCTGTTGACTCACTCCCGCCAGGCATCCCGCGACAAACAGCATTTTGAGACTAGGGGGGGAAATTACTAAGATGAAATGGGTACGAATGCACCCATTTATACCCATTCGATGTGAAATAGGGACGGGACCCGATGCCCAGGAAATTTACAAACAGTCGAATTCGGCTGATTTGACATTTTTACAAATGGCAGCTTCAGTCGAATTCGGAAGTACGATGCTGGAGAGTTCTATTTGATAGACTAATTTACAATCATTCGTACTGCAGAATTTGGCTACGAATGGAAAATTGACCTAATTTTCCAGCATATTTGGCTGAAGCATGCACGGATCAATCAGATGCGGCCCTGGTTGCAGAAATACAGGGGAAAGAAATTGTTAGGATCCCCATGTATTTCGGAAATTAGCACCAGTTTTTTGGAGTGGTCCTGATTTACAAAAATAAATGGGTATAAAAAACCTAGGGGTCACGCGTATTTTTATAACCAGCACTGGGCTCCAGAAGCCAGCGGTGCCATGTCATTTATATTAGTTTTTACATGTATTTATATTAGTTTCCCTGGCCAAAACATGACACCCTGGCTGGACAGCCTGGGCTGGGTCCCTGGGCGAGTGGGGACCCCCAATAAAGGGGTTCCCCCCTCCAGGGTCCCCCAGGGCAGTAGATGCAGGGCTGATTTTTTAAAACTAAATGGTTACAAATAGATTTATCATAAGTATTGGGCTTTGTAGTACAACTACAAGCAAGTCTCCCCCGCATGCAGGCAATTGGAAAACCAAAAGTCCCAGCATGCGGGGCTATAATGGGCCCTCTGGGACTTGTAGTCCCACTGCAGAACCAATAACCCCCAAAAAACACAGTTTTGCAGCCCTGCCTTTAAGTCACTTAAAGTAGTGTCTCCTAAATCCCTTTTTGCCTCATTAATCTCCATTATAGTAACTTTGGTAATACAGTATATTTAGCCTTTAGGTTTTCGAGATCCAAGTGCATGGCTTTGCTTTTTTAGTATTGAACCGTAATTGCCATGTTGTTGACCATTCCTCAAGTCTATCTAGATCCTCAGTCATGTATTTTAAACCTACCGGTGTGCCTGCCCTATTGCATATCTTTATGTTGTATGCAAAAAGACATACTTTTTTAATCGTACAACCAGGTTCGTATCCAGTTTATAATCCAATTGCACTCTTTCAAGTTTATTTATCAGTCTTTGATGTGGAACAGTGTCAAATACCTTACTAAATTCTAGCTATTCTATGCTACATCTAAAGCTCCCCCTTCATCTATTATTTTATCATGGTATCAAAAAAAGTAATATAAAAGATTTGTTTGGCATGATCTCCAAGTATATCCATGCTGTGTGGGATCCTGCAAGTTGTTTGATTTAATATATATCAAAGTATTTATTGTAATAGTGTTTCCATTACTTTCCCAACTACCGGTGTAAGGCTTACTGGTCGGTAGTTACTCGCTCTTCCTTGCTTCCACTTTTGTGCAGTGGTATCACATTCACTCTTTTCCAGTCCTCTGGAATGGCATCTTTAGCTAGTGACTGGATGAATAATTCTCTTTTAGAATCCTTGGATGGAAGAAGATACTGAAAGTACTTCCAACAAAGAATTGAAGTGCAACATAATTTGCTGCTCTATATAAGAACCTGTTCATTAACAATAAATAATTGGTAAAATATGGAATCAGATATAGAAAAGTCAGTGAATTGAAGGAATTTTTTTTTTTTTTTATGTATTTTGTGATGAACCCAGCCTTGGCTTGGTGTATGTTAAAGCAAGCATTGATTGGTGTATTGGATTTTCAGATCATTTGTCCTGTGCACTTGAATAGATTAAATTAATTCAGTAGCTGGACACAGCTTTGATTATCTAGTTGTCATAGATTATTAGAAATGATGGCAGCAAGAAGAAATGACAGAGAAACATATTTTTAATAAAAACAAACTACCTTTATTTTGTAGACCTCCGTATTAATGAGATAATGACAAACACATTTTGAAACCCTTTTACTCCAGGGCTGCAGCCAGCTGAATCGAGCAAGTGTTGCACCATGAAATAGCATAGCAGCCTGGCTGCATCTGGATCTGACATGGGGGTTATCAGTATTTTTTTCTGGTACATATTTCTGCAACTAATAATGTGCTCCATGTTCCCTTGGAGTGAATAGATCATATTTTATTTACATCGTTATTTTCCTTCTGTAAATATGTTTACAACTCTGTGCAAACCCTCGTCAGTGAAATCCACGTGGGATAATCTTATCAATGTAAAACATCTTGTATCATAACAAACATGAGCCCCCTCCTAAAATTCTTCATAGGCTCTTCCAAGAGAGAACTATGTTTAACATATACAATCACATACTTGCCCACACAATATTATACATTCCAGGAACACACTTGTGTTAAGCTGATACAGAGAGAGTTAAATTTGGGTGAGGTGTGTTGAAACTGAAATCTAAATTGCAGTGTAAAAATAATGCAGCCAGTATTTACCCTGCACAGAAACAAAATAACTCACACAAATCTAACTCTCTCTATACATGTTACATCTGCCCCCCCCCCCCTCACCGCAGTTCACATGGTTTTGCCCATTTTGAGAAGAAATGTGTACTGCGATCAGATCTGAATAAGGACCACTGTACAACCTCAATATACTTCTATAACCCATTATGACTCAGTTCCTGAACTTGGTTAGGATATAAGACGTCTACATTTTAATAGATTTTTTACATTTTCACCATGTTTCCCCCAATAATAAGACACTGGGCAGTATTCAATGAGAAAAATTCGCCCTGTTTTATGGCGAATTAGTGCTTTTTTCGCCTTGGACGGAGCATTTTGCTCTCCAAAAGCGAGCAACCCTATTCAATGTGAAATATTCGCCGTCTTTCTAAGTGATTTTCGCCGTCTCTCGCCGTGTAGCAATTCTTCATCTTTTCATGGAGAGCTGGAATGTGAACTTTTAAACTAAAAGGTTTTTTTTTTTTAATTTTGGTGTCAAAAAATCAGTATTTTATTTCTGTGAAGGGGCATGTTATTTTTATTCATGTGCTTATAGCACATGAATATATATTTAATTTAAAAAAAAATATTTTTTTTTATTTTATTTTTTTTACACAGAGAAGCCAGCAGGGGGCCGGAGCGCTCGAGCCGCTCATTAGATATTCATATATTCACTGCATCCGATCATTACATATGCACGATCGGGTGCAGTGAATACTGGGTCCCCCGCTGGGTATAGGGGGGGGGCAGCTTGTGCTGCCTGGGTCCCGGGGAGCCCCTCCCCTCCACATATGTTCTGGGGCAGCCAGGGAGACTTTAATCTCCCTGGCTGCCACCGTCCCACGGCTCCCTGCCAGCTCCCTGCCGCGGACGCTCATCTGCTGCAGGGGTTAAGACTCGCCGCGAGTGGCGGCGAGTCTTAACCACATTGAATAGAGGGAGCAGGAGTGGCAGAGAGCCCTCCGGAACAGGGCGAGTGCATGGCGAGAGAAAAAATCTCTCGCCATGCACGGCGAATTTTTCACATTGAATACTGCCCACTGTCTTATTTTTTGTGGGGAACAAAAAACACCATAGGGCTTATTTTTTGCTAGTATCTTTAGTTTAAACACATTTGTTTAATTAGAGTATATGGTGTCCATAATGTTATAATGCTATGGACACAACAGATCCAATATATTTAGGTAAGGCCTACAAGTTGCAGATAGTTCAGTGGTCACAATAACATATAATACACTGAAAACATACTTACTGTATATATGCTTACAGAAGAATTCACACAAGGTCATATTGCATTTTGAATTTATAGCATAGGTATCACATTAGTCATGTATATTGTGCTGCATAGACAGAAGGAAAGATTGTGAATGTCTCAAATAGCGCTATTTTCACAGATCCACTTGCAAAAACCAAATCATCATAACTTTTTTCCATCTCCGCCAGTCTATGGCTTCCATTAATCTGCTAATGAATCAGGAAATGGTAATCGCTGACATCAAAGACCCACCTGAAAAATGCCGGGGTATGCCAGCATTTCATAAACACATCCAGAAAACGCCATGTTTCTGCCCTTAATGCCTTCTTCCTGTAAAACAAACTGTGGCTCCTCTGACATCTTTGTGTACTGATATTTTTTCACTATTTGAGCCCGCATATGCGCTTAGTTTGAAACTCCATGCTGAATTAATCCCTTAGCAAATATATAATTATGTATAAAATTCTGTGAAACACGGAACTGTCCTTTCAGGGACAGATGGCAACTAGTGATCCCTCTGGGGTACGGGGGCAGCATGAGGGGAGTGGGCCGGGCCTGCCGACTTCAGTGTTGGGGGCGAGCTAAGCCCGCCGACATCACTGTTGGGGGTGGATTGGGGGTGCCGATGTCACTGTTGCGGGCCCCGCCGCGTGGTATCTACAGTGGTGCTGGGCTTCCCCCAAGCACACCGGTGGGGTCAGACAGCAGGTTGTTCTAGAGTGAACACTAGGCAACTACGGTATGCCTCAGCATGTACTATGAACAGTATGCATACATAGGGCTGGATGCACTAAAGCAAAAATGCGGTAAAAACCCGGTTTTCAAGGTTTTCCTGCATTTTCAAATGCACTAAAGTCCGCACGCCGGTGCTCTACTGCGGAGAGAATCACCAGCAAAAGCTGTCAATACCCTACAGAAGCCGATGAGTTTCTCTCCACAGTGATGTTTAAGAGCACGTCTCGTGGCCGGCACTATCACTCTGCGCATGTACAGAGAGACTCCCAGGGCTCAGACCTGGTGGTCCAGCGCTGCAGCCGTTTCCCAAAGGACAGATCTTATTGGAAGAGCTGTCCTTTGCATTAATAATTGTATATGTTAGTGCATATGGGACAATGCATATGGGACAACAATGCGGTACCTGGCGATGTTGGGGTGGCGGATGTAAGTGCATATGGGACTATTAACAATGTGGTACCTGGCGATGTTGGGGTGACGGATGTTAGAGCATATGCGACTATTGACAATGCGGTACCCGGCGATGTGGTGGGCAGATGTTAGAGCATATGCGATTATAATCAATGTGGTACCCAGCAATGTGGGGGGCGGATGTTAGTGCATATGCGATTATAATCAATGCGGTACCCAGCAATGTGGGGGGCAGATTTTAGTGCATTCCCCCACTAAGCAAAATGTGCTTTTAACAAATTGTAATCCATAAAAATGTTGGGACTTTATACACAGCCACCTATGAGCTACTAGTAAGACCTTTCTCATCTGTATGCAGAGTTTATGCCTCGTGTCCATCTGGAAGCTGAGGTACCACAGGGACGTGTTAGCCATATCCAGCCATTAGACTGAATTATCTTTGTGCAGATGAGACATAATAAGTATTGCACACCTGTCATTGTTTGTCTACGCTATGGATGCCCTTTCTTCCTCTGTTATTTTTGCATGTGAGAACATAAACAAAACAAAAAAAAAATAATAATTTACAAAAAACCATAATCACTGAAAGGCAGAAGGAAACCATTCTTATTACATACGCCATGCCCCTGAAATGCCATACTGGGGCGACATGTGTAATAATCTTCTGAACAATAGTTATTTGCTGGAGCCTGACAGTAGTACATTACATCTCCCAGCAGTGTCTGCTTATGAGGATGCCACATATAAGGACATTTAGAAATGTCCATTTAATTTGTAGGTCTTTACAGAAATCATTTACGGTGCATTAAATCTGACAGACAGAATCATTACTGCAGCTCTACGAATAGACTGTCTCTGGGAGTCTGAGAACCAGAGTCAGATATTTCTGTAGCAGTGGCAGCGTTGAAGCACTGGGTAACGCCTCTCTAGACCTGATATCATTGGCTGCTAATGACGGTGTCTATCTTTTACAAGTTCACCTAATATCTGCTGTCCTGAGGGTCAGAAATAGTTCTAGGGTCTAAGAAGAAAGATTGTTTTTAGCAAGTGGCAGTCTCTGATTTGCAGGCATACTGTACCATACCTCCATCTGCTTGCCTCATAATTTAGGTGGAAGAGTCCTAGGGCGAGATTCTCTATCACAGAAATGCGGTAAAAACCCCGTTATCAGGGTTTTTACCGCATTTCTGTATTCTCTAACCTCCCTCCGCAGTGTCACCGCTGCGGAGGGAATCGCCAGCAAAAGCTGGCGGTTCCCTGCAGAAGCCTATGGGCTTCTTACCGCAGCGGTGTGTGAGGGATCCGTCACGGATCCCTCCCAGCATGCCCTGCGGCCGGCGCGTCAGTCTGCGCATGCGCAGACGGACTCCCGGGTCATAGACCCGGAAGTCCAGCAACGGCGCCGCATCGCAAGGGACAGCTCTTACCGCAAGAGCTGTCCCTTGCGTTAATGACCGCATATTTTAGAGAATATGCGGTCATTAGAAATGCGGTGGCCGGCGAAGAGGGCTGCGGATTTTAGAGAATCCCGCCCTTAATTTGAGGGGGTGCTCTTATTTTCATCTCAGTATCAGGACAATAGTTGAATGGTTTGTATAGAAGTGGCGTAGAAGGAGAGGGGAAGTAGGCTGGGGATTGCCCAAAACAATGGCAGTGCTGGTGCAGGGGCATGTGACCTGTAGCTTACGCCAATTTATTACATAAATATGTGGATGAATAAACTAGCTCTATCTTCTCACCTCAAACCTGGTAAAGGGATTTTACTAATGTCATCCTAGAAACATTACTGCTAGTTAGACCCACTTCCAAACAATACTGCTGTGTCCATATATACACTGATCAGCCGTAACATCTGTCTACTGCAGTGTATGTGGTTCCCACCTAAACTGCTCTGACCTGTCAGGGCATCGACTCAGCAAGACCTCTGAGGTGGTTCTGTGGTATATAGCACTAATGCTGCCCATACATCTGTGCGATTGCATTTGATTCGATGTCGGGTTCGATTTCCCTTGAAGCTCACATTCGACATGAAATTAGCATTTTAGTGCATTCGATCATGTGATTTATCGAATGTACCGTTCGATAAAAAAAGAGGAAGGGCCAGGAAGTGACCAGAACTCTTCAAGAATCGCACATTGGCATTTAGAAAAATCGCATGTGCACAAAACACCATTTGACCGCACATACAATTCGAGAAATATGTGCAGTACATAAAACTGTGAGACGCGACATTCGAGCGGCGTGGCCGCGCATCACGTCAAATGGTACACATTTTGTGCATACAATCATTCGATTTCTCAGCCAGATGCTGTCAAAATCGAAGGATTGTATGCGATATCTCACATATGTATGGGCAGCATTAGACGTTCGCAGAAGATGCTTTAAATCCTATAATGTGCATGTGCACTGCGAACCGTGCGCACACCAGACGTTCGATTATAGGTCCGGCTAAGAGTTCGCAGACCCAGCAATGAGATCTGAATGACCCCAATAATAGGTTAATTTTTGCCTTAAAACCCAAACTGTACAGCACACTGTGTATATATATATATATATATATATATATATATATATATATATATAAAAAAAATTGTTTACTCCTATGCATTAGAATATTGTAAATATGAGCATAAGAAAGAATGAAAGCAGGATACACTATAAAAATAACATTAACAAATGTAAAAAAAAAAAGTGTGTCATGTCTGATTTAGAGTTTTGATACCAGGTTCACGCGGTTATATTGCTGTGATGGAATTTGTTATCTGACAACGATAAGGAACATGTGATTAGAATGGAGGGTGTGCATTAGGTAATAGATGGAGGCTGTTTCTGATACATCTGCTCAGCCACTGCACGTTATGTAAAACTAATGCCATGTTTTCTGCTCTCATTTCTGCAGCCATGAGGTCTGGGGGATTTCGCAACGGTAGTTTAGGGAGCAGACCCAGCGCCCCCTTCAGGAGCAACGTGTACCAGCCTACTGAGATGGCTGTGGTGCTGAACGGTGGAACAGTAAGTATTGGGACAACATAACCCTTTACCCGTAAATGTGAGACCTATAACCACACCAAATCCTTCTGTCCCATTAAGTGGTGACACAATCATTACTATTTCAGTAACATGTATGTAATGTATGTAGTATAAGGTGAGGTTCAAGCACTGCATAGATGGCAATAGCAACAGTGCCATCACTGGGAATAGTCTACACATTCAATACATGGAGGTTAAATAATACTTATCAGTGCTGCATATTCCAGCTTTATATTAAATAAGTACATTAATTCCTAAAGCATCCCCCACGCCCAATAAAAGAAATACATTGCTTGTAATGTACTTACTCTTCCTTGAGCCTTGTAGACGGTTCAGTGCCATTGTTGTAAAGAGGGATTATATTGTGGTGTAAGTAAGGAAGGGAAGAGTAAGGGCCCTGCTCGTGAGAGCTTAACTCTATAGAAATGCAAAACAGCCTTTTCTTCTACTCTCATAACCAGAACACTTGACTCCTAAAGTACAGTAAGTACTCTTGTAAATAGTAATTGTTTGAGATAAACTTAAGACATAATGAACTATATACAGAATTTACTGTAACTCCTTCCATTCACCGGCGCCATGAAACTGGCTTTATTCATGTATTATTCTGACAGCTCTGTCATGTGCCTCACAGTCCTAGCTAAAGGCTGTGTGAGACTTTGCTGTGACCTTGTAGCACTATATCGCTGAGACGGCAGCTTCTAATAGGTCCCGCCGCATCACAGCCATTTTAGAGTGATGACAGAAAATAATCCCTGGGGTTCTATGCTACAGAGATAGAAGAGCTCAGGCCCCAGAACTCCATCGCAGCGAAGTAGCTTTGCCAGTGGAGAACCCAAAGAATTGAGAATGCTTTTAGTGCACAGGAATAAGGCAGTGTCCACAACAACCATCCAGATTTTCTGTCATTTTTCTAGTACAATTTAAGAAGTTCTGATTGGCTGTGAGGGGTAACACCCACTTCTTCCTTTATGCCGATTTTCATAAATGTTCCACATTACTTCTGTTCTACCCCAGCTAGAGAGAATGAATACCTCAGTTAGTGATTGGATATTTGGTACATTAAATCACAGGTTCTCAAACTCTGTCCTCAGGACCCCACAACTGTGTGGGGTCCTGAGGACCGAGTTTGAGAACCCTTGCATTAAATGAATAAAATGTTTGTAGAAAGTGATATATCAACAAATACACGTATTTAATGGTAAATGTAAAACACTACTGCCTGGGATTGTAGTGGAAGATGCAAAAAAACCCTCTATTTTCTCTCTTTTTACACAATTTTACTCCTTACAATAACAGATCGATCATTTTTCACTTAGCTGCTGGTTTCCATCCTCTGGGTGAAGATGCATTAGACAGCTTGCTGCTGGAGTGATTTGTACTAGGCTTATTAGTCATTACCTCCTCTCCCTCTGTCTGTGTCTCTCTAGAAGCAGTGGTTAGATATCCCTGTAAGCTTTTAATGAGATATTCCCATCTGTGGTCTGCAAACATCGCACAATCCATGTAAACCATTCAGAGCACATGACAGTAACTTATCTGCTGTACATTTTATTCCCACTCACCATTAATCAACCCATGGACTCATGTTATCATCATCGCACATTCTTATTACACGTTTTTTATTTTTATAATATACATTATTGTCTATTATGCGGTAAAATCTCAGTAAGGTTAATGGGTCGTTATTTTGTCTTGCGGTTCAGAATTTTTATATGTAACACATGAGTAAAAATAATAACTTTAGCTCAGCTCTGAAGATGCAACATGCAACTTTGTTAGAGCTTGACGGTGGTCATGTGACAGGAAATGGAGCATTTTTATAGGTGGAAAAGCTTAGTGTGACCCGACTTTTAGCTTTCAGTTCACATGTATAATATTTTCAACATATTAAATAGAATGTACATAAGAAATGGTAGCCAGCTACAGACAACTTGCTTTCCATGCTTATTTAATTCATAGAACACTTTTTAACGATACAATTTCAAAATGATTCCGTTCCAGCCCTCCAGAGATTTGACCCCAGTGTATTGTATTGTACGTAAACATATGACTAAGCCTTAAATACAAATGACTTTTTAGCCAGAGGGCCTGTTGCTTTTTAATGTGTGATTGGGTCGTCACAGCTCTGAAGGAGTTAAATATGCTTTCCTTTTGATTTCCTTCCAACAGAGGAAACTAGGATAAGTCTTCATAGAAGCATTGTAAATTATATATGGTAAATGTATGGCTTTTACATGGATTTACATCAGAAAAGCTCTTTCATTTTTAAACAGACTCAGAGATCATAAAAAGACAGAAAAACATGTAATTGTTCTGCTTAAGTAATGCAATACATGAGGTAAACTTCTCCTAAATACAATAAACTTCAATACATGAGGTAAACTTACCTAAATTACCCCATACAGATTGACATTATTATTATTTTGCAATATTGGGGCCGAAATGACTAAAGTGTGAGTTTATAGACGTGAAGATGTTGCCCGTCGCAATATATCAAGTACAATTTGGTTGCTATTGGCAAAATGTGTTATTCCTAAAAACTCACACTTTAGTAAATGTACCCCATAATATACATTAAATATATACAGTAGTAGACAGGGGTTCTGAAGTTAATTTGCTCACTTTCCTAAGAAAATTACACACTTGCAGTAATGTATTTTCTAGACACAAGTTTACCCAAAGAAATGTTTGAGTGTAATTAGCAGTTAGACCAAGCATGTCCAAACTGTGGCCCTCCAGCTGTTGTGGAACTACACATCTCAGCATGCCTTGCCATAGTTTTAGCATTCCCTAATAGCACAACTGTGGCAAGGCATGATGGGGATTGTAGCTTAACAACAGCTGGAGGGCCATAGTTTGGACATGCCTGAGTTAGACAATCTTACAATACACCCCACACTATTGATACAATTATCAAGGGTTAACAGTGTAATCCCTTGGGTGACTGGGTAAGTGCACCTGTTTGTTACAGGCGGATCACAATGATCAAACTCCAGTAGACATTCATTCTAGCATATAACAGCTTCATAGGAATCCCCTATAGAGTTATGAAGGGTCCCAACAGAATCTATAACCTCAAACCTCATATCACTGGGTGCTGTATGACGGTCCGACAGTCAGGATTCCGACTTCAAAATCCCGACCACCGGTTCTGCGACAGGAGGGCGAGTGCAAAAAGCCCCTTGCGAGCTTGCTGCACTCACCACAGGTTCTATTTTCCCTCTTTGGGGGTCGTGGGCCTTCACGAGGGAGAATAGCCCCTGTCAGTCGGGATACTGACCATCACAATCCCAACTGTCGGGCCGTCATGCGGCTCCCTTATCACTTACTTGCTAATACAAACATCAAATAATTTGACTGATATAATAGGAGTGGGGTCCACTGCAACAGAGTTGTTAAGTTCTTGAGACCTATTAATATAGTTCAGTGGTTTGGCACAATTTGGCAAAGCTATCAACTTTTCTGAAATAGCCAGCAATGATGACTGTAATTATCTGATTATAGAAAAAGCCAAATATAAATAAAACCTCCAGATTATAATAAATTAGATTGTGGCTGGACAATCAGTGGCAATAAGTCAGCTGTTTCTTGGGCCTTAAATTTGCATATGAAATCTACAGAAGAGCTACAATTTAGTGATCAATTTAAGAAGGCCGTGCCCACTACCCTTACAAGGCAGGCAGCATTCTGCTTGTATTATTATATAGAGACCCGAGGGTATATGAAATAAGGTCCCAGTTGGGATGTGGGATTTAGCCGAACATGGCCATTTTTTTAAAGCAGCGATGATTTCAATGCAAATCCAACCTGGTTTGTCCTTGTAAATGATTGCCGACATACATTAGGTCCACTAGTAAAGTTCAGCACATAAAATAGGTCAACATGGCTAATATCGACAGGATCAGAATGTCGACACAAGCACTAGGTCGACAGTGGGAAGCTCAACAGTCAAAAGGTCGACTTCAGGTTTTTTTATCGAAAACAAGCGGTATTTCATACCCTACCATCCACTAGGGCGTGGTGGGAGGCTATAATAGTGTGCCAGGCTTAGCAAGGCACCGTGCCCGAAGGCGAGCGCTGAACACTGATACACAGTCCATGTCGACTTACAGATGGAGTGGCAGCTCTATCTGACAGGGAAACGCGAGCGTCTCACTCGCGTGTCCCTGTCAGCAAGGCTGAGGGGAGCGGCTTCCCTGCCCGTCTCCGCTTTAGGGAGGTGGGCAGGCTGGGGCAGAGCTGATGGAGGGCTGCTACAGCTTCCGACAGAACGGGGCGCGCGAGCGCCTTGTGCGTGCGCACCCCATTCTGTAGGAGGCTGGCGGGGGATGGCCATCTGTACATCGCAATTCGGGACGAAAAAAGTTAGAACCGCATGTCGACCTTTTGTCTGTCGACCTTTCCGATGTCAACCTAATGCTTGTGTCGCCTTTCTGACCCTGTCGATCTTAGTCATGTTTGATGTGTCAACCTAAGCCCTTTATTGGTCGACCGTATGAACCATACCCCCCAAATTCATAGTGTAAATGGTTCTTAGCCAGTTGAGGCAGCTATTTTATAGGTGGGGCATTTTGTGATACAATTGAAGGATGTCAGTCACGCTTGCGGTCACGAGATTTTAGCTGAAGTTAAAGGGAACGCTATTTGGCTTCGGCACATGATAGCATGTCCAGCAGTTTAATCTTAGTAAGTAACTTTGCCTATTAAAAGTAGAACATACGTCTTTGCTTTAAGCTTTTATCAAGCTATTTATCATTGCTAAGTGGATGTATTATTTACCTGCATTCATGTAATTATAATCACTGTGTGATATACTATGCATTATAGATGTCATTGATTTGTCAATTACTCTAAGTCAAGGCCACATTATACATTAACAGCCATAACTGATGCATACAAATGATAGCAGCTCTCACTGAAGGTTATATATAATTATATACTAAGTATAATGACCAGCATTTGTAATGTGATACATGTACAAGGCATCAGTAGAAAATCTACCAAAATTCATTTTGGAGTTTTGCAATAGACGTCAGTGATGGCACAGATACTAAAGCAGCGGTGTTTCTTTGTAAATAGCAGTTTTCACAAAGTCAACTGAAGATTCACAAAGTTATCCCACTTGGCTGATGCACATACACTGCTTGCTAGGATGTCCCAGGGACAGATGGAGGACACAGCACTTTGGGATTAAATGATCTCTGCTTGGGAAGTTACCTTCACTGTTTTCTGGAATTGGACATAGAGACAGAGTCGGGTCTTTTAAAAATGACATGAATGAAATGTTATTAATAAATTTGTTCTATACAGTAATTCATTCATAGACTTCAATGTAGTATACACATTTCTCAGCAATACCGTAAAATGCTGGAAATGAGTTTCCTCCAAATGCACTTGTACCTCACATAATTCCAGCCTGAGATAGATGTTGCTATCTCTTTTATTAACCTCACTGGACACAGTGGAACCCTCAGTCCAATCAATGATCCAGCAGGGTCTTCTAAGGAGTCATGGACGATTTACATCTTCTGGATTCAATAGACATGACCCCATAAGGCCTTTTACACGTTGACATATAAATACATGTGTTTTGGCGTATTCAAAATGGAATCAGGGACCATTGGAGCTCATTGTTTCTGGTGTCGCCAAACCCGCTTGCGTCTGCTTTTTGGAGCGTTGCATTGCTTTGTGGTGTTTTGTACACTTGTTCTTTTTTTGTGTTCAGCACAAGTCAAATTCATTGAAGTCAGCTGATTGCTTCTCGATTTTCACAAACACCCGTGCTCATTAACCACGGCATGTCAAACCCTTTAAGCTTTCGTGTGTGTTGCCACTGGCATTTGAACTCGTCCAATGACTTCCAATGTCAGGGGATAGCTGCCCTGAAGTTAGTTGACTGTAGTTATGTTTAGTCCCATTGACTACCTTATGTTTAGTCCTATTGGCTACCTGTGCTTTGTGTCACGCTACTCCCCCTCCCCCCGATCCCCCCTCCCGCAACCTGCCTTATAGGCTTCTGTTAATTAATTAATTCCAAATAGAGAAATATTGTATTATTTCCCGTTTTGACAGATATCCCAATAATAATTAGTAGTGCACCTAAGAACATCACATAACATATAAAGGGTTTACTGAACTCTCAATGCTTATGCTTATCAAATGTGTTTAGATTGCCATAGAGTCCATATTCTCAGATATCCATTTGTTGTCCTTATTTCCAGATCCCAACTGCTCCTCCAAGTTACACTGGACGGCATCTGTGGTGAAAGGCACATAGGTTCCAGAGTCACAGGCTATTTCACCTACTGTCCCTGTCTTTGTGAGGGAGAAATCAGTAAAGGTAGCAGGACACAACCGCACAACACTCAAGAGCTCTGGTAATCCTATCTAATAGGGTTTATCTAAATGTGAACAGCTGTGAACTCTTAAAATAACATCTAAAGACGGATATTGTCGCAGTTAACTTGAAGTGACTCCACACACTCAACAAGATTCACTTTTACAGAACAGCAACTGTTTTACAATGGATGATAACATTTAACAGTAAAGGGACACAATCCCGTTTGCTTGGTCAATACATTTATATTTTAAATACAAGTCAATATTTCAGTTAGTAAAGAAGAAAACGGGCCCAGTAGTGCCCATGGTGGCCTTTGGGGCAAAACAAGGGGTTTTCTATGGCTTAAAAGTTTAAGAAGTTTTGTCTGTGAAACAGGAAATTCATCACTGAAGACTCAAAACAGGATAAAGGAAGGCCTTATTGCTCTATAAGACATGGCTTAGAAGACTACTAGACTACAAGCTGATGTTTGTTTTTGCAGATACAGTTCTACATAGTACTGTGCCGAACTGATCACATTGCAATGATAATTTACAATATGCCAAGGACAGAACTAACAACGTGGGAAGTGAGCTCGCCCCCCTCTTCTAAGCAATAGCTCATTTCAAGACGTACAGACTTTTAAACAAAGAAAACATAACCGGTTTTAGTGTTTTTATCTGTCAGGATTGCACATTTAAATTAACAAAAGAAAAACAAATTTCCGTGGTTTTAACTAAAGCTGTACTTAGACGGGAATCTGAAAGAGCATTTTATTTTGAAAGATAATAAAACGCAAGACAGCCATTTTAAATCTAATCACAAAGAGACTATTGTGTAGTTTAATTCTACATGGGTGGAAGTTTGCAAAAATAAAATCAATGTATATGATGTATTATTAAGGCTTTAGTGTATTATTATTAAGGCTTTAGTGTTAGTGATTTATCACTTGACAACAAGGTTTTTTTTAAAATGCTATCACTGTTGTAAACCACAGATTTCTATGGTTACAAAAAAAAACAATTGTGATGTCAGTTATTTGGCAAACAGCTCTTCTGCTGATAACATTTTACTGTTACTAATAATAATAATAAGCTGGGAATCTGCAGATCATATGTCTTTTGATAAAATAATCAGTCAGTTTACCAGTTGATATACCAATAGCCTAAAGATCAACTTAATCTGGCATTTTCATAAGACATACACATAATGGAAGTTCCTAACTACTGTTATGATCCAGGTAACGTTCCATGTGAATATAAAGTAGGAGGGATTTCCCTTAGCAGTATTTTTGTAATTTGGAGGAAAAAAGGTTACAATAAATGCTTATTATTTATCATCTTCATTTGCGCTATGATATCTTTCCTGCAGCTCATTATTAATTTTACCATGGTTTCATCATATTTTAAGTCACACATTCCTTAACGATCATAAGTCATATGTCTCACTCATTCTCTCTACTTTCCTGTAAGAAGTAAGACAGTAGTGAATTGTATGGCAGGCTTAGTTGATTACACTGTGGTATTCTTGTTTACAGCAGCAGCAAATTGGTGGCCAAGGGCTTGGGAAAACTTTGAGGAAAGTGACTGGAAAACTAGTATCAGTATCATGTGAGAGGTGCCATGACACTTACATAGGAATATATACAGTAGGAAAGAGATTTCATATTCATTACAATCGAAATCCAGCAGCGTAACTTGCAAAACAGTCGCCTCTCGCCAACTACATGCCTGTAATGGTCCTAGACAAGAGTAATCTAACTGCTTGGACTAACCACCAAGTGACCAAATCTCTGCTGAGATCTCAGATACTACTACAGTGCTTTGTGTGGGCAAATCCAGATAAAAAAAAAACAACAGGCAATTGGGCCTACCATTGCAGCATAACAGATACTTGCATCACTATTTGCATTACTGGACATAATAGTACCGGCCCATTTGCAGGAAACATATTCATAGTAAAGCAAGAAATCATCTGTAGACATATTTTACCTCACACAAACATTTTTTTAGACATTAAGGGCCAGATGTACTAAGACTTAAAACTTGATAAAGTGGAGAGTGATACAGCACCAACCAAACATTCCTTTTTCAAATCCGGCCTGTTTGGCTGGTGCTTTATCATTCTTTATTCACTCTTTATTTTATCACTTTTCAAGGCTCAAGGGGCATACACACGGAGAGATGTGTGCTCACTTTCTAAGCAATCTAGTCAGATTGCTTAGAAAATAGCACAACATCTCTCCGTGTGTATGACCCTTTAGTATATTTCGCCCTAAAAATAAAAACAAAATGCTGGTTTTGATGATCGTTAGTTGGCTGTTATATAGCCTAGCCATACACATTATGACATGGCTTTATAGTCCCAGGTGCCTTAGGAAAATAAAATAAATGTCTGCACATATATATATATATATATATATATATATATATATAGTATATGCAGTAGCACTTACACCTATCCAAAGATTATGATGCAGTTTGCACTATTAATGATCTGCAGTCCATGAAGTGGCATATACTGATACATTTTATGGTAGAACCATCATGTGTTCCAGTGATATCTGATACACGTATATTTTTCTGCAAAAAAAATGTAAAACCATGGCAAAAATAAAATGGCTGCTCAAGTTCTCCCTGTCAGTTACACACATTATGTGTCAGTTACACACTTATTGTGTAAGCTGAGATAATTTTTTTATAAATGCAACCATTTTTGTGAATTTTGGCTGAATCCACAAAATGGCTGCCACCTAGAAGCTTTATTTACTAGTAGTGCAAGTGAAAAAGTAAGATTTGATTTAAGGGGTTCAGGAGAAGGTACATTTAGGGAAGCCTTCCTACTTTTTTGCCAATGTAAAAGTATCTGAATTGTTTTCACCTGTACAAAGGTGTTGTCCCATACTTCTAAAGGGTTGAATGTTTCATCTTCCAGTTGTGCATGTTAGTGCTCCGTGAGGGAAGTAATAAAAGCTTCGAAATGCACAAACTTGACACATATATAGTAAAGCGGGTCCCAATCACTCCTCCGAGTTATGAGGTAAACAATGTAATGTTTCAGGATGAAATGGCAAACAGTAATGTTAAAATGAATAAAAGGTACTAAGTTGGCTTTATTTTCCAACATGCACATGTTGAAGTGTACCCCAGATCCCCCCTGCACATCCTCCTGTTATGGGGGCAGCAGCAAGGACCGGGTCCAGCTCTTCAATGAGCTTGCGTCTAGGCAACAGGTGCACTGCAAACAGAAATTAATACATGGAAAGATAAAGGGGTCAAACGGATACAATTATTCTGTTCTTCTGTCCAACTTCTATAAAAAGAAAATGTATGTATGTATAGAATGTGAGGTTAGTGTTCTTATGCGTAGAAAGTTATATTGTGTTTGCTGTTTAGTATTTATTTCTACATTTGTAGTGACAGACCTGCAAATATAATAGGATAAGGAATAGCCTTTAGTTTTGTTGTTTTAAGGTATTACTATGTCATTACATATTTGTTTATTGTGATCCCCTTTGAAATGTTTGTATGCATATTAGCGATGTATTTTGTAGACAAAAGTATTGGATGGGGGGGTTAAAAGGATTGTTTTGCTGAATCTGTCAACTCTAATGCACATTGTAGGACCTTTACCCTTCTTTCTGTTAATTGTTTTATTCTTTAAAAAAAATTCTCAATGTAGCAGTCTTGTTAAAAATTATTAATACTAATTACCCAGGCCTGGGTTTCTTGGACCTCCCTCCTCATCCCCGCTTCTTACTTGTCAGCCAGCACCAGCCTGCTGGGTCCATGGAGGCTGCTGCTGATCCCAGTTTGCCTCCTCTGACTGCAAAGAGCCCACACTGGTTCTGACCCTGGCTGAGGGGCACATTATGCCAGCTATACAGGTGGGCGCTGTTTTGTGGCACTTGAATAGTTTGGGGGTGACAACAAACAGAAAGGTGGGGGATGCCCACCCTAATTTCTAGGCATGCTGGAGTCAGTGGCTATAGCAGCTTCATTGGCTTCAGCAGCAAAAATTTGTCCATCCTTAGTAACTCAAGTGTTACTACTACCGCTTCCATATTGCAAAACCGGGCGGATGTTGAACCTGGGTCCGACCTGGGTCACACCTTTTCCCCCTGAACCCGAGTTACTCATTATACATAGGAAGACTTCTTACCAATCTTCTTGCCGGGTTAGATGCACTTTGGTGCTTTCACCTTGTTCCTGTCAATTCAGCAATAACCCGGGTTATAAGTGCAATGTGAAAGGGATCCAATGCTGCATCCTCGTCCACAGCAGCAGATCAGAGAAGCCTAGTCACACAAGACACCTGGTGCTGCATTAGCACCTTATTATACAGCAGCTGCATACAGAGACACTATGGTTATGTGATCGGCATCCCTCTATGGCACAATCCCTAGCTTCTCCCTTTTTAAACTGTTTGGCCACAGTGAAGTGTTAGCAGCTGTTGTATCAGCATCCGGACCTCAAATCAACCATGTTCTAAAGATGGCGCCAATGTGCAGACTCCACAGTTCAACCCGCACCACAGGGCAACCTTCACCAACATGCTGTTGTGTAATGAATCAAGCCTAGATACAGCTAGAAACATACCTCCCAACTGTCCCGCAAATTGCGGGAACATCACATTCTTTGTGACGTTCCCGCGTACCTCCCGGGGCCGGGAGTGTCCCGCGGTGGTGGTGGGGCAGTTGGGAGTCCCCCCCCCCTCCCGGTCATTCATGAATAGACGCTGTGTGCATGACCAGGGCGTCCATTCCTGCAGCCAGAGGGGCTGGGGGCATAGCCAGCAGCTCACTGGGCTGCTGGGCATCCCCACACAGTGGCGAAAACAGGGCGTGGAATTACAGCAGCGCCGAGAGTACAGGACACGCCCCTCCCCGATAGGCCACACCCCCACAATTTTGCCACACGCCTTTGGCACGCGCTCTGTCCCGTCTGCCAAAGTTACAATGTTGGGAGGTATGTAGAAATAGTGTACAGCTACACCTCGTCTCTTCTTCGCTATCAAATTTGTTACCACAATTATTTTTTACATATGTTATCAAATTATATACAATATTTTCGATTATATTGTCCCACACCTGTGAATGTTTCTGTGAAGGTCGACACAAGAAAAGGTTTGACATGCACTGGGTCAAAATGGTAAAAAGGTCGACACAAGCAACAGTTCGATATGGAAAAGGTCGACATGTTTTATGGTTTTTGAGGTCTATGTCGACATGGACACTGTTTAGTGTACCACATCCCTTCTAATGTTTTGCTGCGCTCGCCATGCTTTGGGCACTGGGATGGTAATGTCACATTCAACCACAATCTTGGCCACTATTTCCGCCTGCAGAAATAGCACCCATCGCCTATTCAATGCTGACATTTCCGACATTGAAGACAGATTACGACAAAACAGATCTGACTTTAAAACAAGTCGGATCAGCTTTGTCGGAAACGGCCATGAGTTGTCATAGACAGCATACACTCGGCCGGGTTAGACTCTCCCGAACCACAAAGTTTCAGACAGGGAAACCCTACTGGTATGATAGTGGGTGCTAGGGATTGGTCATTTAGGAAAACAAATATTACTATACTTTACATGTGCAGCTCGCTATAGTGGTGGAATGTGACTGAGCAATAAATACATGAGTATTTTTGATATGTATGTATATATTTTTATATGTCTGTATGTTTATGCATAGAGTGAGAGCGGGATAGTTATCCACTGGATTTAGATTATTTGCTTTAGAGGTATTAGATTTAAAGATAATAAACCCTATCCAGCCATTACAGCTATACTGTATACTGTATCGCCTAAGTTTTCACCCATTAAAAAATGGTTGCTGTTGGGAGCATGATTTGATTTATGAATATAGGGGTGTCCTGCCAAATTCCTGGAATAGACACCACCCATGGTTTTACTTATCTTTCTTGTGAAGTGTGTGAGGGGGCGGGGGTAATGATGATCCATTTGCATAATTAGACTCCTCCTTCTCTGTGCAAGAATTCAGTTTGCATCATGGCATCGTGATGGGTGAATCCCGATGATGCAAAACAGATCAACATGGCCCCATGTCTTTGTTCTACAAATCATGTCCTTGCCATTGGGGGAACAGGGTGATGCAGTTCACATTATCACATTCCCCTGCACTTGGCCAAAGGTTAGGCAAATATTATATGGCAGAGTATATAAACATTCATACTTAATATCATTTTACTGACGAGTAGTAATTTCTCAATTATGGTTCAACACTTTCTGACATCTGGGTAAAGACGACTGACTACTTACAATGAAATGTCCAAGTAGTCGGCCAACCTGGACTGAAAGTTTAGCAGGGGACTGTACGATGACAGAAAATATTATTTGGTGTGGAATACATCACTAACCCCAACGGCCTCCACCTTGGCATAACCAGCGCTTCAAATAGTAACATTGGAGGAACTATATAAAACTATATTCTTATTTTAGTCTCCAATTGTCTGGTTGACGGACTTCACTTGGCAGTTTATTTCCGGATCATGTTACAATGTTCCACCATGTTACAAAATTCTAGCATCAGGATTATCGCAGATAGACATCAAGAAAGGAGCAACTAGATTTATGTCCCCATCTTCCAGCATGGTCCTATAAGGGAGAGTAACCGTTTCTCATCCCGTTGTAAAAGTCAATAGGGCATTGATCTGTTCTACAGTATTTTGCCAATTGCAAATTTTGTAAGTGAAAATACCCATTGGTTTGTTTTGAACAGCGCTATATTTATTACTTGCATATTTGGGTGTTTTATATTGTATTCCTTTGCTGCTGATTGTTACAATTCTATTCTGATATTTCTTTAAATCTGGTTGAATTTAAAGACAATCATAGATATTTATGTATTATAAGGACTCTATAGCAAATAAAACAAAAGTCTGTATAGCATGGGAAATGTTTTATTTTCAATATGCTGTTAACACAAAATAAAGACTTTACCATTTATTGTCCTGTGGTGAATATCCCTTTATGATGAATAATACATTTTTCATGAAACTATGCAAATTTCTAAAGTAAAAAACATACCATTCTAGTAAACAGGAATTTCTGTTACAATGTCCGGTTTATATTTAAAGCTGCACTACCTCCTCCTAGCCAGAGATGGAGCTCACCTTTTCCCAGGGATGTATGAAGAACAGAGAAACCATGGGCATATTGATTCAGGGCTCCAATTTGGGGGAGGGGTCAGTGCAATCTAAACAGCATTAAAGACCTGGGCAAAGCAATGCACCTGGGCCCTACCCACTCATTCAAGGGAATACATGATCAAGAAAAGTCAGAACATACCCCTCCTGCTCTGCAGTCCCAAACTTCTCTAAATGATTCCATGCAGTGAATGGCCGTCAACACTATGTTTGCTGGATAGCTCTAACCATCCACCAATCAGCAAGTCAACTGTCATTCCTTGTCTGGCTGGAGGCAGGTAGAGAATGCTACACTCTGATTGGTGGATAGTTCCAGCCATCCACCAATCAGTAAGCAGACAGCCATTCAGTGTCTTGCTGCAGGAAGAGGTGTAATTCAAAACCAGAGCAGCCAGGCAGCATTTTGTATCTGCCTCCCACGAAGCAGCATAGGCACGAGTCAGGGAGGCAGATTCCCCCTGGTCCAGTCCACCCCTGCTTGTAGGCCACTAAAATCGAGGTATCTGCTAAGTGTGCCTATATGCTAAGATGGCACAAAGAGGGGCAGTTACTAGGTGGTAGTGCAGCCTTAAGTTACTATATTTTTAGAGTTTTTAAGAACACTTTAATAAAACATTGGCATCATTTGATGTCATTTATTTCTCTTCTAGATCCTTGAATTCTGTTTCCACTGCAAAAAAAAGGAGACAAATAATTAACTAAGTTTAATGTGTGACTTGAGATTATTCTCTTGTGAAAACATTAAATGGGTTTATTGTGGTCACACATTTAATATAAAAATAAACAGCACATCCTGTACTAGAGACACAATCATCCATTAACAAAGTCTCCTCGTACACTGGGAAGCCAGCACTGGGATCGTGCTGAGGCGATGAACACATGGAATAATGGCCAAGTCATGGTTCAATTCCATCAATGGAGCACAAACTAAACAGTTTAGTAAATGATGTGGAAGAGGCAGACAATAAACATGATACTTAAGACGAAATCTACAAAGGAAAGCCAGTTTGGCCGAGCAGAGCATGAATGTTAGCTAAGCGTCCATTTAGTATGCAATACTTTGTTTTGGTAACAACAATCGTAATTACATATAGCATTAATCTTAAGTAAATATTTGTTATATACACAATACAAAAGGAGTATGTGTGATCAGAGAGAGCCAAGAACAGAGCTTCGATTACACATAGAAACATAGAATTTGACGGCAGATAAGAACCACTTGGCCCATCTAGTCTGCCCCTTTTTTAAACATGTTACCTCAAACCATATTTGATCCTTATTTTTTTGTAAGGATATCAATATGCTTATCCCAAGCATGTTTAAATTGTACTACTGTATTTGCATCTACCACCTCTGATGGGAGGCTATTCCACTTATCTACTACTCTTTCTGTGAAGTAATTCTTCCTCACATTTCCCCTGAATCTTCCTCCCTCTAGTTTCAGTGCACGTCCTCGTGTTCTGTTGCTCCTCTTCCTGTGAAGAATGTCTCCCACCTGTACCTTGTTAAAACCCTTGATATATTTGAAAGTTTCTATCATGTCCCTCCTTTCCCTTCTCTGCTCTAAAGTATAGATATTAAGATCTTTTAGTCTTTCCTGGTACGTTTTGTGATGTAGGCCATGCGCCATTTTAGTTGCCCTTCTTTGTACAGTCTCTAATGTATTTATATCCTTCTGGAGATATGGCCTCCAGAACTGAACACAATACTCTAGGTGAGGCCGTACCAATGACCTATACAGTGGCATTATTACTTCTTTCTTTCTACTGCTGATACCTCTCCCTATGCAACCAAGCATCTGACTTGCCTTCTTCATTGCTTTGTTACATTGCCTACCTGCTTTTAAGTCCCCTGAAATAGTGACACCTAGATCCCTCTCTTCCTCAGTAGTTTCCATTATAGTGCCATTTATACTATAATTAGTCTTTGGATTTCTGAGACCCAAGTGCATGATTTTGCATTTTTTTGGCATTAAACTGTAGTTGCCATGCTCTTGACCATTCCTCTAATCTACCTAGATCATCAATCATTTGTTTTAACCCTCCTGGTGTGTCTACCCTGTTGCATACCTTTGTGTCATCTGCAAAAAGGCACATTTTACCCTCAATTCCATTTGCAATATCACCAATAAAGATATTAAAAAGCACCGGTCCAAGTACAGATCCCTGGATACTCCACTCGTAACCTTTCCCTCCTTTGACTGTACTCCGTTTACTACAACTCTCTGTTTTCTGTCCTGCAACCACGCTCTTATCCATTCAACTATCTTAGAATCCAATCCCAAGCTTTCAAGTTTATTTAACAGTCTGCAATGTGGGACAGTGTCAAAAGCTTTACTAAAGTCTAGATAAGCTACATCTACAGCCCCACCTTGATCTATTACTTTAGTCACCCAGTCAAGAAAGTCAATAAGATGTGTTTGACATGATCTTCCCCCAGTAAACCCATGCTGTTTTGGATCCTGTAAATTGCTGGTTTTGAGATATTCTACAACTCTTTGTTTTAAGAGTGTTTCCATCAATTTCCCTACTACTGATGTAAGGCTCACTGGTCGATAGTTGCTTACCTCTTCCTTGCTTCCACTTTTGTGCAGTGGGACTACATTCGCTGTTTTCTAGTCCTCTGGTATTACTCGAGTAGCTAGCGACTGGTTGAATAACTCTGTTATTGGTTTTACCAGCTCCCCTTTAATCTCTTTTTGTCAGGAACCAGGTTCAGTCTGTTTTGTTTTCTGTCCGTTTCTGTTTGGCATTTTGACTCACTGGTGGCCTCCAGTGGCAGGTCTGTTGCCATCACAGCTTTGTGTTCTGGGAGCTTAATTTATTCACTAGGCTGTGAGATAATTAAGCTAATAAAGCACTTGCTGGGAGACTGCCTGGAGATCCACCAGGTGTTATCAATCACCTGAGGCCTTGATAAGGCATACTCTTCTTTGGATCTCTGCCAGTTATAGCTTGCTGTTTTCTGTGCTGGTAGCTGCAGATCTACTGCTTTCTGGTCCTAGGTCCTGCTCCTGTTCCATTCAGTCTGGATTCTGTCTGAGTCCTTCTCACTTCAGTCTGGGTCCTGTTTACAGTCTTGTCCTGTGGCAGTCTGGGTCCAGTCAAGTGTCCTATCTTGCTGCAGTCTGGATCAAATATCATTGTCCCGTTGCTGTCCTAGTCCGGGGACCGTCCAGCCGTGGTGCAGCCATTGTCCAGCTGCCGTCTCACTGCGGTCACCGTGCAGCCGTGGTCCAGCCGTTATCCAGCTGCCCGATTGCTGCAGTCAGTGTCCAGTCTTGGGCCGGTCACGTAAGTGCTCCAGTGGAGCCTGGTTCCTTATTCTTTATTCCTACGGGCCAGCGACCCTTTCTCCTTAGTTATTATCATTATTATCCTGGTTCTGCTCTCCGTGGTTCAGAGAGGCCCACAACTGTGGGTTTACGCCTGTTTTGGGGTACCGTCACTTTAAGAGTACTTTTTTGCGTTGGCGTGTGTTTGGTTTGGTGGCGCCCCATTGTTGCTTAGTCCTTGGCCAGGTGCCGTGAGTTAGGGTGTTTAGTCCAGATAGGCCCTGGTAGTTAGATCCTCCTTTTGGTCCAGTCCCTGACGGTCGCCGTGGGTTTGTCCCCACTTAAAACCTGGTTGCATCGGGGTCGGAGCGGGCCTAACTCGCTCCTTTGAACGCGGCGACTAAAGGAGAAGCCTAGCAGCCTGCGGTCACCTGCCCGGGACGGCCAAGAGAGTCAGTGTAGGGCTTTGCTCTGGCCGTTCTAACCAGCGGTCCCGGCTACGGGCTCACGCCTGATCTCCAGCTCCCTGCCTCCTGCAGCACCACACCAACATCCTCACGTTACTGTCTCCGGACTCCAACGGTGGGAAACACCCAAGTCCGTAACACTTTTAGTATCCTTGGATGTATCCCATCTGGCCCCATTGATTTATCCACTTTCAGTTTTGAGAGTTCTGTGAGGACTTTCTCCTCTGTAAATGTACATGTTGTAATAGATAGGTCATATAAAGACTGAAGTATGATGAGTAGGATTTATGCATTTCCCTTTATGTAAAGATGTATTTGATATCAGATTTTGTATATCATTATTAGTATATTAGGAGATACTGCTCTTCTTTCTATAGAATTATATTGGAAGCAAACACTGATTATTGATTCTGATCATTCTGCTGAGTTGTGGCAACACTACCACCCGTCCCCGTCACATACTGCTTAGCCCCAACCTCCTGTCATTGGTCCCGCCTCCCCGCTGCCCTCCCGTCCTCCGTAGCTGCTGCACCCCCCACTAACCCTGTCCATCTCCCTGAAGCGGAGACGGACAGGGAATCCACTCCCCGCCACCATTTCACAGGGACACGCGAGCGTGTGAGATACTCTCACGTCCCCGTCAGATAGTGCACCTCGCCGCCAGCTCAGGCAATCTGGCGCTCCATCGGGTATCTCCCTATTCTAGTACAGTAATCTTTCTTTAGAAGATTAGTTTGTTATCAATACAAAGATTAATGGTCCATATGTATTAAACCTTGAAAATAAAGTCGATAGTAGTTAAAATAGTTTGATAATTATCAAACCAGCAAATAGTTACAAATAAAGGTAAAGTGTTCAAAAATATTTAAATAATGTGAATAAACAAGGTGGACTGATCATGTGGCTTAATCCAAGTTGCTCAGTAATTGGCAGGGTAGTGATATTATAAATGTACACCCAGATGTTATACAGGCTTTTAAAAGATGTCGCTCAGAAGGCCCTGGAGTAATATTATTGATTTTAGGAGAGACAGGTTTTTTTTTACCTAACAGCATATTGGGAAGATGCACTGATGTGTTATATTACCATGGAGGTAGCAGCAATCAGTCACCACTAGTGTAGGCCATCATTTTATGCTTCCTAACCATATTCCAAATATCTATATTATCAGCACAGAGAAGTTTGATTTTTCCCCAAACAAATTAATACAGCAAAAGTAGGAAGAAGAAGGAAGACAGATTAAGGGTCGGATGTACTAAGTGAAAAAATGGGGTAAAACCCCCGTTTTCAGGGGTTTTACCACATTTTAAAAAGTACTAACACCCGGCCACCCCGTTATCGCCTATGGGCTTCTATTACCGCCTGCCCACTACACCGACCCCTACCGCAGATACCGGTAGGGGTCGTTAATAAAGCAGCCAGTATTAAACCTGCACAGAAACAAAATAACATCCAAATCTAACTCTCTCTGCACATGTTACATCTGCCCCACCTGCAGTGAAACATGGTTTTGCCCATTAGACAGATTTTACTTTTGTGAGCCAATCTGTATTAGGACCTGACTGCACACTCAAGAAAAATCATTTTCTGGTGAGTGATTGCGTATGGATTTGCAGCTATTCGCAGGAGCCCATTGGCAGCCTTGCACGGGACGGGTATTCACCCTGGCAAGGCAGCGGCTATTGGATCGCAGGGATCTTCTTTTTAGCAGCTCAGCGATCAGGTCTGAATAACGCCCAAAGTTAGGTACCTACCTAAAATATTTCAGTAGTTGTCCACGATTATTTTTATGGAATGAAACTATTTTTGAGAACATCTGGTTTCTGGTGTACACCACTCAATTTGAAAGGTGAGTTTTAAATGGGTTGTAATAAAAATTCGACAAGTTCGGCACTGTTTACATGTTGGCAGAAAACCTGCGGAAAGGAGGGGTGGATGTTTAGGGTTTGGTACTAGAAGGAGCATTAGGGGTGGGGATTAGGGTTAGGGATAGCTGAGCCTGACCTGGAAGTGGTGGTCACATGACCACTGGGGTCCAGAAGATGTAGCGGGAGCTGCTGCAGATGCCCAGAGAAGGTAAGTCACTGCTGGGCCACCGGAAGGAAATATTAACATATTTATATGTTAACATTTCCCTACTGTTTACATGTTAAATGTCTACATGGTCCAATGTAGTCGATATTTTGTAACCAACCCTTTTTAATAAACTATTAAACATTTTCAGCATCCGTCATATAGGCTCAATCCTCATCTTAAAACAATATCCTTCATATTTTTAGTTTCCTCTGACCATTTTCTCCTTTCTAATCAATATTGTCTGTAAGGCTTTTTACGTGATGCTACTGACCTATGGAACTCACCATCACTCCTTGGGCCTGATTTTTAGTCATTCAAAATGCCAGTATTCATGCAACCCTAATGTTTTCCACTTGCGCATGCGTCACTAGTAAGTCACAGCACATGCGTCCCACGTGGTGGTTGCACAGAGACTCAGACTTGGGCATTCCTGGGCGGTGACTGGGAGGTGTCTATTCAAAGATGCACTGCTTTGGACACATAACTGCTCACCTTGGAGGCCATAGGCTCATGGGAGATCTGCACCCAGCATGGAGCTGGTACAAGCGTGATGGTGAGAACGATGTTTGAGTCTAAAGCAGTGGCGGCTCTAACCAGTATAAAGGAGTGGGGCTGCTGCAATGCGCCCCCCCCCCCCCCTCCACTGCCATCCATGTCCATCCGTGCTCCCCGTCTCCTCCCGTCCACCGCCGTGCTCCCCGGCCATGCGCGCTCCCGAGTCCCCTGCACGGGGCCAGCGCATGTGCAGTAACTTCATACATACTGCGCATGCGCTGGCCCAAGCCTCCGGGGGCTGCCTTTGCCCCTGGAGGGAAATCATTCAAAGGTTGATCACCATCGAATCATTTCTCCAGCCTTCACTTTGAAAAGTTTACACTTACTTTTCAGATGCCCACTATCCACCATTTTTGTGGCCACACCCATAAAAATGCCTTGTGCCGCCCCCTTCCTGCCCATCTTGTTGCGAACGCCCCAGAGAGTGTAAAAGTCGCCAAATGCCTTCGCTCCTGGGGTTTATATATGTACATATTCACGCATGCGTAAACCCACACCATCAACCGGGGGGGAGCCAATTCGGACCTGAGCATTCAGGTCTTTATCGCCTCCCAAGTCCCTGCGATTTGGACTGAGCGCCACATGTACTCATGATGTAGTTACCTGTCAGAGATTAGACGGCTATCTACGTCCTGCCATCCCCAGCCGCGGCCAAATACACAGCGCAGGCGGCATCTAGTGAAAATATTCTTCCCTGCGCTGTCTATTTGGCCGGGCAATAGTGACGCTGCGGGGCCGCACATCGCTATCGCCTGCTGTGTACACACGTAGCGATTCTGCCTAACCTTCTGGAAGAATCACCACAGCTTGTCTTATGTCATTTGATCACATATCCACTTGCAGGTGAAGGGACGTAGCTGGCTGGTAATGGAACGTTGGCATATAGGCATGGTTTGGTGCCGGTTGGTAGAGGGTGCGGTGACACAACTGTGTGCTGCACATAAATATGTCTGATGTACGTCCCAGCTCATCTCTTGTACTAAGAATATGATGCAAGTGCCAACAGGTAACGAGGAAGAGTATGGATAGAGGTGAAGTGGTTACATGGATGTGTACAACTCTGCATAAGGTCACATATATACATATTTGGGGGTTATTCAGAAAAGTTCGCTGTTGTGTGAATTTACAAGCCTGTCTATTATTGAACAACTGCGCATGCATCTGTCCGCAGCACCTGTGCGCGATGGCACACAGCGACAAAAATCAGCAGCTGGCCTGACCAGGCGTTTTCAGGGAGGGTGTGTGATGTCAGCTCCGGCCTCTATCAGCCTGAGTTGCAATCAGCTCCATTATGGCAATGCCTAGTTGTCATTCTGAAGCCCGCATGTAACGTCTTAATGTAACGTATGTAATGTCCCCCCCCCCATTCATCCCTGCTTGATGCTGCACTGTAATCCACCAAAAATTCCTAGTGTGCGCAAGCATACATGGCCAATAAAGTTGATTCTATTCTATTCATACTACTGCCCATATACATAGAGCTCTCAAGGAGGATGCATGGGATTGCTGCCAAATACAGAAATTGGATATAAAACAATAAAGGCATCAATACATATTTAACCTCAATGCATAAGTACTGTACATTGTGTTATAAGAGCTATTACTGTATTATTTTGTTCAATTTCAGGTAAGCAAACTTGAACCTAGAAGCTGATAGAATGCATGCCATGGGGAACCTAATGTACATCAGGTCAGTGGACGTATGTGGCAGCGGACCTTGATAATATCAGATATGAAGTAGTTGTTAAATGGTGAAATGGCGCGACATGACTACAAGGTTCCCAGGTTACTAAATATGGCTTCACTGTTGATCAACGGTATGTGTATAATTGATATTGGGTACTGCCAACTCAAACAGCCCTAGCACCTTCCTTTCTGGCAACGAGTCACAGTCACCCTGGGGTAAAGTTCATCATAGAACAATGGGAAAAAAAGAATTACTGAGGACTAATTCATTAGGAAGAACGTCTGGTGGTAGGATGTGGTATGATATGCCGGCAATCATAATTTGTCGACATAAATGTTGACATTGTGACATTGACGTTATTGCTGTATATTATGATATGTCACACTAATTCCCTGGTGGTATTATAGGTGATAATGGTTGTATTTCTGTTTCTGTACTTCAGCATTCACTGTATAGGAAACTGCCTTAGCACTGCTCAGTAACAGCATTGCCTGACTTTGGTGGTGATTGAGAGTTGCGCTCAATTCTGTTTTGTGATTTTTAGCACTTTGCATGCTCCAAGCCCAATCATATGCATCAATGACCCGCGAATCTAACCCAGGTAGTGAGCATTGTAGGACCTGAGTAACAGGGCAGTATAAATAAATGACCCAGCTCCTGCTAAAGCATAGGGAGAGTCATCCCACCGGCGCTTGGAGATGATGTCATCTCCATGCACCGGCAGAAAAGAAGCACACCACACGGATGCAGAGCAAGTGGGACCAACCCAGGATTAACCCAAGTCAAAGCCTCTGTGTAAACAGGGTCTATCCCAGGTTGGAACTGATTTCAAAAGCTCAGAACAGACATGGAATTTAGGGGTTATAATGGACATACTGCAGTTTCTAAATGAATACCGTAGGATTAACTAATCACACCAAAAACAAAAATGTTCAGTGTTATTGCCAAGTTTGTAAAAATATAACTTTTTCACCAATTGTTGACCTAATTTCTCATTAGACATTATATGAAACTATTTATGAGAGGAAATTATTTTCTGTTTGAGATAAAAATAAAAGTCAGGAACCCTGATAATTGGCTCTGAATGTATTTGCAGCAGTCACAAGAGCTTGTACTTTGCCAGAGTATTTTTGCTGAGCGCAATGTGATTTTACACATCAAAGTGAAGACTTTCCTGCTAACATAAAATGCCCCAGAGGTGACTGGCTGCCTGGCTTACATACAGCTCTGATGTTTAGAGCTGGGAGCATAGCTATAATACAGATATACTTAGTGACCAAATTACTTCTATTTCTCTCTATCAGCTGCCCTATTTAATTCAGCCTGACAAAACGCCACATATCACCAATGTATTATTACTTCCCCTTAGTGTCACAGTTAAAGTTACTGTTGTGAGGCTGAGAGGTGTTGATTGTGCTGGAGGTGTTAATTAGGGATGTTATACAAAAGTCTGCAGACTTTGATGACTGAAGCGCTAGATCAACATATAATAGGGATTTGTGGCAAGCTGCAAAGTCAGATACTTAAGATTGGGATACAAGCCATTTTAATTTACATTAGTTTCTATTAAACCATTACTATTCAGGTAAACAATTTCTAGATAGCAGAGGTTTAAGTATACTGTATTGGTGCGAAATTCTGCGACTTTAATCTATTATAGCAGGGCTGGGCAACACCGGCCCTCCAGATGTTGATGAACTACACATCCCAGGATGCTTTGCATTAGTTTTGCTATGTGGCCATGCTGAAACTGATGCAAGGCATGCTGCGATGTGTAGTTCATCAACATTTGGAGGGCCGGTGTTGCCCAGCCCTGTATTATAGTGACATTCTCTTGTAGTGCGCAGCTTCTATCACTATGGAGGCACCGGCAGTGCAAGTAAACGGTTTCCGTGGGCAGCCCAGCATCTTTGGGAATGCTGGCACGCCCCCAAATTGCGGTAAATGGGGGCCTTCCATAAGGCCATGCCGCTTTATTCTAGGCCATGCCCCCTTTTAGTAATGCCCACAGGATGTCTATTTGCTACACTGGAAGCCACCTACATTCCGGTGCCACCACTGCAGTTTGTACATAACGCTTGACTAAAGCTGTACAGTAAACCTACACACCTTACTGCTGAGGTGCTGAGAGTGCTCTCTGAAATATTAATTTCCAAACTGGTAGAACAAGGCTAAGGATGCACACTAAAGTTTTCCATACTGTAGTTCCAAGAGCAGGGGTGGGCAATAAGCGGAACTACACATCCCAGCATGCCTTGCCTTAGTTTTGCTATTTTGCAATGCTGAAACTGAAGCAAGGCAGAGTGTACCTGACAGGAATAACTGTACATAACTACCCACACATACAAACAGCAACCAGGATGGTTGGAAGAACTAGATAAGTTAAACTGCACTAGATTGGGTTAATAGGGAGTTGGGTTAAGGGAAGCCAATCCTGGGCCAATTTTTCAAACATGTCCGATTTGGGTCGATTTCTCATCCCGTTCCGTCGAAAATCAGGTGAAATCGTGATATCAGGTGTACGGGGCCTTTAGCTGAGTAATATGATAAATAGGGAGACTGCAGCTTTATCTCTGATAAAGGGAGACTGCAGCTCTATCACTTCTATGTAATAATTGATTTTATACTCACTGCTAAATGGTTCCCATAGTCAATACTATTGTATTATCGGTACTTGTTTCCTAGCATGGCGCCCATCGTGGGTCATCGCATACCTTAAGTTAAGGTATGCGATGGATGCGACCGACGTGATTTTGGGCTATTTTTAGCCTTTTCCCGACAATTAAAAAATCGGGTCCATCGCATGCCATTATAATGGCATGCGATGCGACCGACGAGATTTAACATTGAATGCATTGTATTCAATGTTAAATTCCTATGTAAAATCGGGTCCATTGTTTGCCATTATAATGGCATACAATGCGACCGATGCGATTTAACATTGAATGCATTGTATTCAATGTTAAATTCCTATGTAAAATCGGGTCCATTGTTTGCCATTATAATGGCATACAATGCGACCGATGCGATGGACCCGATTTTACATAGGGAACAATGTTAAATGGCTCAATAGACCCGATTTTTGATTGTATACCCACCCTGATGGGTAATTTGTATGTGAAATGGCCCCCCATTGTTAACGCCACCCCATGATGAACGCCAACCCGAAGCGTGGCGAGTGCAGCGAGCCCGCGAGGGGCAGCGGTACGCGTCCTTCGACCTTTTCATACCCCCACTATCCACGTCGGCGTGGAGTTGATTCTATATAGCGTGGCGAGCGCAGCGAGCCACCAAGCCCGAAGCGTGGCGAGCGCAGCAAGCCCCACGAGGGGACGCGTAATACCTGTGAAGTAAGGTCGGAGGACGCGTACCGCCACCTCTCGCGGGCTCGCTGCGCACACCACGCTTCGGGTTGCCGTTCATCGTGGGGTGGCATTAACAATGGGGGGGCATTTGACCCATCAGGGTGGGGATTAAATGAAAATTTGGGTCTGGGGGGCATTTAACATTGGGCCAAAAAGTACAAATGACAGAAAACTTGTACAAGGTGTACTTTAAAGCAGTATGAAACAGGACATGCATATAACAATAATGCGATAACAAAAATGGTGGGCCATCAAACACAGAGCTATGCTGCAGAAATTTAATTCCACATCCAGTACTAATTATATTGAGGTGCAGGGTTCAGTGGTAGACAGGGACAGAAGGTACAGAGCTGCCTTAGGGATGCTAGAGGAGGTGACACCATTTTGGGAAAGACATTTTAATGTGGGCTAGCAAGATAGACACGCAGTGACTAGAGGAGAGCATGGCCTGGTGTGTAAATGTCACCCTCAATGACAGAGATCCCCACGTACAGCGACCAGCCCGAGCTATACACTACTAACCTATTTCAGTCAGCCGCCTCGCACACACGGTTACTGCTACTACCAGCAGTCCAGCACGGATCGCCAGCTGCGTGACGTCCCAGTCCCAGCAACCAACCCCTCAGCTCCGGCGAGCGAGCGAGTGCGCACGGGGTGGTGGGTGGGTGAGAGGAGGTGGCCTAGGCAGGAGCTGGGACACACTGCACCTGCGTGCTATCTCCTCGCACGGGCCACATGACAAAGTCTGGCGGGCCGGATTTGGCCCGCGGGCCTTGTGTTTGACACCCGTGATCTAGAGGATTATTTTTCACTAGTTACCAGCCTGTCAAAATGAAGTACTAACATAATAGTGATGTCCGTGCTGGCAGCTATGCACAACCGAACCTAGTAACATTTGAATTGCTTTATCAAGCGCCATTTAGTTGCCTCCAGTGATCAAAACACTTGAATGCCCCCATAGAGATGAGAAGCATCACTAGGATGTGTATAAACTTATGTCAGCCCTACTATATCTGAAGCTTATCTATTTTAGAAGCATTGGCTTTTCTACTTGCTCCCAGTGGTTAGGAGCTGAAATTTTAAAGCGGCATTCACATGCAGTGTAAAGCCCTGCATTTATTACACTGATTGTGAGTGCCGTTTTAAATGTCAAAGTCATTTGGCATTGTACTTGAAAGACACACTTGAGCTGGGTACACACTACACTATACAATGTATGTACCCAGTAATATTGCCTGCAATGGGACATGGCGGGGGACACAGCATTGGCAAGTGCATACAAACTTGCCAATGCTGGCAGCGGCCATCCTGGCAGTGCCAGAACGCTGCTGATGGCCATGCTGCAACCATAGCATGGCCCCCGCAAGGAATGTCTTCCATCAGAATCTAGACAACAAATAAACTGCACTTATATTCTGGGTCCATGAAGGAAAAGACAATGATACACATATGTATTTAACTAAAAAACTGATATCATGTATTTAATATTTAATATGTATTTAATATTTATTATGTATTTAGTATTTAATATTAATCCTCCTATATTAATCAATATTAACTTATTTTAAAATATATGAACCCAATTGGTGTAAAACAAATTATTCGCCAGATTCCAATAATCAGTTGCTGAAGAGGGCTACGATGTAAATAGCTGCAGCTTTACTTATCTGGGAGAAGGGAGGGCCGCAGCCGCGTCTCTGACTGGTGGCGTTTATATTGCGGTACCCTCCGTCCTACAGTCCTGCCGGATGATGGAAGGCAAGTTGCATGCGCCGGTGTGACATGTGTGAAGTGCTGCCGCGTCTCTCACCCGCGACTGACCAGATGGTTGCTGGTGCTGGTGTGACGTGAATAAGGCAGTGCGTCTCTCAACCGTGGCTCCGAAAGCGCTGCATATATTTTATATATGATGTATATGTATGTTATTATGATAGTTTTATATTTTAACCAAGTCTAACGCGAGCCACCCCACCCCCTTTCTTCTTAATCTAAACATTTACAATATCAGCATTATAGTCATATCTGACTATAACGACTTTCTGAATGTCCAATTTATGACTAAATTCTGTATGTATTAATCTCCAATAGTAAAAAGGGAATTGAGTTCATTACGCAAATGCAAAGTTGACCTAAGAAAAAACCTACTGATTTGATACGTTTGTGTAAGAATCCTGACATAATTTGCAGCCATGTTGTCATAATGTATAATTATTTTACAGTATATAGAATACAATTTGTGGCGGCATAGCTAACAATAAGTCTGTGTCATTTTATTCAGTCTTCTAAAGAAAATGTTATCTAAAGCTAAACCTCTTCCTTTGTGGTAGAATGAGCGAGCATCTATTGCATTCAGTATGACTTAAGGCCCCCATACACTAGCCGATTTTGGTCAGATTTCAGCCAGATCAGTCGGATCTGGCCGAAATCGGACCAAAATCGTCTAGTTTTGATGTTCCCTCAGATCCGATGCGCGGTCCCGTGCGCATCGGATCTGCGTCGGGTGGTCGGACCTGCTGCACGTCCGACCACCCGACTTGGGAGCAGGGGGGGCTGGGGACGCTGCGGGGGACACGTCTGTGTCCCCCGCTGCTGGGGACAGCGTCTGTGCGGCGAGAAGGTAGAGGGAGCAGGGGGGGCTGGAGACGCTGCGGGGGACACGTCTGTGTCCCCCGCTGCTGGGGACAGCGTCTGTGCGGCGATAAGGTAGAGGGAGCAGGGGGGGCTGGAGACGCTGCGGGCGGGGGACACAGGCTGCATAGAGCCGGGCAGGGGGAGCCGGCCGGGAGCTGTCAGTAATGAATAAAAAAAAAGCCCATACAATGAATGGGCGGCCTGTGATTGGCTGAGCGCTCTCTCAGCCAGTCAGCAATTGGCTGAGAGAGCGCTCAGCAGCCAATCACAGGCTGCCCATTCATTGTATGGGCTTTTTTTTTTATTCATTACTGACAGCTCCCGGCCGGCTCCCCCTGCCCGGCTCTATGCAGCCTGTGTCCCCCGCAGCGTCTCCAGCCCCCCCTGCTCCCTCTACCTTATCGCCGCACAGACGCTGTCCCCAGCAGCGGGGGACACAGACGTGTCCCCCGCAGCGTCTCCAGCCCCCCCTGCTCCCTCTACCTTATCGCCGCACAGACGCTGTGTCCCCAGCAGCGGGGGACACAGATGTGTCCCCCGCAGCGTCCCCAGCCCCCCTGCTCCCACCAGCTCTCACCTCTTAGCCCCCCCCCCCCCCACCCCCCCTGCTCCCCGGGTTTTTTACATGTGATAAATCGAGACGATTTATCACATGTAAAAAATGGCACATCAAGTGCCAATCTAATTGCGCAGCCGGGGAAGCTCAGGGGGAAGTCGGGGGCGACTTGTCCTAAGGACAAGTCGCCCTAGTGTATGGGGGCCTTTATTCTTAAGAGCTGATTTCTGGACTGGACGTTGTAATGTGAGATCTCTACAGGCCGAGCAGCTGCCATTCTGTCTAAGGTCGTAACTTCAGTCTGGAAAGCATGTCTTATGTTTGTTGTATGAACCATGCTACTACCCTCTTTGAATAGTCACATGGGCAGCTATATATAGATGCATGACCTGTCATCAGCATTAAAGGGTATTTATATGGCAAAATAGTTCAGTACGCGTATCTACTGGATCACTGTCCTGAGGATAAAGGCCTCCTGTTATTACTATTAGATAAGACTGAATATTAGGAATAAGGCCTATATTCATGTATTCAATTCCAGAAAAGTGCTATACATGTGATAACGTCCAAATCCTGGGGAATGTTGGTTGTACACAAAAGAAATATTGATAAATAAAATCAGTGTTTCGTTGTCTAAGGATTATGGCCCTTATACTGGTTCATTTGCAAAGGCAAATTCCTTTTCAAATGGACAAAACCATGTGCACTGCAGGGGGGCAGATGTAACATGTGCAGAGAGATTTAGATTTGGGTGACTTATTTTGTTTGGAAAAATAGTGGCTGCTTTATTTTTACACTGTAATATAGATCTCACTTTGAAGTAAAACCCCACCTAAATCTAACTCTCTCTGCACATGTTACATCTGCCCCACCTGCAGTGCACATGGTTTTGTCCATTTGAGAAGGAATTTGCCTTTGTGAGTGAACCAGAATAAGGGCCTATATTTCAGCATATAAATATTATAGGTGCGCTAATGATAAATAGAAGGCTTAGCGTAAATGACGTTGGGCTATATAAAGATAGTCGGATGCTGACCACATAGAAAATGTTGACGGCATTATTTCAAATGTCATTTACAATTTATATTTTATCTTTCATTGTCAGTTAAGCACTAGATTCATGGTATGGGGGACTTTCAAGTATATCTGTGTTACAAGATGCCTGGCTCTTAAGAAGCACTTGTGCTATTGCTTAATAATGCTGATATGACAGATAATGTTGCCTTGTGTTGATCCGGTAACCCATTACTCTGACTTTTGTCAGCAGATCAGCAGAAGATTAAACGTCCTATAATTTCTATGTGAAGTCATCCCCATGCATGAAGCTTGGATTATCCCTCTGCTGATGCATCCCATCTTGAATGTCTGTACTTATCAGCAGGTTTGTTAAACCATTAATTAGTATGTCTTGTTGTTTCCCATCTTATCTAACAGGATATCCTGCAGTTCATTTTGAATCAGAAGGATGGAGCAAAGAGCCAGGTTTGAAGATGAGCTGAATATTTGGGGTGTACCGCATATTTGGGCTTATTATGTCGCTCTGGCCAGAACAGGGAATGCTAAGGTCACATGAAGAGAAAAAATCATATTACAATAAATATGTACTGACTTTTTCAGGTATTTTACTACAAACCCAGTTTGATTGGGTTTTTAACAGTTGTAAAATGATTGAGCATGTTCCTAATATGTCTTGTAAAGCACAAACATTTGATATTACGTCATCACATGGAAAAGTATGTATACATATCTTTAAAACAGATTGACTGTAATGTTAATAAACTATATTAGGTATAGCTGACAGATGTACTAACATGGAGGAGACTTTTAAAATGAACCAGTTGATTGGAGGAAAACATTTTGTGCCAACATTTACTGGGAATTAGGGACATTGCTGCGGCAAGACGTACAAAGTGTTTCATTCCTCTGAGATGTCCTTGGCTCCTAGTATGGATGTCCAACATTAGTTCTGCATACAAAATGGCTGCCTCCACGGAGTGTGATGAGTACACTACAAGTGTAGATAATATATAACAGTCCATTAACACTTGGCGTGTTGGCCGTTATGTATCTCTATATTCAGAGTTCTAGATTGGAAACCTGCCATTTGTGATATACCATCCACTTCATCTGGTCAATTCACCCTCTAGAAGGAGATGAAACTTTAATTTTAGGGTTCCGCAACCTCATAAGTGGAGCAAATGCTGTTCTGCTCGTAGGGATCAAGCGATTATCTGAAACATGTTAAGTTGTTCTAAAAATGAAAGGAAGCACAGTTTTGTTGTACTGGTGTACATGTTTTATTACTGGTAATCTAAGGACAAAATATTACGCAACATACAGTATATTTAGGGAAAAATTATATGATAAAGGTCCAATAGGTTATTCCCGTAAACATTACTTTAAATAGTTTAACTTTTACATAATTTCTCAAGAGACTCAAATTAAGGAGGAATATTGACTTAATATTACAAAAGGTCCCTATAATTTGATTAGGCAAACCACAGTTACATGTGAGGCATAATAAGTGCTCATTAAAAAAGTAACAGTGATACTGGTCTCATTTGGTCAGATCGCAAAGGTTTACCTATTGCCTTTGTAGGTAAGGACCATTTTGCAGCCTCTTGTTGCTACTGAATTTATATACTGTATTCAGGGGCGGATTGGGAACTAATAGTGGCCATGGAAAAATTGATAGAAGTGGCCTAACGTAGGTGGGGCCAACACCAAAATAGGTGGGATTAATCCATCACTACACCTATGTGGAAGCTGTTGATTTCAATACACTTGGCAGTCTAGTGGCCTCCAGACCTTTCAGCTTCTGTGAAAAACCACATATCTACACATTTCAAATAATATCAAACAATACCACCCTCCCCCCCGCGACTGAACACAGACCCCAAAACCTACATGATGCAGACAAACAACACATTACCATAATCCGTATATAAAAATATCCCCACCCCTCCCACAATGCGCCCAGTAATTGTTACACCCTCAGATAGTACCCACTCCTGTCCCTATAGCAGATGTCACATTGTATACAGATTGGTGCCAGACTTAGAGGAGTATTTGCAGTGTTGCATACTCTGCTCTGTGAACAGGCAAATGTTGCTTGTGTGGGAGATAGGAGTGGGAGGAGCTAAAACTCTGGCCAGGTGGCCTCATAGGTGCATCGGCCTCCCATGAAGGTCTATAGCCAATCCACCCCTGACTGTATGCGTGATAGCTGCCACTTCTGTGGTAAAATTAGGGAACAGGAGAGGGCAAATACTGGATGCACAAATATAAGGAGGACACAGAAGTAATCGACCTAGACCCAGGTCGATCTTGACCCATGTCGACCTAGAACCATGTTGACCTAACGGTGTCGACCAACTTGCTGTAGACCCAATGACCGTATCCCATTTCGGGGAGGTGACGGGTGCGGCAACTTAATTGCTTTGGAGGTGTATCACAGCTTGCACCTGCAAATCCCATGGCGCTGGCGTGTTACTAATGGCAGCCATAGGTCGATGATCGACCGATGTGTGTCTGTTGCATCTTCACACATAAGAGCTGGATCCGTGTCGCCTCCGGTGGCTGTCTTGATACAAATCGCAGCGGTAGCACATTTTCCCAATCACAGCTGCAACTGGATTTGTGACCATTTTTGTAATTTTTAATCCTGTAGGGTGTTGTAATCCCAATTGGTAGCAATGAGGAGTAGGAACGCGCCCAAAATAAGTGCAGCTCCAAATAAGGATCTAGAAGATGTCTTGCTGAATGATTTCAGCATCTGACTTCATATGTGGCTACTGTCAGAACACACTTCTGGCGCCACACCCGATATACAGTACGTCACAATGGGCTGAGGTCCATATTTTGGCTCCTATAGGGCTATAGAAGTAAGCGTATTTAGTATTGGTAAACACTAATGCAGGTTTGCCAGGAAGACCAGATCTTATATAATGTAGCCATCTACATGTGTGCCAAACTGGGGCAGTAATCCTATCATTTGGTGCTGTGCCAAGCAGGAGGCAATAAGCACAGTGTATGCTTTGGCTGTTCTTTTATCATGACTTATTCTCAATATAATAACAATATAATAAGTACAGCGATGCTGCTGTAAAGATGAATTTAATACAAATTAATAACTACAAGCAGTATGAGATTTCCCAGAAAGGGAGCTATGTATGATGTTCCTAGTATCTATCAATGTGTTTCATCATTTATTATGACACATCCTTAAATGCCTTAGAACCAGAGCGGTAATTAGGGGTCTGCAAGTGGTGCAACTAGTAGTGCTACTGAAGAGCCACAAATCATCCCTTGCAGGCAGCTTGCCATTGCACCTGCCCCCTATGCGTGATGGTTAGGCTGTGCTTGTATGTTGCTACTTAGAATGGCCCCATCTCAGCTGCACAAAGTGGGATTCAATAATGCACAAGCTGGGTGAAATTAAGCACAATACTCTTTTTGGTGGCATTGTGAGCCTCTATTTGCACACACGCACATAGATTTATTGTTTTTGGAGCAAAATGGTGCCTTTGAAGAAGAGAAGCAGACGTTGGGAAGAGCTGGGTGGCTTGGGCATGTTCATGGATAAGTATGGAGAAGGTGCATCTAGTTTGCAGAGTAAAAAAATAGAATTCATTTTGCTGACTGGAATTGTTCAAACAAGCAAATCATCTTTTAGCAAGCGGAGATATACTATGTCCCTGATTCTGGTTGGCTCGCAAAGCAGTGGTAGTTTGCTGCTTTGAGAGACATTTAACACCGCCCACTGAGTGTGTGAATGCCTGCCCCAAGCTACTTGCCCAATTTCCCCACAGCACTGTGAATTCACAGGCCCGAAATCGACCATGGAATGATTTCTGTAGTTCTCGCTAATCTAAGTCAGTCTCTGGTCACTTAGATTACCAGCTAACTGCTCTGCGAACAGTCCGGTGACGTCAGCCGCCTGCCCTTAGAAGGCAGGTGGCCACCTCCATTCGCATGGGGACACCCAGTGTTTTCCTGGGCTCACCCAGCATTTTGGTGGGTACACCCAGGAAATGCAGGGCGTTCATATGCGAATGCCCCCTGCCCGCATCCTACATGCCCCCCCTCCCCTTGCATGCGCCTCGGAGACTATGCAAATCTCCAAAGGTGCTTGCATAGAAGTCTTGCGCATAAGTGAATATGCGCATGTGCAAAGCTTCACCATCGAACTCCCTGTGTGAACATACGGGTGAGTTCGCTAATCAGAATCAGGGCCTATATGTGTACATATTGGTTATAGATTACCTTCCAATTTTGGCCAATAATAAAAATAATCAAACACACAAAAGTGCCATATTAGATACATAAGTCCTTACGTCCTATCATAGCTGATCTATGGTTGAACTGAGCAATAGTGTAAGAACGGTTTTAGTTAAAGGGTTAGTTCTAAAGTATCAGATGAGACTGGACTGTGGTGTATGTTTTCCACTGGGCACCTTTGCACTTACACAAAGGTGACTCCTGGTTTTGGGAGAACTCTTCATACAGGAAGGAGGAACCATGTACTATTACATCTACAACACCATCTAGGCTCCCAATAGGAAAACCAAAGCATTTTGAATTGTGCATTGGGTACATTACATAACTGAGGGCCAATGGAGGCAACCATTCTTAGAACTCTCTTGAGAATACAGCCAATCATTAGAAACGAATGATGTCATTGGGGAACTTAATGTTAATAGTTCACACGGAATATAGATGACTTACCAAAACATGTTCAGCTGTGTGTAGGCAATGTATGCACTGTAATGCTAATGGCAACTTTTTTGCAGCCATTTGCCAAAGGTAATGATCAATGAATAATATATTTTCCATATTGCCATTTCATCATTAAACTGTATGGCATCGGAAATATGACGATGCTGATAAGCATGTGCATGGCATATGTTCTTGCACTGTACTTTGGGAACTGACATGTTATCTGATTTCCCCAACTCCACTTAATGGTTGAAAATATTGTAAATGGGGGAAGGGAGGGGGGGGGGGGGGGTGGTGGCAGTTCTATTGAAGAATGCTTTTGATTTTGTATAAAACACATTGTAAGGGTGTTTCTGTGATAATACAAACAATAAAGATTTTATAGAAATTGTTTGGCTTCATTAAAAAAATACTTAACTGTTGTTTATTGACTTAAAACATAATACTGTATAAAGCAATGGGTACATATATCACAAGAGCTAATACGGAAATAAAGACAAGTAATCTGACACATACTGTAGGGGTACATTGACTAAGGATGGAGTTCTATTGAAGATGAAATGTTGCCCATGGCAACCAATCAGATTTTACTTATTTTTTTAGCACCTTTTATAAGATAATATATAAAATCTGATTGGTTGTTATGGGCAACATTGCATCTTTAATAAACTCCCATCTTAGTCAATTTACCCCATACAGTTTACAATTTCGTAAGGTAGGTGGTTTGAACAGAATTGAAGGTGAATATGTGTATTATGAAGAGGACTGGATTTCTCCAGGGCATTATGTGTAAAGGCTCATACACACTGGGTGACTGAGCTGAAAGCCGCTCAAAACAGCATGTTTGAGCGGCTTTCACCTCAACGCCGCCCAGTGTCTATGCCCCGGCAATGAGCGTCGAGCGGTAATGTGCGCTCCCGCTTCATCGCTGGGAAAGCTGGTATGACCAGCAGATGAGCGGCTTTGAGGACGGCTTTGCATAGCACTGCGCTATGCAAAGCTGTCCGTCCCCACGCTAGCCGGGCAGGGGGAAAGCCGCTCAGTGTGTATGCACTGAGAGGCTTTCTCTTTAGCGATGAATGTGATCATCGCTGTCCATACACGCTGGGCGTAATCGCACAGTGTGTATGGAGCTTAAGAAGGACTTGGAAGATGTGGAGGGAAAATATTGTCTAAATATATTGTTTTTGAACCTTCCAAATGTAAGGGCATTGAATTGTAAAACAAAGTTAAAAGCTTAAAAATGAAACTAGTTATATAAAACTGAAAGTGTGTCATAAAGTCTGATGGTTTGGGTAACATGCAGAACAATGCTGATCACTTGTATACCAAGAAGACCCAAATTCTGGAAGCTTTGGAGAACATTTAATGCTGATTGGCTGTTGCCACTCTCTGATCAGCACCAGTCTTTACAATGAATTCTGAAACAACCACCACCAAAATGCTTGGGCAATTATCCTCTATGTACTAATGTGGCCTACACACGGAGCGACTGTGCTGAGTGATCTGAATCGCACAGCAATAGCAATGTGTGGCTGCCCATCACTATAGCAATGGCCCCTACACACCGACGTAGGGTAATTTTCTAAGCGATCTGGTCAGATTGCTTAGGAAATGGGCTGAACACTGGCACTATTTAAATGTTTAGTATTGTGGCAGATGGACAGTACTGTACTATAGACTGAGAGGGACAGGCTTCAGTAGACAGGACTGATTAGACATGTGTATCTTATCTCACTGCCATTCATGCAGAAAAGCCTATGAGCCAAACACAAATGTCTTATTGTACATGGGTCAGGTCATGAGGTCAGAAGTAAACAGAAAGCTGAGCATCGTCTGCATACAGATGGCATTACACGCCAAGTGAGCTGATTATCTTACCGGGGAGAAAAAGCCAGAATGTCCTAAAACACATTATTATTGGTCAACAGCTACAGAAGGATCTAAGGAAGTATTTACAAGCTGTGTTTTAAATAGAGAATGAACAAAATTTTCAGAATGGTCGAAGGAAGTTTTTCTGCTGGAAATTGGCCTCAAGTGTTCTAGCCTACATAATTTTTCTTTAGTGCAATATTCCCAATCAGTTTGTTCTGCCAAGACCTCTCCCTTGTAATAATTACACCAGCACAACTACTGACCAGAATGAGCTGAAATTGTCCTGGGGCCAGAACTACTGAGGGGCTATACATTTTGTGAAATGCACAATGTACACATACAATGCAGACGTTAGAGGAGTAACTCTGTCAGGCAAAGGAGTCATCTGCTGCTGGGCTTCTGCTCCCAAGGGGGCACCTTTATTCTCCTGCAAGTTTGAATCAGTTAATTAAAATCCGTCGGTATTGCTTCTGTGGCTGACTCCCCCTCCTAGCAGGACAACAGACGTCACACTCTTTATTCTAAACATAACTTTTAAAAAGGGCCATGTTCGTATATCCTGGGTCCAGCAATAGACAATCCTACTCGGGATAAAAGCAGTGCTATTCCCGGGTCGGACCCGGGTTGCTGGGCAGTGTGAATGAGAGACCCGGGTCCCGTTCACTTCTACGGAGGAGGTAGCAGCATCACCTCAGTGCTGCCTTCGTCCCAGCATGATGCACCGCTGCTCTGTCTCACCCACCAGATGATGTCAGTGACCCGGTATTTGGGACGGACCCATGTCCAAATCCCAGAAACAGGGAAAGGCCCAATCTATTAATTCCCTAGCAGTTCTCACCGTCTGTCTGACAACTGAAAACATCCCCTCCAGTGACTGGCCCACAAGATAGGTCCCAAATCTGTCCCCCTTCCCTCTAAGACTTCAAATCACAATATGGGAAAAGAGACATTGGGGGAAAGGGACAGAATAGAGATTGGAGGAAAAGAGAGAAATGGGAGGAAAATGGAGTGAAAGATGGTTGGAAAAGGGACAAAGATCGGTAGAGGAGAGGGAGAGATGGCAGGGAGACGGAGAGAGATGGGAAAAATAGAGAGATATTAGATCAATGGGGTAGAAGAGGGAGATAGATGGGAGGAGGAGGGCAAGAAATGGGAATAAAAGGAGAACAAAGAGTAAGATGGGAGAAAGGGGAGAGTGTAACTGAGGAAGAGGGGGTGAGAAAGTGAATTGAGGATGGAGAAGCATGGAAGGGAGAGAGAAGGATGAGGAGAGGAAGGGAAGAGAGAGATGGGAGGAAGCGAAGGAGAGAGAGATGGGAGAAAGTAGGGTAGAAAGATATGGAAGGAAGCGAGGGAGAAAGATGTGGAGGAAGCAGTGGAACAAGATGTGAGAGTAGGGGAAGTGAAAGGAAAATAAATTCTGGTAACAATAGCTAATGAAGGGTCCAAAATACTAGTAGTACACCAGACCACAAAGCTCCCAAATATTAATTATCAGATAACATCATCTGCAGTCTAGATGTTCTTATTAGCAGCAGCACAGCATCTAAATCAGGCACTAGAGCAGAGTAGAGGAGACGTGATTGACAGCAGCTGTAATTGTTTTTCTACACAGCATGGGTCACGATGCTCTGGTTGACCAATAGAAGCACTAAATATAGTTTCTTCCCTGCTGCTCTGCCTTGTCTGCCCAATTCAGCAAATAGCTACTGTAGATGGAAGCTGATTGGCTGATGCATCAGTCTCTGTGACAGCATGTAAATCTAGGCAATATGTTTTAATGAATCGTTGCCTCAATAGACTTATCTACTTAAAGTCACGCATTAAAAGAGGTCTCTGTAAAACAAATTAACACAGAAGTCTCATTTAATTTTTTCCCACAGTCTTATACCTCTTTTGTACTAGAAGACTGCATGAAGGTTGTATAAAGACCTATAGGGGTGTAATAGTTATATTCAGCAAGAATATTGCTAACATACATGTATTAAATTTCTATCCAAAATAATCAGTGGTACCCTTATAAAGTTCCTTTCCTGGACCCACAAGGCCCCCCTTTATTAAAATCTTAATTGCTCAGTACTTCCGCAATATTTCTACTAAATTGTATTTGAGATTAAATCAATGGAGACTTTGAAGTCTCCATTAAATTTATCTCACGTGAATTTTGTTTATGAATTTAAGAGATATAAACTTATTAAAACTGCAATGCTCACTGCTTCGTTAATTATAGAATCTGCCAGCACTGTAATATTGTTATTAGGGCCAGATTAACAATGGTGCAGATGGAACCGCAGCTCCAGGCCTCCATATAAAAATAGGCCCATCATTATGACATCACGATGATCACCAGACACCAGATGGCCACATGGTAGGCCATAAATCAAAGTTTTCAAATTGTATTTCTATGTTCTCACAAAATGATGCCATTTTTCTACTGTTATATCTTTAGGGAATCCTTGCCTAAAAGAAAGTTGTGGTAGACTCCTGGGGTGAAATGTAATAGGGTGAGATATTCAGAAAGTGAGAGATTTGGTAAGAAATCTCCAGGTGTTTTTTAAAGCAGCAATCATTTACTCTGCACAGCCAGTTTGATTTTGAAGTGTAAATGATTACACTTCAAAATCAAACTGGCTGTGCAGAGTAAATGATTGCCGCTTTAAAAAACACCTGGAGATTTCTTACCAAATCTCTCACTTTCTGAATCTCTCATCCTATTACATTTCACCCCTGATATTTCAGGTAGTCTTCCGCACCCTTGGAAGAATGATTGGATCTCCTGCATCCACTTTACTTCTTAGTGAAGTAGACAGAGGTAAGATACAGAGGCGGACGGGATGCAGTTACAATCCCGGCGGTCGGGATCCCGGCATTCAGAATCCCGACGCCGGAATCCCGACCGCCGAAATGCCGACACATTCTCCCTCCAGGGGTGTCCACGACACCCCTGGAGGGAGAATAAATTAGTGTGCCGAGCGTAGCGAGGCACCGGGCCCGCTGCGTGGCGAGTGCAGCGAGCCCGCAAGGGGGGGCGATCCACGTCCCCCCTTGTCGGCATTTCGGCTGTCGGGATTCCGTCGTCGGGATTCTGAACGCCGGGATCCCGACCGCTGGGATTCAATACTGAATCCAGGCGGACATAGGTAAGATACAGAGGCGGAACTAGTGGAGTTGCAGCTGGTGCATTGCCCGGGTGCAAGCAGACTCATTAGTACATTGCCACGCCGCTCCATTGGCTGGTCTGTGACTAATAGGGGTCCACTTAGGGGTCTTCTAGGGAATACATTACAAACGGAGGTCAGGAGGAGAGGCAATATGGTATTTTCCTAATTTTTCTGCCCAGTTCCTCCTCACTGAATCCTAAGTGACTGTTCGGGTGAGTTATTTTGTTTCTGTGCAGGGAAAATACTGACTGCTCTATAGATCTCACTTTGAAGTAAAACCCCACCCAAATCTAACTCTCTCTGCACATGTTACATCTGCCCCCCCTGCAGTGCGCTTGGTTTTGTCCATCTAAGAAGGAATTTGCAACAAGGAGTGAACCAGAATAACCCCCTTTGTCCAAAGGTACACGCTACACTATTTGGGAGTCCACATGCTCAGGTGTCAACACCAAAGAAACATGAAAAACTCATGCTGACCTTTTCAGATGTCGACCTTTTGCCAGCAGTGAGAATAAATGGACTGTGTAAAAAAAAGGACCCTGTAAAGAAGTATCCTGATAGTACTGTACAATAGAACCTGCATTATTATGATTACGAGTGAGCAAGCTGGATGGGTGCATGTTTTCATGACATTAAACCACTCGGCTTTACAGAAAAGAATGAAACATGGCTAAAATACAATTTCCTGGCTCATAAACATTTTTCATTTAAGTCTTGTGATCTGAACCAACCTTTACTTTCTTGCTTGTCCCAGAATTCTTGAACCTTTTTATGAATATCTTTAGACTCTCTGAGATTTTTCTGCCACTGGCGTAATTCTTGGACCTCTGGATCACAACGTACCTGGCAGAAAAAACAACACAAATCTAAATACGTAGCTGTAAAACTCGTGTCTCCTCTTGCCCCAAGCTACTGCTGGCTATGGAAAGGTTACTTGGGGGTACAGTGTGTGCTGCAAACAGATAGAGACAGCTAATTCCTGCATAAGGGCCAGCTTAGTATGCAGAAAGGCTATTTGGTAATACAATGCATCTCTGCTTTATGCAATGCGAATGATTTGTGCTGTAATAGAACTGTGGCATGTATTACCTGATTTGGCCACAGCAGTTTTGACATGTTAGAAAGGAGATTAACCTATATGGAAGGGAGACATAATGGTCCTCAGGCAATTGAATGGTTTGCTGCAGAATTTGTATTCACAATGCAGCCTGCGAAGCTCAAGGGGGAGAAAAAGCAGCATCAGAGGCTTTAAGAGATACTAGAACATTACAAAGACAAACAGCAGGAAATAGCAGCTCGGATTTTCTTACAAACAGGGATCCAGAGGTGCCAGACAATAGATAAAGATGAACATGAAAATGTAGCACACCTAATATATATGTTATATGTTATCTTATGTGTATGGATTTTGACCAGAGGATGGGGGTTGAAGGGTCTTCATCATATCCTTCTGGCTGGCTTTCAAGAAAGACACAGGCAAAATGGCTGAGCACAAAAGAGTACATTTGTATGCTGAATATAGTTACATGGGTTTTAATTAAAAGTAAGAAATGTCAGCATTGCT